>NC_091254.1:43411111-43715000 GCF_042477335.2 Ovis canadensis
ACTTTTCATCTTGCAAAACTGAAACTCTGTTCCCATCAAATAACTCCCACTGCCTCCTCCTCCCAGTCCCTGGTAACCACTATTCTAACCTTCTGTGTTTATGAGTCTGACCACTCTAGATACTTCACATAAGTGGAATCGTATAGTACTTGTTCTTTTGTGATTGGCTTATTTCACTCAGCACAATGTCTTATTTCACTTAACACAATGTCTTCAAGTTTCACGCATGTTATATATAACATGTGACAGGATTTTCTTTCTCAAGGCTGAATAGCCATTGAGCCACTTTTTATTTTATTAATACATATGTATGACATTGCATCTATTTATCTCAAGGGAAGCCTGGTGTGCTATAGTCCATGGGGTCGCCAAGAGTCAGACATGACTTAGCGACCGAATACACAACACACACACTGATGGACAGTTAGGCTGTTTCCACCTATTGCCGAGGGTGGATAATGCCGCTATGAGCATGGGTGTACAAACACCTCTTTGTGTCCTCGCTTTCTAGATTGGAGGTCATATATATATATATATCTCCAGAAATGGAATTGCTGGATGATGTGGTACATTTTATTTTTAATTTTGGGGGGAATTGCCACACTGTTTTCCAAAGTGGATGCACCCTTTTACATCCCCACCAGCAGTGCACAAGAGTTCCAGTTTTTCCACATTCTCACCAACATTTCCTCCTTGGGTTTTTAAGCTATTTACTCATCCATTGAGTAGACACTTGCACAAATCTTGCCATATACAAGATGCTGGGGCTTCAGTGAGGAGCAAGACAGATTCTGCCTGCCCTGGAGCAGCCTGCAGCCTGACAGCATAGGGGTGCTGAACAAACACAGGTAGGATGTATTTTTTAAAAAGGAGGAATGCAGTCAGCTGAAAGAATGAAGAGCTTATCCCAGAAGCTTTCCAGCTCCAGGTTCTGTGAATATATGAAATTTTCTTTTCTAAAGGCACTTGAATTAGCTGGGCAACTACTGCCTAGATGTAGGATACATCTATACATTTAAAAATATGTTCACACACATTTGCATTTGTGAAAACTAAGGATCCTTTATCGTCCTCAACCAAACCTAATACTGCATGTTGGATGAGCCAGAAAAACTGATTTAAAACACAAAATGCTGGGAACAGAGGGCACAAACTGGCAATCTGAGGGCCAGACCCATAAGATGTTTTAAAAATTTTGAATTTGTTGCCAACACTTAAAAATCAAGACGTTTCTCATAGGACTCTGAATTTCTGGTTTCCCTGAAATAAAAATCAGAAAATCTGCCAGCCCAAGGGCTATGGCGGGAATGAGCTGGGCTGAGAACAGTTTGGCTCATTCTAGAAAAGTCACAGCTAATCACTGGCACCATTTGGCCTCTTGCTCCATTTTCCTAACATTCTAGTCCCTGTAAGTCCTCGGTCTAGAGCTGTGCTGCCCAGCGCAGTAGCCACAAGCCACAGGTGGCTGCTGAACACAGTAAATGAAGCTAGTCTGACTCTGAGATGTGCTGCAGGTATAAAGTACACACCAGCTTTCAAAAGACAGTAGGGAAAAAAATGGAACATATCCCATTAATTGTTTTATATTCATCACATGTTGAAATGATAATATTTTGGATGGATTGGGTTTAAAATGTATGATTAAAATTAAGTCACTTGCCTTTTTTTTTTTTTACTTGTTTTATGCATCCACTGGGAATTTAAATGACATGTATGGCTCACATGATATGCCTTTTCCATTACAGAATATCTCTACAACTCTTCTCCCCAGAGGGAATGATCATTTCAATATCAACTCCTTATAATGCATAACTGTGCATTCCATTTATTAAGCAAGAAAACAATTCCAGGGTGGAAAAAACTGATTATTTAAATCAATTACAGTTCACAAAAAACCCTGAAACCATGGCTATCACTTTCAAACACATTTATTCCTCTCCATACCTCACCATTGCTTTGAAACTTTATAACCACTCCAGTATTTGGCTCCTATTTTCTTTTACCTAGGGTACTTATGGTAACTTACAAGGTAAACTATTCATATTTATTTATGTCATTTAATTGTTTTTAAAAAAACCAAATGTTTATTTATTTGGCTGTGCTGGGTCTTAGCTGTGGCATGTAGGATCTTCAATCTTCGTTACAGCATCCAGAATCTTTAGTTGCAGCATGTGGGATCAGTTCTCTGACCAGGGATGGAATTTGGGCCTTCTGCACTGGGAATGCGGAGTCTTAAAGACACTGGTCCACTAGGGAAGTCCCTCGTTTTTTTGTTCTCTCTCCTTTATCTCATAAATTATTTCTACAGAAGGATCATCCTATATAGGTCTGACTCTCGAGGAAGTATTGATATTGACTACGACAAAATAGATGACTTTAAAATGAAACCTAATCCATTCATCTAAATGCTTTCCACAATTCTTGTTGTAAAGGATAAAGACTGCTGGCCTACTAAGCATTTCCAAAGAGCCATTAATTTATGATTTTACTGGATAAATTGCTTTTTATAAACTTTTAATTAAATTAAATTAAATAAGTGGACTGTTACAATTAATTTCCAGCAGGTATGGGACAAAAAGACTGCAAGCCAACACCATAAGGATCATTCTAACTGGTTTTTTTCTTCTTTTTTTGGGCAAGGATATCATTTAAATTACTACTCTTTTTCTTAGCAAAGAAGATGCATTAAAATCAGTGAAGTGAAAGTGTTAGACACTCAGCCATGTCCATCTGTTTGCGACCCCATAGACTCCTCTGTCTATGGGAGTCGCAAAAATATGAAATCATGGCTCTTCTATTACTTTCAAACACATTTATATGTAGCCCACCAGGCTCCTCTGTCCATGGGATTCTCCGGGTCAGAATACTGGAGTGGGTAGCCATTCCCTTCTCCAGGGGATTTTCACAACCCAGGGATCAAACCCAGGTCTCCTGCATTACAGGCAGATTCTTTACCGTGTGAGCCACCAGGAAAGCCCAGAGTGTTAGTTGCTCAGTCGTGTCTGACTCTTTGTGACCCCATGAACTGTAGCCCGCCAGGCTCCTCTGTCCATGGAATTCTCCAGGCAAGAATACTGGAGAACACCAAGATCAAAATGTGTAATAAAATTGGTGTGTCAGAGCACTCACTGCTAACAAGTCCCTTGATGCCTTTAAAAATACTTTTCCCATCTCTTGGGTTATTTTTTCCCTAAAATATATATGCTAAAATGTAGTTATGCCAACGTAGCTTCTGTCTCTGCTTCACTGCCTGCTGAATTCCATTCACTGACATTTCATAGGAGCACTAAGAATTCAGTGAATCTCAGATGACAGAGGAGCCTGGCGGGCCACAGTCCCACCAGGTGGGTCACAAAGAGTTGGACACGACTGAAGGCGACTTAGCACAGATGAAAGGAAGGCTTTAAAGAAATCACATTTAACATTAGTAGTGATAAAAATAGCAAGACAAGTGCCTTTCACATGCAAGGAACTATGCTGGCTTTCTCATGCATTTCAAGAACAATGTTTATGTCTTGCTAAATAGGAGAGAGGAATACTGTAGATACCCCGAACAACCCAAAAGCTCACTGAATTTGAAGTGGAGAAGGAAGCATTCCATTTCTTTATGAACTCAACCATCAGAAGAGTCAACTATTTTCTGAAACATGAAGCTGGCAGCACAAACACACATGATCCTTTGCTCTTGGTTTTAAAAATAAGACCTATTGACAGCTGCCTCCTCCCACCGGACACTCAGAATAGATTATAAGGTTTTCTACCTTAAAGTTTTCATTCACGCCATTGTCAGCTTGCCTTGTGAGAACATCTTCAGAGCGTAGGTTCAGTAAGAGTCTTCACCCACAATGCTATCAGGCAGAGGCTACTGTCGACTTAGGCTGGCTGAATGAGTCTTGGCTTTGAGTAGTAAGACATTCCAAGAACACACAAAATTAAGTGAAGAGAAACAGTACTCACGAGACTGGTTGGGGATATGCATGAGGTCTGGAAGAATATAAATTACTAGGATACAAGTGTTTGGAATGGATGCAAAGGAGTCTCTGTCAGTCTAGGAGAGCACCAGAACACTGAAGGTCTACAGCACCACTGGAGTGCCTGGATGAGGATTGCTGACTCTGATAATCAGCAGATTGCTTGCAAGAATAATGCTTAGCATACTGTTAAGCTCATGGTGCTGCTCAGAAAACAAGTCCGCTGGGGTCTTCAGCCCATGGAATTTTCCAGGTGAGAATACCGGAGTAGGTTGCCATTTCTTACTCCAGGGGATCGAACCCGCATCTCTTGTATCTCCTGCACTGGCAGGCGGGTTCTTTACCAATCTACCACCTGGGAAAGCCATATTATGATGATACAGAATAAATATTATATCATATATATCTTTAAGTTGGAAGCAAATCTCTAGGCTTTCCTGGTGAGCAGGTACATTTTCAGAAATAGCCATCACAGTCTCAAAGATAAAACTCACAAGCACCTGAATATTGGCATCTCAGAGCTTATGTTCCCACTAGGCATAAAGGTTTTTTTTCTCAAGAAATAAATTTTGATTCCATGGTAATCTGAAAATTCTGGATTTTGTTAGGGACACCTCACATTTGAACCATGGGCTCCTATGGAAATTACATTTGAAAGTTAGTCCTAATGTCATGACAGCAGCTGGTACCTGGGTTCTATACTGATGTCTACCCACTAAGGCCTGGGACTGAGGCCAACAATTAATTTCACATACAAAAAAAAAAAATCACTGGAAAAGCTTCCCATTGCCTTTATTTTTTAAGAAAGAAAACCTGTTACAGAGAAAATAAAAAATGTATTATAATCAAGAAGCTTAGACATTATCTACCCAGAATTGAATTAAATTGAATTAACTGTGGTGTTGGAGAAGACTCTTGAGAGTCCCTTGGACTGCAAGGAGATCCAACCAGTCCATCCTAAAGGAGATCAGTCCTGGGTGTTCACTGGAAGGACTGATGTTGAAGCTGAAGCTCCAATACTTTGGCCACTTGATGCGAAGAGCTGACTCATTGGAAAGGACCCTGATGCTGGGAAAGATAGAGGGCGGGAGGAGAAGGGGACGACAGAGGATGAGATGGTTGGATGGCACCATCAACTCGAGGGACATGGGTTTGGGTGGACTCCAGGAGTTGGTGATGGACAGGGAGGCCTGGCGTGCTGCGGTTCATGGGGTCGCAGAGTCGGACACAACTGAGTGACTTAACTGAACTGAACTATCATACTTACAAATGATAGATAATGCTTTATGAACCTAGAGACATTTACAACTGTTCTGTTGCTCAGGAAGGTACTTAAAAAGCAGGGAAACAATCTGAGAAAGATTTCTAGCCATCTGTGATATATCCTTAAACATAAGTGTATATACATACATGTGCATGCATACATTTGTCCACAGAACACACACACACACACACACTCGTACACATGCTTGGGTGAACTATCTCTGTCTCTCTCTTTTTTAAAAAATTGAGATTTTATTCATTTATTTTATTTTTTTGGCCACAGAGAATGGCATGTGGGATCTTAGTTCTTGCATCCCCTGCACTGAAAGCACAGAGTCTTAACCACTGGACCACCAACGAAGTCCCTCCCTGCCCTCAGTCCCTATATATAGATACACACATACACATATGCATATATATTTGAAGGGATTATCTAACACATATATATTTATCATCTATGATATATATGTGTACACATATATTTATATACATATATATCATAGATGGTCCCCTCTAAACAGATATACACTAAAATGTTATGAACAGGTCTCTCCATAGGCTCACAGCATCACATTTCAGGCGCCGCTATCACAACATCGGGTTCCCAGATTCCTCTTCCACTCTGAGGCACATCTGAGGGTAATGCTAGTGCTCTTTATCTGACTTAGCTTCATGTTTCCACTGCATCTCAATTCCATTTGTTACCTAATCTGCAGTCAGTTAGACTGCAATGAAGCTCAAGGCATGGGGCTACTGGAAGGTGTGTGCGTGTGTGCGGGCATCCATCATGGTCATGAATTGACACAGTTTACAACATTTCGCTTAGCAAACACAGAGACTTCAATGCAAACAACGTATAAAACTGAATTTGGGTCTCCCTTACAAGATCATAATAAACAATTGTTAAAAAGTACTTAAAAAATATTTGACAAGAAACTTGAAACAAACGACTAGTTCCACGCAAATGAATCTCAGGGATGCGTGAGCAGTAACAAACCACGTGACTCAGCTTTTTCCTCACCGGCTATGTTGCATCTGCTGACTTTTCACTTGAAACCCAGAATTTCACTTAATCCTCTGAGCAGTGGATCAAAAGCCAGGCCTCAGATTAAGTAATGGCTGAATACTATTTAAAAATAGTAGGGGTGGATTCCCAAAATAGGAATTTTCCATCTGTCTGGAAACAAAAAGGTCCCTGTAGATTTCCTCTATTGGCAAGGGAGAAATGAGCCTATCTTGGGGTTAAAATTGCGAGTGAGCTTTCATTCTGCCTCCATTCTAATTTTTTCTAGTATGTCACTGAAGTAGAAATTTTGAAAACTTACTTAACAACTTAGCTGTGGAGTAAGACGAAAAAAGAAAACATATCTTCATTCAAACAGAATCAGTTGGCTGTCATTTAATTAAATTCTATTAATGAATTTAAGCTAAGCTTAAACCTGGGCTAAGACTCTCAAATCTGAACTTGAAGCTACAGACTCGCATTCTTGCCCTACTATGTAAGGCACACACATTTACATCTATAATATTCAACTCGAACAGATAACTAATGTTGCAAAATCATCAGTGCCCTGGCGTATCTCAGAGGATATGGAGTAATTAAATTAAAAAGATAAGAGTGTGCAGGAAACATTTTCCTGCCTTTAGGTCATTAATTATGAATGTCACTTTCTCAAGCTAATTTTCATAAAAGCCTCTTTTGAACCAAATGGCTATTCCTGCCTAACATGCTCTTTTCTTTCCCTCCCCTTTAACAGAAACCTTTGTTATATACTCTGTGATAATCATTATTTTCTTCCCTGGTGCTTTACTGAGTTTTTAATTTTTTTCTTTGTCTTTTCTTGGTCTCAATTAAAACCAGTATTTGGCTTCTTGTGAACAATGCTAACCACTTCTAGAATCCCTTTATCTTCATCCAACGAGGGGTAGATTTTTCTAGCTGAGACTTTCCTTGTCCTGAAGTCCATCTCCGGGAATTTTCTTAATGACACTGCCCTTCTCAGGATTTCCTGATAATCTTTCCAAGTGCGCTTTCAAGGCAGGTCACATCCAAGCTTCAGTTCTTTAAAAAGTTCATATTTCTGAACCCAAAGATCAAACGGAGTACCACAATTGACAACAGCAGATATTCCATAAAAGAATCAAAACAGAGTAAAAGGAGCGCCCCCCACTCCAAGCAATATCTTACCTGGAATGCAGATGGAGCATCCGTTTCAAAAACTTCTTGGGGAGCTCCAGGTTGCAGGGTGGTGATGAACAGCAAGAGATGCTCTGGACCCTTCAACCTCACTTGCAAGTTTAGTGTAGACATAGCCTTGAAGACTCTGCTTTTTCTTGCTTGTGTTATTATTATTTTTAATAGATTCTACTGTTGGTCGACTGCCTACTCTTTTTATCGACCACCTGTCCTCAAATTCTATTATCTGCCCTATGTTTGCAGGTCCCTGATCCGACTGCCCAGCCCAGATCTCTTCATCCTGTGGAATCTTAACTGTCGGCTATCTCTGCAGCATCTTCTATGTGGCAGCTCATTGGTAACTCAAGTGTAACTTGACCAAGATTGTTGTCTAAAACTTAGCAGGACTTTCCCCTGGGTGGCTTAGTCTTGTCATCTGACCCTTGGCTTCCAGTATCTTTCTCTAACTCCACTCTCATTGATTTGCCCCTTCTGGCTGCAAGACTGTCTTTTTCTTTTTTCTTTTTTAATATTTATTTGGCTGCACTGTGGCACATGGGATCTTTAACTGCAGCGTGCAAACTCTGAGTTGTGGCATGTGGGATCTAGCTCCCTGACCAGGGATGGAACCCAGAGCCCCCTCCATTGGGTATGTGGAGTCTTAACCACTGGACTACCGGGGAAGTCCCTGCAGAGCCTCTGGTTCAATCCTATTGAAGGTGCATTTTCATGGAAGACATGGAAACTTTCTTAAGCAACTTCTTTCCTTTTGAACCTACAGAAAAGAGAGGGGTCCCACTTTCCTGAGTGTTTAGGATCACGTTAGCACCCAAGGGATAAAAGTCAGAGCAATGCCCCGTTAAATTGGCAGGCTGAAATGACCATTCTATGCTTTGGCTTTATTAGGTGTGTTACTGCCCATTTACACTGAAGAGAAAAGGCACTGGACTCTGCAGAAGGCATGAAATGCGTGTGCCTCACACTCTTCATTTGACGCTTACCACTGCAACGGACGGGGCTCCCCAAGTGGCACTAGTGGTAAAGAACCCACCTGCCAGTGCAGGAGATGGAGGTCATAAAAGATGCGGGTTTCACCCCTGGGTTGAGAAGATCCCCAGGAGCGGGGCAAGGCAACCCACTCCAGTATTCTTGCCTGGAGAATCCCATGGACAGAAGGGCCTGGCGGGTTATGATTGTTACAGTTGCAAAGAGTCGGACACGACTGAAGTGACTTAGCATCCACGCAGGCACTATAACTGAAGCTACCAAGCAATATCCTACTGCACAATGCAACTTGACTTCCCCTCAGCTTTCCTGAGACGTAACTGACATATAACACTAGGCGAGGTTAGCATGTATAGCGTAATGATTTGATATAAGTATATCCTACAAAATGATCACCACAATTGGTTTGGTTAACGTCTGTCACTTCACACATTCTTCTCCTTTGTGATGAGAATTTAAGATCTACTCTTTTAGTAAGGATATAATATACTATTGTTAACTCTAGTCACCATGCCGTGCATTACACTCCCAGCACTTGCTTATCTTATAACTGGAGCTTTGTACCCTTGGGCCACCTTCCCCCATTCCCCTAACCCACACAACGGAACTTTTTTCCAGTTAATTATTTATTTATTTATCTGGCTGCACCAAGTCTTCACCGAGGCACACAGGATCTTCGATCTCCACTGCAGCATGCAAACTCTTAGTTGCGGCATGTGGGATCTAGTTCTCTGACCAGGGATGGAGCCCAGGCCCCCTGCACTGGGAGCAAGGAGTCTTAGCCACTGGACCAGCAGGGAGGTCCCTATAATGCAACTTTAAACAGACATGGTTTAAATCCCTTGGCTACTATATTCCCCAAAAGGTAGTGTCCACCCACAAAACCAAGTAAGCCAAGGGCCCTGACATCTCTAGAAGGAGCTCAGCAGGAACAAAATTGGCAGAATATGGACAAACTTTGGACATTATGCCTTGAATGGTGCAAAATATGCCCATTTTTACTGAAACTGGGAGAGAAGTCCTTTGAAGACATTGTGATATTCTAGGAAGCTTCTGAGGAAGCGGATGGAACAGGTTTTCTGAGTGTGAACCTAGATAGATCAAGAGTGGGTTGGCAAACTAAAAAAAGAAGGAAAATAAGTAAATGACCAACTGGATAGTAACTTCATTCTTACATCCTGAGTAGTGAATTCACTTTGAACTTGTCATGAGAACTGAATTCACTTTATATTCTCTATATCCTTATGGAAATACTTCAGTGCAGTCAGGATCTTAGAATTCATTTATTCCAAGACTCTTGTTTTACAGGCAAGGAAAAAAAAAACAACACACGCTGAGAAACCCCCTCACCAGAACCACAAAGCCAGGTGGGAACAGCAATGAGATCAGAATTCGGGGAATCTGTCTCCTTCTTAAGATCTGTCCATGCCCTGGTAATCACCTCCTTTTCCCCCTCTCACTTAATGACATTGCTGCCCTTGCCAATTCAAGTTTGAAATCATCAGGCTCATGTGGTTGAATCTTTTGTTGTTGTCCAGCTGCTCAGTCGTGTCCAGTTCTTTGCGACCCCGTGGACTGCAGCACACCAGGCTTCCCTGTCCTTCACTGTCTCGCGGAGTTTGCTCAAACTCATATCCATTGAGGCAATGATGCCACCCAACCATCTCATCCTCTGTGGCCCCCTTCTCCTCCTGCTCTCAGTCTGTCCCAGCATCAGGGTCTTAGTGTTTTGCTTTGTTCTTTCTTTCATCTTGTTTGTTTTTATATCTGGCAATGTTCCCAATTCAGGAGACAGGTGGCTGGGCAAACACAGATACCTGGTGTGGCTTGGAAAGAGCACTGTGATGCCTTTCAGTTTATTCTGAGGTGTTACATCGAGGATCTACAGGTTACGGGGGTGCTGTTATTGTTATTGTTTTACTTCTTGGTTCCTTAACACCCAATACCATTTTCTGTCCTCCACATGTACCCCTGCCACTGCCATCCTGGGATTTCCTTGCTCATATACAGTTTGAGAAGATGGGTCTTTTCATTACTTTGATCATGTTGCACACAATAATTCTTCATTGATTTAATCATCTTGGTTTCCTGATCCCAACCTGAAAACATCTCTTTGGTGCATGACTAACTCTCCTGATTTTTCTCACCAAGGCTCCCCTCACTTCTCCTTCAACATTATTATTACTGAGCTCTGGAGGGTCACATAGAAGGTTAATGTCTTCCTTTTTCCCCCAGATGGGAGATTGAGCTTCCCACTGAATCTCCATCACCTAATAAATCATTTTTCATTTCATTCAGTCACTTGAATTCTTTATCATAATGTTCCTCCTTTTGCATTCAATTAACCTTCTCATTTTTAGGGTCAAGGTGAACAAAGCATTTATTCTCTGCTTGTGAATCATCTATTCAAAGTCATACTCCTTCCGAAACCTTTTCCTCCTATTCTTTACCATTGTTAACTTTCTGTGGTTACATCTGCATCAAGTTTTTGCTTTGCTGGTGATGTTGACCATTTGGGTAGGGGTTTATCTTTCATTCGCTTGCTTCACCACCGCCTGTGCCTTCACAGACAGGCACATAACTTCTAAGCCATCCCTATAGGAACTGGAATGGTGTATAGATGTGGGACATGGGACATGACCTCAGTTCAGATGTGGTCATGTGTATACAGGGCTAGGCTAAAGGTGGCAAGTTGGGCGGCTTCCTGATCTACCTTCTCACTGTCCTATCTGGTGGACAGTCCAGCTCCTGGGTGTGGTGTTCCACCTGCAGAAGGTCCTTGGTTAACATGTGCTGGTGCTCCAGATAGTAACATGCTAACATGAGGTCCCTAACAGCACCAAAGCATTAACTGACCATGCCTTGCTGTAAGCCACCACTGAAACATGTCGGTGTTTCTACTAGAGTGTTCCTAACACTTGTAATCGCATCTGTTTCCCCATCCACATTCAGCCCTGCGAGAGTCTGATTCATATTTGGATCCTCACAGCTGGGGCGTACCAAGTGCTTAACGAATAAGACTTCTACATTCCTGAAATGGCTCCCTCACTCTCAACCCTGGACCCAAATGCCCAATTTTCCTTCTGTAATATTGAGTTTATGAGTAAATACACAGCATGACAAACTATTAGGGAAATCAGAACCACGCAGGTTACATTTTTCACAAGTGAAACGTACTTTAGAAGATTTATACTATATACCAGGTATGATTAGAGGATATTTGAAGCATTTTGCAAGTTGAGCAGTTGGCTTGGGAAGGGGAGGTAAGAAGGCCTGTAAACCAAAGCAGTAATCCCTCTTTCTACCTCTGGTAAATGGGCCAACCAACCACAGGCATATGGATCCCCACCTATGCCTGGAGTCCTGTGTGATCCATCGCTCCTGAATCCCAACTGTAACCCTTCAACTGCTCCACTGAGACCGAACGCTGAGAGAAAAGCCAGACTACAGAAATGGCAACAAAAAGCTTAGGGCGAGGTGGTAAGGAAGGGAGAAGCCAGGAATTAGGCTGCTTGGTCAAGGGGAAAATCCAAAACAAATGTCAACATCTGGACTTTGTTTAGACTGTGGGCAACCATTATTTGTTTAAGAAAAGTGAGTTTTCGCACTCACTGTCTACCCCAGCTCCCCTTCCCCCATCACCAAAGTGGCATTTTGCATCCTGCCTCCCGTCTACCCTTCCAGGGACTTGATCTACCCAGCTGCACTCTTCAGATGCTGGAGGCTGCTCTTCCATCCCCAGGTCAGCATTTGATCTTCTAGGTGAGATGTGAATGTTTGCTGAATAAACAAAGGTTGACTAGGGGCCATGAGAAACAGCCAACACTTCAAGAGCACTTCCTAACTGCCCGACTTATAAATATTAACTCATTTAATCCTCCTTAATACAGACACTGCTCTTTTCCTCCATTTATGGATGAAAAAGTGAAGCACAGACAGATTAAAGCACCAGCTCTTGGTCACATAACCCAAGCAATCCGGTTCTGAGTCTATGTTCCTATGTTGCTTCTTGTTTTACATATTCTACATAAAAATGATGATTCTTTAAAACAAAATGATTCCCTTACTCCCCCCGCACCAAAGAAATGTGTCACTGTAGATGATGAAGAAAACTGCTCAAATACCAAATAAAAGTAACAGGGCTTTATAGAATTTCTATGATAATATCTGAAAAATATATTGATGACAGCCTTGAAATAGCTCAATTGTCTTCTCTGCTCCTTGGAAGAACCTGTGGACTTGCTGTTTGTACTTTTTTAAAATTCTATTTTACTTTTTTCTTTTTAGTGTCAAGACTCTACATTTTGAAATGCTATTTAAAATGTTTAAATATTTGTATTATTTGCCTTATCATTAATTTGCATATAAAATATATCATAAATGTAGCTTTGAAATATTTAGGATACTTAATAGCATGAGCTATCAAACAGTTTATACTTAATGTCATATTTTGGGGAGAATCATACAATCATATTCATTTCTTTTGTCTAATTACAGAAACTTTAAGTACATTCATTATTTTCCTAGAAAATTTATTTTTCCTAAGCATAAAGAAATAAACTATCTTTTGATCACTATCTAAAATGTAATTGAGAAAATATTTCCAGACTTCAAAAATTTTTAAATAGTGTAATGACGCTTAAGCTTTTCTGACCAAGATCTACAGTAAGAAATACATATTATATTATAATCCAGTACCAACATAGGTGTACATATCTATATGTGTGTAAAAAATTAGTTTTGTGAAATATTTAACTTCATAGCATATGACACACTGATGTTTCTAGTTTATTCCACTTAATTTTTTTTGACAGTTGGTTTTGGGCTTCTCTGGTGGCTCACACAGTAAGGAATCTGCCTATAATGCAGGAGACCCGGGTTTGATTCCTGGGTCAGGAAGATTCCCTGGAGAAGGAAATAGCAACCCACTCCAGTACTCTTGTCTGGGAAATCCCATGGACAGAGGAGCCTGGCGGGCTACAGTCCATGGGGTCACAAAGAATCAACACGAAGGGTCGAAGACTTTGAATCACTAAGTTGATTTTCTGGCCCACTGATCGGTCATGAACAGCTCATGGTCTGCAGTTTTTTGAGACTACAGAAGTGGATTCTGGAGCTCACTAACTTTCTCCCTTCAGTCCTGGTAACAGCAGATGACTTAAGAGAAGCTTGCTGGTCATAAGGAGGGCGGGAGTCCATAAGATGCTGTCGCCTCAGGCAGCCAGGAAAGGCACCAAGTCAGCGTGGTGTGCACTTGCCCCATTTTCTAAGGACAGTAGCCTCCTGATTAATTACTTTGCAAATTACTCATTAAAACTTGGCTTTGCAAAGTTAGCCCTTGGTCCAGTTATTGCTGCCAGATTTCCTGTTTACACTGAGCTCAGTGTATTAGGTTATTGTCCCCACTGGGAAGTGCTTTAGACGAGGAAAAAGAGTGAATCAAAGCAAGAAACCAGACTCCCAGCATCATTTCATGGCACACCCTGACAAAGAATGAGTGAACAATAAAGAACTGTAGGGAAGTCTTGAAGACTGCTGTAGACATGAGCTGACTGAGATATTTCTATAGCAAATGGTCTAAAAAGTTTGATAAAATGTGATGAATCTGCACTCCTTTCTCCTGGCAGTCACTGATAGCAGAGCCCACCAGTAACTTCAACTATCACCTAAAGGGGCTTCATGATTTTCTGTATTTTCTAATTTCCTATATCCCTAAACTAAGAGGCATGGTAAAACCTTCTTATGAGTAAGCTGATACATATTTTGTCCTGGTGTAATCACTAGTCATAGCAAACACCCTCTTCCAACAACACAAGAGAAGACTCTACACATGGACATCACAAGATAGTCTATACGGAAATCAGATTGATTATATTCTTTGCAGCCAAAGATACAATCAGCAAAAAAAAAAAAAAAAAAAAAGGGAGCAGACTGTGGCTCAAATCATGAACTCCTTATTGCCAAATTCAGACTTAAAGAAAGTAAGGAAAACCACTAGACCATTCAGGTATGACCTAAATCAAATCCCTTACGATTACACAATGGAAGTGACAAATAGATTCAAGGGATTGATCTGATAGACAGAGTTCCTGAAGAACTATGGACAGAGGTTTGTGACACTGAACAGGAGGCAGTGATCAAGACCATCCCCCAGAAAAAGAAAGGCAAAATGGTTGTCTGAGGAAGCCTTACAAATAGCTATGAAAAGAAGAGAAGCAAAAGGCATAGGAGAAAAGGAAAGACATCCCCATTTGAATGCAGAGTTCCAAAGAATAGAAAGGAGAGATAAGAAAGCCTTCCTCAGTGATCAGTGCAAACAAATAGAGGAAAACAATAGAATGGGAAAGAGTAGAGATCTCCTCAAAAAAATTAGAAATACCAAGGGAACATTTCATGCAAAGATGGGCACAATAAAAGACAGAAATCGTATGGACCTAACCTGAAACTCCAGTACTTTGGCCACCTCATGCAAAGAGTTGACTCACTGGAGAAGATTCTGATGCTGGGAGGGATTGGGGGCAGGAGGAGAAGGGGATGACAGAGGATGAGATGGCTGTATGGCATCACTGACTCGATGAACATGAGTCTGAGTGAACTCCGGGAGTTTAGGGAGTTCTGGCGTGCTGTGATTCATGGGGTCACAAAGAGTTGGACACGACTGAGCGACTGAACTGAACCGAACTGAACAGAAGCAGAAGATATTAAGAAGAGGTGGCAAGAATACACAGAAGCACTATACAAAAAAGATCTTCGTGACCCAGATAATCAAGATGGTGTGATCACTCACTTAGAGTCAGACATCCTGGAATGCAAAGTCAAGTGGGCCTTAGGAAGCATCATTAGGCACAAAGCTAGTAGAGGTGATGGAATTCCAGTTGAGCTATTTCAAATCCTAAAAGATGATGCTGTGAAAGTACTGCACTCAATATGCCAGCAAATTTGGAAAACTCAGCAGTGGCCACAGGACTGGAAGAGAGGCAATCTCAAAGAAAGGCAATGCCAAAGAATGCTCAAACTTACCACACAACTGCATTCATCTCACACACTAGTAATGCTCAAAATTCTCCAAGCCAGACTTCAAAAGTGCCTGAACCATGAACTTCCAGATGTTCAAGCTGGATTTGGAAAAGGCAGGGGAACCAGAGATCAAATTGCCAACATCCACTGGATCATTGAAAAAGCAAGTGAGTTCCAGAAAAACATCTACTTTGGCTTTATTGACTATGCCAAAGCCTTTGACTGTGTAGATCAAACTGTGGAAAACTCTACAAGAGTTGGGGATACCAGACCACCTGACCTGCCTCCTGAGAAATCTGTATGCAGGTCAAGAAGCAACAGTTAGAACTGGACATGGAACAACAGACTGGTTCCAAATTGGGAAAGGAGTACGTCAAGGCTGTATATTGTCACCCTGCTTTTTCAACTTATATACAGTCTACATCATGAGAAATTCTGGACTGGATGAAGCACAAGCTGGAATCAAGATTGCCGGGAGAAATATCAATCACCTCAGATATGCAGATGACACCACCCTTATGGCAGAAAGTGAAGAACTAAAGAGCCTCTTGATGAAAGTGAAAGCGGAGAGTGAAAAAGTTGGCTTAAAACTCAACATTCAGAAAACTAAGATCATGGCATCCCGTCCCATCACTTTATGGGAAATAGATGGGGAAACAATTGAAACAGTGAGAGACTATTTTTGGGGGGCTCTAAAATCACTGCAGACAGTGACTGCAGCCATGAAAATAAAAGACACTTGCTCCTTGGAAGAAAAGTTATGACCAACCTAGACAGTTTATTAAAAAGCAGAGACATTACTCTGCCAACAGAGATCTGTCTAGTCAAAGTTATGGCTTTCCCAGTGGTCATGTATGGATGTAAGAGCTGGATTATAAAGAAAGCTGAGCGCTGAAGAATTGATGCTTTTGAACTGTGGTGTTGGAGAAGACTCTTGAGAGTCCCTCGGACAGCAAAGAGATCCAACCACTCAACCCTAAAGGAAATCAGTCCTGAATAGTCATTGGAAGGACTGACACTGAAGCTGAAACTCTAGTACTTTGGCCACCTGATGGGAAGATCTGACTCATTTGAAAAGACTGTGATGCTGGAAAAGATTGAAGGCAGGAGGAGAAGGGGACGACAGAGGATGAGATGGCTGGATGGCATTACCGACTCGATGGACATGAGTTTGAGTAAATTCCGGGAGTTGGTGATGGACAGGGAGGTCTGGCGTGCTGCAGTCCATGGGGTCACAAAGAGTCAGATAGGACTGAGTGACTGAACCGAATTGAACTGAATCATATTTCTGCCCCAAATCATGTGCATACAGATACCTGCTTCAATTAAAGTGGCTACTGCACTTATTTTCTTGATTTCAGAGTTGAGAAAAGTGGCACTCAAAAAGCCAATTCTTAGTTTTGACATTTCCCTGTTGTTTTCCTATTTTATATCTCATTTAGTTCTGCTCTAATATTTGTTACTTCCTTCCATCTACTAAATTTGGGTTTAGTTTGTTCTTATTTTTCTAGCTCCTTGAGGTGTAATCTTTGAGATCTTTCTCATTTTTTCATCTAAACATTTATTGCAATGCACTTCCCTCTTCTATTTTTGTTTCATCCCCTAAGTTTTGGTAGTTTTTGTTTTCATTTTCATGAAAACAGAGTCCGACTCTTTGCGACCCCATGGACTGTAGCCCACCAGGCCCCTCCCTCCATGGGATTCTCCAGGCAAGAGTACTGGAGTGGGTTGCCATTGCCTTCTCTAGGGGATCTTCCCAACCCACGGATCGAACCCAAGTCTCCTGCATTCCAGGCAGACGCTTTAACCTCTGAGCCACCAGGGAAGCCCCCCATTTGTCTAGAGGTATCTTCTAATGTCCCTTTTTATTTCTTCTTTGACCTAATTGTTATTCAAGAGCAGGCTGTTTAATTTCCACATACTTGAGAATTTTTCAGTTAGTTTTAGAAAAGATAAGCAAAATTGACAAACTCCTACTAAGATAAAAAGAAGACTCAAGTAAATCAGAAATGAAAGAGGAATCATTACAACTGATACTACAGAAATTAAAAAGATCATAAGAGACTACTATGAACAACAATAGACCAACAAACTGGATAACCTAGAACAAATGGATAAATTCCTAGAAACATAGAGCCTAGAAAGACTAAATCACAAAGAAATAGAAAGTATGAGCAGATCTATAAGTGTAGAGGTTAATCAATAATCAAAATCTCCCAAAAAAAGAAAGCACAAAAATACTTGGCTTCATGATGAATCCTACCAAATGAAGAAAAATTAGTGCCAATCCTTCTGAAACTCTTTCCAAACATGGAGGAAGAGTGAACACTTTCAAACATTTCATGAGGCCAGCATTAGCCTGATACCAAAACCAGAAAAAGACACCACAAGAAAAGAAAACTATAGTCAGGGACTTCCTTGGTGGTCCAGTAGTTAAGACTAACCAATATAGGGCCTATGGGTTCAATCCCTGCTTGGGCAGCTGAGATGGCCCCACAGCCAAAATACCAACACATAAGACAGAAGCAGTATTATAACAAATTCAATAGAGATTTTTTTTTTTTAAATGGTCCACATCAAAAAAAGAAAACTATAGCCAATATATCTGATGAATATAGATGCAAAATTCCCCATCAAATTACTAGCAAACTGAAGCCAACAGCACATGAGGATTATATACCACAACCAAGTGAGATTTATCCTTGGGATGGAAGAATGTTTCATATACGAAAATTAATTAATGTGATATTCCATACTATCAGAATAAAGGATAAAAATCACACGATCATCTCAATACATACAGAAAAAGCATCTGACAAAATCTAACAGGTTTTCATAATAAAAATTCAAAAACTAGAAACAGAAGGAAATTACTTCAACATAATAAAGACTAATTATGAAAAGCCCACAGGAAACATACTTCATGGTGAAAAACTGAAAGCTTTTCCTCTAAGATCAAACCAAACATCTTCAAGCAAAGGAAACAATCAACAGGATAAAAGGGCAACTTATGGAATGGGAAAAAATACTTGCAAACCATACATCTGACAAGGAGCTCATCTCCAAAACATATAAGGAACTCCTACAACTCTGCAAAAAAATGGGCTACAGACTTAAATAGACATTTTTCCAAAGAGGACATACTGATGGTGGAGCCATATATAAAAAATGTTCAATGTTGCTAATCATCAGGGAAATGTAAGTCAAAATCACAATGAGACATCATGTTACACCTGTCAGGATGGTTATTATATATGGAAAAGCAAACAAACAAGAAACAAGACGTGTTGGCAAGGATGTGGAGAAGTTGGAACCCTTGCATTCTGTTGGTGGGAACACAAAATAGCACAACTGCTACAGAAAACAGTATGGAGCTTTCGCAAAAAATTAAACATAAAACTACCATAAGATTCAGCAATCCCACTTCTAGGTATTTACCAAAATTATTGAAATCAGAATCTTAAAGATATATTGGCACTCCCTTGTTCATTGTATCACTGCTCCCAGTAGCCAAATGTGGAAACAACGTAAGCGGCCCCGATAAATGAATGAACATGTGGCAGATACAGACAATGGAAGACTATTCACCTTTTAAAAAGAAGGGAATTTTGCAACATGTGACAACATGGATGAACCTTGAGGATATTATGCTAAATGAAATAAGCCAATCACAGAAGAATAAATACTGCATGATTCCACAGACACGAGCTATCTAATGAAGCAGTCAAATTCCTAGAATCAAAGATTGGAAAGATGGGAAGTTACTAGTCAACTAACATTAACAGTTCAGTTAAGAAAGATAAATAGATTCTAAAGATCTTCTGTAAAACACTGTACCTAAAGTCAATAACACTGGAACGTACACTTAGGAATTTTGTTAAAAGAATATCTTTCCTGGCTTCCCTGGTTGTCTGCTGGTTAAGAAATCCACTTGCCAACGCAGGGGACACAGGTTCTATCTCGTCTGGGAAGATTCCACATGCCAAGTGGCAACTAAGCCCGTGCACCACAACTACTGGAGGCCATTGCAGTGAGAAGCCTGGGCACGGCAACTAGAGAGTAGCTAAAAATAATAAAATTCAAGCATTCTTTTTTTTAAAAAAGACTGGCTCTTATGTTAAGTGCTCTACCCACAGTTTACAAAAACAAGTAGAACTACTATTAGCAAAAATTTTGTGATGCAAATGAGCTCGTTTTCTCTCTTCCTCCCCACCACCCCCTAGGAGATTATGGACAAACTCTTTGCCTGTCATGTGGTTTGCTGTCAAGGGGTCACAGGAGACTCATCTCCACCTCAGATGAAGCACAGCTTCTCCACTGATGCCAAACAGCCTTTTCTTTTTTTTTTTTTTGTAAATCGTTATTTAATCATATCTTATTTATATTGTATTCTCAGTGCTTAATCTTGGCAAATAATCAACAAATGTTTCTTCAAACAAAGACAGATTTGTAGGCAAGAAATAAATATTAATGGTCTAAAACACTTGTTTGAGTAGATGTAAGCTGTATGGATTACATCAGAAAATAATAATAATAATCAACTTAATGTTTTAAAATCTGCACATAAGGAATTGGGTAATTTGCATTTCCAGAGCTAAAAGAAATATGTGCTTTTTCTTCGTCACTATATTAAGGAAAACAGTGACTCTTCATACCAGTCTCAGTCTTTGAAACACCAGTATAAAGGTCTTTCCTTGCTCCCATTGAGTCTGCTTTCTATACCCTATATCATATACTCATTCACATCTCTTTATTATTTAGATTATATTCAGCAAATAGGTAGAAGTAATGTGGTAGCACAAACGTTGCAGAGAAAAAAAGCAAAGCCCAGCTCAGTTCAACTGCCTCCTCCATCCAAGGCAAACTATGTGAAAAGCCATGATTCTCAGCACCATTCAGTTCCAACTAAGCACTAACATTAGAGGACTTTCTACCGTTCTATATATATTGTACTTCCATGGGGAAAGATAGAGCTACAAAGTGTCTTCACCATCCAAAACAAGACTCTCTACATAGGTCATTTTCCATGCAACTCAGAAAAACAGGAGAGCACAATAATTCTGATGAAATGGTCATGCAGGCAACCATGAAAAAGGATTGTTTGCATTGTGAACATGACTAACATGCAAGTTTGCCAGGGACAGCAATGGGGTGTCTGCATCCACAGACTAGTTTAGTTACCTTGGAACGTTTGCCTTTGGAGCTTAACAGGCAGACCTCACCTTGACCAGACAACTCATTTCCTGCGAGGGCCCACCTCACCTTGACCAGACGACTCATTTCCTGCGAGGGCCCACACTACTTGTCTCCTAACCCGGTCCGGACGTACCACTCCCTGGTTTAATGATCTTTCTTCCTGATGCCCCAGGATGCATCAGGTAACAGATGATTCCAAAATTTGGAGCATTCTAGCACCGAACCTAGGTGTGCTCATAGTTTCTCCTGTGAGCACACACACTGTTTCATTCTTTAGGCAAACTGAAGGCTACAGGGTATGGAAATTACCTCAGGGATGGGTGAGAAGTGGGAGACATGGGTGGAATGAAAGCCTGAGGGTTAAGAGGCTGGTGAGCCAGGGGCCTGGTTCTTTGGGAACAGGCCCTTCCAGACTCAGGCCTAGAAGAAGAGGACCTTCTTGTGCTTGGTGCTGGGCCTCTGCATCTTTTCGCCTAGCCTGCGAATGCAGGCTCCCTCAGATGCTTGGGTTGGTGTGGGGGCGTCTCACTTCACTTCTCAAACAGGAACAGGGCCTCTTCCACCACCTCCCCCAAAGAAGACCTTGGCCATTCCAAACATGGCTATGATTACAATCAGGACACCGGTGTGCCAGCCACTGCCTGGTTCAGATGTTGGATAGTGGCCTTGGGGAAGGCTGAGTGGCGAAACACTTCATAACAGTTCAGCTGCTCCCTCATAGCAGCCATGACGGTTCTCATCTTCTGGGCCTGCTCTTCGTCCACTTCCCGTTGCCTGGCTTTCTTGCCCTCAGTGTCCACTTTTCGTCTCTTGGCCGCAAGGGGACATGAGGAGGAGCCTGCCTTTTCACCTGCCCTTGGCTGAGGGCAGTCCTGACGCCTGAGCTCCAAACAGCCTTTTCTAAACTGCGACGGGGCAAGTACACAACGAGGGTGGTTCAGGATCAGGATGTCTGTCCCAGCATCAGCCATTAAAACCAAGAGTCAGTACTAAGAGGCACCAAGCTCTGGCCCTGGGCATGTGTTCAGTCACTTCAGTTGTGTCGACTCTGTGATCCTGTGGAGTCCCCCCAGCTCCTCTGTCCACGGGATTCTCCAGGCAAGAATACTGCAGAGAGTTGCCATGCCCTCCTCCAGGGGATCTTCCCAACCCAGGGGTCAAACTCTCATCTCCTGTATCTCATGCATGGGTGGGTGTATTCTTTTAACCCCTGAGCCACAAGCTCTGGTCCTACATCATATCAAAACCACCCGGAAAGCTCTGACCTTTTGTATGTCTAACAAAATCAGCCCTGCTTCCTTTCCCTCCTGATTGGTTCTCTAAGAACAGAACTTTGAACCTTACACAATGGAGGACTGAATTTTCCATAGTTTAGTTGGTTCCTTGTTTCTCTTATGTTTATCTCCTCTTTTCAATGGCCTTTGAGTTATTTATAGACTGGAATTCTGTCCTGCATTTTTCTTGCACCATCTTCACCTCCTCAGGCAAGGACACCCATCTGATGTCTCTGGTCTGAGCAGATGATTTCTGGGCCTACCTGGTGAGTGGACTCTAGGATGGGAGTAGCTTCTGAGAGTGTCCAGGGAAACTGACACTCCTCTAGTATCGCCTATCAGCATAAAGACTGTCTTTGATCCAGTGTAAAATCTGAGAAAGCAGTGGTTCCCCAACACTATAACAGCAAGTTCATGCACCAGGCCACAGGATGCTCGTGTGAATGTCCCCAGTAAAGATTATTTGAAAGAGATGATAGGCTACAGTACTTTAAAATTGTTTCTAGTAAGTAGTACATTATTTTGCACCAGTTAATTTCTAAATACCTTAGATATGAGATAGGTCTAAACAGAAAACCTACTTTACAACTCTTGAAAGCCTTGTAATCCACATCTTTGTGCACAGGAAACCATACTAGATATCTTTCTTTCAGACATTTAGGGTAGAAGTATTTGCTTGTCATATGGGTTTAAAATGTAACACATTTCTGTGGAGAGAAAAGTTACCATACAAATACTATAGGGAAGCCTTCCTGTACTTTATGTCCCAAAATATGGTTAATTACTATAAAAATAGAATATACTCCAAATGATAAATTTGTTGAATCATTTACTTTTATGCTCTCTGCCACTCACATATAAATAAAATTTCTTCACTGACCAAGAGAACAATAAACCAAACAAATATAGGACAAGTAGGGGTGGAGGAAATAAATCTGACATTTTTCCTAGTGCCTGGGTTTGACTGTTTACTATATTTCCAATTATAGAGCAAAGACAGGGCTGTTTTAGGCTGGAATGCAAAATTTGTGAGAAGAGATAATTTCCAGCACAGAATCAGAGCATTTCCTAAAGTATCATTAATCTTTCTTTGGTCCCTCCCCCCATCCCCGCCTTCAAGACATACAACACAGATGTCTTTTACTTTAATGATACTAGTTTCCAGGTAATCAAATTAGAAATGCAGAACATGGCCCAATGTTGATAAGCCAGTATGGTCTAGCTGATTACATCTTCCTCAGGTAATTTCTGAGAGTCATTAGGATGCTACTTAAACATACCTACACACAATCCAAACTTGTTCTCCAAGATTCATCTCCCCGTCACTGCCAATCTCATTAAGACATTCTAATCAAAAGCCATATGCGATGAAATCACCATCCCCTACCACTTCAGCAGATAAAGTGACCTTAGTGCCTTTCCCTGACCAATAACGATGCTGCTGGAGTGGTCCCATAACTCACGTTCTCGCTCTGACCTATTGACGTCTCACTTCATCTAAGCGGCTCACCTAGATACGCAGGCTCCCACCCAGACCGGTTAAACGGCATTGTGTTGCTGTTGTTTAGTCGCTATGTCGTGTCTGACTCTTTGTGACCCCGTGGACTGTAACCCACCAGGCTCCTCTGTCCCTGGGATTTGCCTGGCAAGAATACTGGAGTAGGTTGCCGTTTCCTTCTCTAGGGGATTTTCCTGACCCAGGGATCAAACCCTGTGTCTCCTACATTGGCAGGTGGGTTCTTTCCTGCTGAGCCACCAGGGAAGCCAACGGCATTGTGATGAGGGTCTGATTTTCAAACCTAAGGTGTGAAGGGACGATTTATTGACAGAACCATCCCGTGAATTTCACTAATGAAGAAAAGCAACTAAGTATTTCTGGTCCCGGATGGCTTGGAGGCCTAAATGATCTGGTTTACACTTGCAGAGAAATCAGTTGTGTTGATCAGCTGCCAATCTCCAGGCAACTGGCATTTGTGAAGGAAAAAAAAAAAAAGACTGTAAAGAACTCTAGTCTGGAACTTAAAGGGAAAAAAAAAAAAAAAATTAAATGCTGCTCCAGGACAAAAGGAGAAGCTGCTGTGGTAACCAGACTTTTCTATATAACAAGTATGTTTCCGCCTAATTCCATAGCATCTAGTTATGCTATTAACAGCCACCACCACCACGACTATACAGACATTTAAAGCAAGCAAACTGTACATGTTTACATCTACTGTTTCAATGTATCTACTCGCAATGTTGAAAAAAGCATTGTGAAATAAATACATATTGAAAGAGGCGTATGAAATATGGAGATACTGTCTCCATTCCACGGAAGAATTAATTCACTGAAAATAAATAAAAATTACTTTTTGATTGTTAAGCATGTACTGGAAAAGATTCTCTTGTAGAGCTATATACATAGAAACCTGGAGACGGCAATGGCACCCACTCCAGTACTCTTGCCTGGCAAATCCCATGGATGGAGGAGCCTGGTAAGCTGCAGTCCATGGGGTCGCAAAGAGTCGGACACGACTGAGTGAATTCACTTTCACTTTTCACTTTCATGCATTGGAGAAGGAAATGGCAACCCGCTCGTTTTCTCACCTGTAGAATCCCAGTGTTCTTGCCTGGAGAATCCCAGGGCCGGGGGAGACTGGTGGGCTGCCATCTATGGGGTCGCACAGAGTCGGACACGACTGAAGCGACTTAGTAGCAGCACCATACTTACTAAAGGCTTCCCTAGTAGTTCAGTTGGTAAAGAATCTGCCTGCAATGCAGGAGACCCCAGTTTGATTCCTGGGTTGGGAAGATCCCCTGGAGAAGGGATAGGCTATCCACTCCAGTATTCTTGGGCTTCCCTTGTGGCTCAGCTGGTAGAGAATCCATCTGCAATTCGTGAGTCCTGGGTCCAATCCCTGCATTGGGAAAATCCCCTAGAGAAGGGAAAGGCTACCTACTCCAGTATTCTGGCCTGGAGAATTCCATGGACTGTATATTCCATGGGGTTACAAAGAGTTGGACATGACTGAGCAACTCTCACTCACTTCACTTCTCACCTCATACTTACTAAAAAGTTACACAGTCATGCATAGTGATGATGTGAGCTCTTCAAAACTCCCATTTACTTTCCCCTTAGGTCCTTATCATTTGCATTATTTTATCACTTGTGTTATTTACCCTATAACACATAAACACATGCGTGTGAGGTCACATCAGTTGAGTCTGACTCTTTGTGACCCCATGGACTGTAGCCCGCCAGGGCTTCTCTGTCCATGGGATTCTCCAGACAAGAATACTGGAGTAGGTTGCCATTTTCTTCTCCAAGTGATCTTCCCGACCCAGGGATCAAACTCGCATCTCTTAAATCTCCTGCATTGGCAGACGGGTTCTTTACCACTAGCGCCACCCGGGAAGCCTTTACAACACATACAACATAAATTAAGCCAAAATTTCTGGTCAAGGTAGAATTAGGAGACTGACTTCAGATGAAGCTAGACACAGGGCTTTGCTCTTACAGTTTCTAAAGAGCTCAAAAATTTTAAATTGAAAGGTCCATTTCAGAATTTTACCAATCACAATAATGAACTAGAAGCTATTCTTTAACCCAAATCCATTTTGAGAATAATTAAAGCCAATGAGTTTCATTACCCTGAACTACATGTTGTCAACACTAACTCTCTTAGTATTTTATCTGTTTACTTGGCCGCTCGGGCTCTTAGTTGCCACACGTGAGATCTTCGTTAAGGCATACAGGACCTAGTTCCCTGACCAAGGATCAAAGCCAGGTCCCCTGCATTGGGAGCTGGGAGTCTTAACCACTGGGCTGACAGCGAAGTCCCTCTCTATTTTTAAAAGAGCAGAACTTGCAAAGTGCTCTCTCTAGCATAAGAAAGGTGTGGAGCCACCCAGGTAACAGATGTACATTAAATACTCCAACAGGAATGGGAAGATCATTTCCTCCTTAAGGATCTGTGGAGGAAAAGGGTCCACAAAATCAGGGCAGGGAAGAAAGCACAGCCATCCGGAGTAACTTGGCTTAATGGACAAATGACCTCACATTTCTAGTTTTACAGCTGCACGAGGTACATCCATGCCCAAGACATCCAGAAAAGGGAAAGTTAACTTCAACACTGTTTTGGAAGACAGTGTCTTCCTTTAATTAATAGATTCCCAAAAAAGTTAGCTTATGTTATGTGAAAAACTAACATATTTGGAATGCATTGCCCTGTGTGTGCATGCTCAGTTGCATCTGACTCTTTCTGACTCCACAGACTGTAGCCCACCAGGCTCCTCTGTCCATGGGATTCTCCAAGCAACAATACTTGAGTGGGTAGCCATTTCCTCCTCCAGCGGATCTTCCAGACCCAGGGATGGAACCCACATCTCTTGCATTGGCAGGCAGATTCCTTACCACTGAGCCACCTGGGAAGCCCTGTTACTGCTGTTTAGTAGCTCAGTCATGTCCAGCTCTTAGGGACCCCATGGACTGCAGCACACCAGGCTTCCCTGTCCTTCACTATTTCCTGGAGTTTGCTCAAACTCATGTCCATTGAGTTGACGATGCCATCCTACTGTCGTCCTCTGTCGTCCCCTTCTCTTGCCCTCAATCTTCCCCAGCATCAGGGTTTTTTCCAATGAGTTGGCTCTTCCCATCAGGTGGCCAAAGTATTGGAGCTTCAGCTTCAGCATCAGTCCTTCCAATAAATATCCAGGGTTGATTTCCTTTAGGATTGACTGGTCTGATTCCCATGCTGTCCAAGGGACTCTCAATGAGCCTTCTCCAGCATCACCGTTGGAAAGCATCAGTCGGCACTCAGCCTTCTTTACGATCCAACTCTCACATCTGTACATGACTACTGGAAAAACTGTAGCTTTAACTATACGGACCTTTGTCAGCAAAGCTCTGTAACAACAGATAAGTGAGGCTTTGTTGTGCTTGTGAAATTTTGAGTGACCGACTTTGCATAAGCCCTCCAAACAGCACACTAAGCTCCTGCTGATGCCACAGGCAGTGTCCTCCTTGTAAACAGAGGGATCCACCAAGGCTTAGGCAGTAATGGTTTAGGATCAACTCTGGGACAATCAGATTAACTTCACTCAGCCATTGCTTTCTTCTGCTTTGGCTGGTTAATCCTCAAGCTCTCCTTTCAGTCAAGCATATCCTCTTTTTTAATGGGCTTTCAAGTAAAATAGAGACCACCTTGCAAAGTATTGCAAATAAGTAAATCCATCCAGGAAAATCCAGAAACTCCACTTAAGTTCACAGATAAAACTCATAAGTAGATCCAGTATTTTAAAAGATTACCAGAAGGGAGTTTAGCTAGTCACATTGGCCAAATAAAAGTTACTTAAACTCTCCCCTCGAAAATAAGCTTTAGCCTTTTCTACCATACCAATAATAATGTTGCTCTGAAGATATTAGCAAGCTTTTAAAAATAATTTTGTCTATTCACGTAGTTTTGGCTGTGCTCGGTCTTCATTGCTGCCTGGGGAGAGCTGAGCTTCTCATTGTGGCGGCTTCTCTTGTCGCGGTGCACAGGCTCTAGGGCTCACGGGTTTGCACAGTTGCAGGACGTGGGCTCCGCAGTTGTAGCTCCCAGGCTCTAGAGCGCAGGCGCAGTAGTTGTGGCACACGGGCTTAGCTGCTCTGCGGCACGTGGGATCTTACGGGTCAAGGATTGAACCCATGCTCTCCTGCACTGGCAGTCAGATTCTCTACCACTGAGCCACCAGTGAAGCCCAGATACAAACAGCAAACTTTTAAAAATAAAAATTTAATATCTTTACTTCTTCCTCCTGTATCTGTATTTGGTCAGTTCATCACCACGTGTGACAATAAAGGACAGCCCTTAAACTCTCAAAACTTCACCCCGTATGAAAAGGACTTGGTTATGACTTGGTGGTATTCTTGTTTGTGTTATTTCAGATCAGTCATGTTTTAAAAAGGAGGCTGTTTAATTTATATATGTCATTCAGGCACCTATTCTTTCCATATTGACCAATATTACCAATACTCCTGAGGAAATTATATCATAGGTGAAAAACCAAATGAATATAATCAATTCTCACTATACTTCTGATCCAAAAGGTCATGTAAATTACTGTCAGTAGGGTGTATTTTAGAATTCAGAATTGCTAAAAGTGTATTTGGACCTTAGCTGTTTGGGACTACGCACAAAGTTGTAGGACTTTATGTCCATTTTAGCAAAAATAATAAAGGTTCTTTTGCCGAGCCGGATTGGCAACCACTTTGCCCACTTCCACTATATGGTCCAGCATCTCCCCACAGTCCTCAGCTCATGTTGGGAGTGGACAGTGTCAGCCCTCTCACACACATTGTTAAACATCATCAGAGCAGCTTTCCTCTGATTCTGTGATTTCTTGGGCTCAGTAAGGTAAAGGTTTGGGTTTAAAATGCCCCCTAAACTCCTGTAGCTTAACTCAGAGGTTTAGAACACCTCAAATTTCTTTCCTTTCAGGACTTGAATAAAACTTAGGAGTCAGCAAAGGGGAGGCTATTTTCAACAGGAGAGAAAAGCTAGAACCATGGATCTTAAGCACTTTGTAGCCATGGATTCCTCTGAGATCGAAGAACTTGATCGAAGCAGTGGACTCTTTCCAAAAAAAGAAAAAAGAAGGTATTTGTGTGAAAAACACATTTTCGAGAGAGAGGTCATTGTCGTCTTGAAACTCATCCAGGATGCAAATGAAATCAGTCACGCCATGGCCACCTCCCTAGGCTCCTTGCTAGCTTTGGATTGTGTTGCTCAGATTCTAGTCTGGGGTACAGCGGACTTGGCGCTTGGCTGGGTCAGTGGGCCTGGGGCGCTCTGTTGAGTGGGAAAGGAAAGGAGGGGGCACAGATCTGGGCCCCCTTCCTGCCTCCTAATTGGCAGTCCTCACACTCAGCCCTGGCTGAAAGCTTAGGTCGCTATGCCAGCTCTGACTGGTCTTCTTCTAAATAGGAGTAATTCACATAGAATTCTTTTCAGCACTTCCAGGATTCCTCTCCAGGGCTAAAGACATGATCCAACAAGAAATCGAGTCTGACAGTTTCAGCAAAAATACAATTAAAAGCACATACTAGAAGGTGTTCGTGTCCCATGGCCATTTCTGATAAATACCTTGACTGTTTAACAAACACTGGGGAGAAGCTGAAAATGTCCAAAAGCCACTCATCCCATTTGCACTGGCCTGTAAGTGCTGGCAAATGTCGATGTCTGGAAAGGCTTTTAATGTTATTGATAGCTTATTCAAATAGGCCGGAGTGGTCCCATGGGGCCTGAATCACTACTGTTGCCGAGGAATAAGCCACTTATACAGCAAGATGGTTAGAATGCTCAGAACTAAGTGCTGGCTGTGCCTTAGTTGAAATGGCCCTTCTCAGCATCTATGACGTAACCGGAGGGCAGTAGCCCTTTCCAGCCACAGAGTGCCATGAAAGCCAGTGCACGGAAAGGCTTCCTTTAAGAAAAAACAGAAACCCAAACCCCAAAATCTTTTAAACAGGGAGTGCTGTTTCAGTAAATGTTAATGGCTGTGACGGCTGCAGAGAATACCGTGGTCCTAAAGTTTGTTCTTTCGGATGTATCACATGTCTTCCCTGAGAGGACGAGAATGTCAGAGCATTGACCAGCAGGAAAGAAGGGGGAGAAGAGATATGTCAGGACTAAAGGCAGGCTTGAAGCTGGGGGAGAGAGGAGCAGACAGGACAAGCAGCTGCCCCACGCTGGCCGAGGAGGAGAGGATGGATGTGCACGCATACAGGCGTGTTGAATGCCCGGCGGTGTCAAGGCTCAGTGCTCCTCGGTGGAGAAGGTGTAAGAACAAAAACATGCATGGCTAGAGAACGGTGACTCTGATTCCTTTTTTTTTAAATTGGGGTATAGTTTCTTTACAATGCTGAGTTAGTTTCTTCAGTACAACGAAGTGAATCAGCTGTGTGTATACCTATATCCCCTCCCTCCTGGACCTCCCTCCCAATCCCTCCCCCATCCCACCCCTCTAGGTCACCACAGAGCACCGAGCTGAGCTCCGTGCCACTCGGGCAGGTCCCCACTGCTATCTGTTTGACACGTGGCAATGCACACACGTCCATCCCAATCTCCCCACTCATCCTCCCCTCTCCGCCCCCCACCCCCCTGTCCACACGTCTGCTCCCCACCTCTGCATCTCTATTCCTTCTGGCCATATACCCTGAGAAAACCATAATTCAAAAAGATACATGCATCCCAGTGCTCACTGCAGCACAATTTACAATAGCCCAGAACGTGGAGGCAACCTAAGTGTCCACTGGCAGATGAACAGATAAAGAAGATGTAGATATATATAACATGCAATGGAATATTAGCTATAAAAAAAGGAATGAAATTGGGTCATTTGTAGAGACGTGGAGTCTGTCATATACAGTGAAGTAAGTCAGAAAGAGGAAAACAAACACTGTATATGAGCGCATGTATGTGGAATCTAGGAGAAGGCAATAGCACCCCACTCCAGTACTTTTGCCTGGCAAATCCCATGGACAGAGGAGCCTGGTAGGGTACAGTCCATGGGGTCGCTGAGAGTCGGACACGACTGAGCGACTTTACTCTGACTTTTCACTTTCCTGCATTGGAGAAGGAAATGGCAACCCACTCCAGTGTTCTTGCCCGGAGAATCCCAGGGACTGGGGAGCCTGATGGGCTTCTGTCTATGGGGTCGCACAGAGTCGGACACGACTGAAGTGACTTAGCAGCAGCATGTGGAATCTAGAAAGATGGTACAGACGATTCATTTTTTAAAAAGTGTATTTGTATGAATATACATACACAGAAATACACATAGACTTGTGTGTGTATATAGTTGTTGTTTTTTTGCAGAAGGTTGGAAATTAGATGGCAGACTGAAACAGAGGAAATAGTGTTTAAAAAAGAAAAGAATATCAATTACTTAGAACTTAACGTGAAAAGCTCTGATGGGCTTTTGGAAAACCTAGGTAGCAAAAAGCAACTTATAAAATGCCTTGCTTAGTACCCTTCACAGTGAAGGCAGGAGAGGTTTCAGAGACATACACTCAAACTGTAGGATCATAAAGACAGGCTGCTTGCTCGTCTGTCTGACAACCACATTTTGGCTACCTCATTGCTCATTAGGCTCTGAATCAGGGGGATAAAAGGAGAAGAAACTCAAATCAGTGCATTTGTGAGCAGCTCTAGTTGAAAGATGGACAAGGAGGAAATTTTAAACTCTCGTGAAGTTTGGTTTTCCACTGTGGGTTTTAATGATCTTAGGGATCTTGGCTCCCAGGGGAAGCAGTAATTGAGAGCCAGCTGTAGAAATGGGGAGGGAGTCAGCATTCTGAATGGCAGGTTTTTATCGGCAGATGGTCCTGGTTTTAAGAAGCCAGTTGGCAGGGCTGTGTATCTCCTGACCTTCACCCGTCAGAAGATGGGAGGCAGAAAAAGCTCATTTGCAGTTCCATGTCAAGAAACGCCAGGGTGACACCGAGAACCTTCAGGAGATAAACAGCAGAGGCCTCAGGATGAGAAGGGTACTGGGCAGAGGTAGGAGTGCAGATGTAGACCTCACACTGTGCAAGTGAGGCCCAGCTCGGGGACTCAGAAGCTCCACCAGGCAGACAGCATGTTTTGTATAGAGTTGGACAACGTCCTGAGCCTCGGGGCTAAGTGGAGGCCTTTCTAGCATCCTGAAATACAAGGGCTAAGGTCTGTTGACATTTGTCTAATAAATCTATGTAACGGTTTACTGTCATGGTGAGAGATTTGGGATAAACTGTGCTATGTGAAGAAAAGCAGCTTATAAAACAGTATACTAAATGACTCAATCTTGTATACAATACATCTATACATGAAAAAAAGAAATCTGGGAGAAAATATGCAAAAATGCAAACAGTGATGATATTTAGGAGGTGGAATTATGGATGGTTTTTATATTCTTCGATTTGCTTAAATCTTTAAAAATTTCAACATTATCCAGGGAACACTCCAGGCAAGAATACTGGAGTGGGTAGCCATTCACTTCTCCAGGGGATCATCCTAACCTAGGGATCGAACCAGAGTCTCTGGCATTGCAGGTAGATTCTTTACCATCTGGGCCACCAGGGAAGCCTGCTGAACATATTACTTGCATAATAAAACATGCTAACATTAAAAATATATCTAATGTATTTTGTGCTCCATCTCTCAGTCATGTCTGACTCTTTGCGGCCCTATGGGCTGTAGCCCGCCAGGCTCCTCTGTCCATGGAATTTTCCAGGCAAGAATACCAGAGTGAGGTGCCATTTCCTACTCCAGGGGATCCTCCTGACCCAGGGATCAAACCCGCGTCTCTTGTATCTCCTGGACTGGCAGGCAGATTCTTTACCACTAGCGCCACTTGGGAAGCCGCAGCGTATTTTAGATAAGTTAAAATGTATTACAAATGTATAAATGAGGCGTTCTATAAACATGACACTGGACTTGTGAGAAAACAAAAAGTTATCTCTTAATTGATTTCTAAATACTTCAAAGTGGATGTACCAGAATCTCTTTAAGGTCTAGAGGAATACACTGTAGGTTTCACTGGCTACAATATATTTACAAGAATGTTGACGGTCACTAACTACTTAAGACCTTGTAATTAAATGTACTCTTTCTATATAGTTACTGCTTCAAGAGTACACTAGAGGTTGCCTATAGTTTTCTTCTTACTTGAGAACACAACAGATACAGGACTCAAAGGATAAGAGATGGAGATGAAGATTCCCCAGTTCTTGGCACCGGAGCATTGAATGAAAACGTGTCTTCTGTGTTACTTTCAGTGGGTTTAAGTCTACTGTTTTGCTGAGGGGGTGAGGTTCCCACAAGGATTAAGGCTGCTCTGCCTCCCTCCCTTTTAAAGTTCGTCCTCTTCCACTTCTGCTTCCCTCACATCCAGTCACTCTTCAGGAGGAAGAAAATATTCATCCAGGTGGAGAAGAGAGGGTTCTGGACGGGACTTAACGGACATCAGTAAAGAAGCTCCTGTAGACCGGTATCAGTGAAGAGCTAGGATAGAGCGGCTGCTATGGCAATGGGCTAATTTTTTTTTTAACTTCATTAAGATTGTTTGCAATTTTTATTTGGCTGCACCACGTCTTAGTTGCAGCACGTGGAATCCTCAGTCTTCACTGCGGCACCGGAATCTTTGAGCTGCCGCATGTGAACTAGTTGCAGTGGGATCTAGTTCCCTGATCACGCATTGAACCTGGGACCCTGAATTGGGAGTGTGGAGTTCTGGCCACTGGATCACCAGGGGAAAAGACAGCAGTAATAACAGGTAACCACTGCCCACTGGGCTATAAAGTGCTTGATACCTTATTCATATCCTCTTGCAAACTCACCACCAACTGGGTGAGTATAGAAATGAATGGCCCCAATTTACAGACAAGGAAGCTAAGTCTGAAGGGTGTTACGCACACCCCATGGGAGCATAAAGTCAGTGCTGCATCCCGGTCAGATGCTCCAGGTTCTTCTCTCAGCCTCTTCACTTGCTATCAAGGTCACCCAAAGCAAAATAGTTAACCTCTTTGTTGTTCAGTTTCCTCATTTGCAAAACAGAGACAGTGACAGGGTTGACCGCCCAGAGGCTGTATGAGGATTACAGGGCATAGGGAGACAACAGATAGCCTTTACCTGGCTATCAGCCACACAGCCCCCTCACCGGGCAATGATGCACTTCTCACTCCATGACAAGGGGATGGCAAGCCCATGTCAGTCTGAGTCGAAGCTCTTTCCATCCCCTAGACACACCTGATATAATATAGCCACTGCTCAAGGGACCTCCCAACCTCTGTTCTGATCCTTTCGATGGGTTGGAAGGTCACTGTGCAGCCACATGCAATACTCACAGAGACAGAGCTTCTACCTCCACTTCCCATAGAGATAAGAAAAACAATGCTGGAGTGGACATGTGATGAGAATTGAGAGCAGATTTCAAACCCTGAACTACTGTTTCAGATAAGTGCACTTTTAAGGCACACAACTAAGGCAAAGACACTGTCTAATGTGCTACTAATACCTCCAAGTGTGAAATTTGTTCCTACTGTCTGGAAAAACAAGAGAAGAAAATTCTGATATGTAATTCTGTCTCAAGTGGTTTCTGAATAAAGCCCTTACTATTGAGTGGTGTTTCAAGGATGGTTTCTGTTGTTTTTTGGGTTTTAGGTGTTTTTTTTAAATTGGAGTGCAATTATTTTACAATGTTGTGTGATTCAACCAAATGAATCACCTATATATATACATTTATCCCCTCCCTCTTGGACCTCCCTCCCCCGCGTCTAGGTCATCACAGAGCACTAAACCGTGCAGGGTTGTTTGTTTGTTTTTTCCCAGTAGTGCAGCAAATGAATAAGCAGTCAGTGGATATAGAATTCCAACTTCCCAATTACTTCTGATCTTTGATCTTTGTCAAAACACAAACTACACCTTTAAGTGGTAGTGATTAATGTACATGTGTTACACTCTGGGCCTATCATAGAATGATCTCACATTTGTACACCAAGGACCAAAACATCTGCTTCCCTCCCTCAACCTCTGGGATGTATTCGTATCAACCCCCTACATATTTTAGATATGCTTCCATTAGCCATGTTCTGTCATGCTGCCTTTTAGGACGGTTTTATTACAGTTCATTATTTAAATGATTATCAAGTTTCTATATTCTAATGTATTTGTCTTGTAAGATGACATGAATATTCAGAAAAGTCTTCACTGCCTTCAGACTTGGGATAGAAAAATGACTTTGCTTTCTGTCTGTCCATTCCTCCTCCTCTTCCTCTCTTTTCCTTTTTTATTAATAAGACTTTATTCTTTCAGAGCAGTTTTAGGTTCACAGCAAAGTTGAGGGGATGGTACAGAGATTTCCCATATATTCTCTGTCCCCGCACATACCCGCCTCCTTCACTGTCAACATCACCACCAGAGTGGGGACATTTGTTACAGCTGATAAACCCACACTAACACCTCATAATCACCCAAAGTCCATTATGGTTCATGGTTAACAGTATGGTTCGCTCTCTGTGTTGTCCATTCTGTGGGTTTAGACACACACATAATGACATGTATCCATCATTATGGTATTTCTTTTTTTTCTCTCCAACATTCAACACTTACCAGAAATTCATGCAGTATTTGCTTAAGACCAAAACGTAAATTATTCTCTTTCTTACTGTTTTCTCTTCAAGCTATTATTCTGTTGTTCTAGCAAGCTTCATTAGGTAACTGAGTCTTTTTTCAAAAGCTGCATTTCGTATTTGCATGTGTTAAGCTCACTAAATAATCTGAGTTAAAATCTGTAATTTCTATACCATTATTTTTAGTCTTCCTATTTTACAATCCAATATTATAGAATTTTAATAATGATCACTCGCAATACCTTTTTTTAATTTGTTAAGGAGAGTTTATCTTCATGACTTCCATTCTTTAAAATTTCAGGTTTGATATCCTTGATTCTTTATACTAAATGATTTAGATATGAAAGCATAAGGTATTTTGTGAGGATTTCTATTCATAAGCAATAAGAATCTTTGGACCACAGAAGGATGGGAATTCCTGTGTCAACCAGTCAAAGGATATTTCTTAATTCAGCAAATAATCATTAAGCCCCTGCCATTTGCGGGCACTTTTCTAGGCTCCAGGGCTGAAGAGATCAGCAGGGAGATGCCTCTTTCCAGCCACTCCCAGAAGAGAGCAATTCAAATTCACAAAGGTTAAAGTTAGAACATAATTACCAAGAATAGCTCCAGGAAGGCTGTCCCTTCTCCCCCCAGCCTTCCATAGGGGGTCTCACTTAAGAATCATCACAAAGAAAGAGCTCCAGAAAGCCAAGGACCCCCAAGGATTGCTGACGTTGAGTAACACCTGAAAGCAATATTCAGCTTGATGTAATTGTTACATTTCTTGGCCGATTCACATGTTTCTGCATATTATCTCATTCGACTGAATATTCCATTTTCACGTGGACCTAATTCATGTAGGGAATCAGGTTAAAACGCCATAAAAGCCTGGATTATGAAATGTATGTGAGGTTGAGAGGTAATGCATCACTGGAGTGGATAAACCCAAAGACCATCCTGACCAATGTCAAATCCAGGTCAGCAACGTAAGAAATGCTTTTGCTGGCCAGTTTCGGCTACCACCACTACTTTAACTAAAGAGTTATGACATCAGTGTGGAAACACAAAGGCAGAGCAGCTGTGTGTTCCAGTGAACACATTTCTACAACTTCCATCAACACAGATAAGCTCCTACGCGAACACAAGAATGATGTGTGCAAAGTCACAGACTATGAGGAATTGCACGCGGAGGGCTACTTTCACTACAAAGGAATTACCCTTCTTACATGAAGAGACTGACCTCCTGCTTACATTTTCATGATTATTTCTTAACATGCATGGTCAAGATTCTAAGAAAAAGACATAGGATTCTGAAGACGTTATAACCACCAGCCACACAAAGAAAAGTCGAGGCTACCCAGAGGAAGGACTCATTTACTTCACTGTGGGTTCAGACACGCCATCCTCAAACACCCCTGTTTTCATTATTAAGAGCAATGCCTTGAATCTAAACCCAGGTCCATCCCACTCATTGCCTTCTCTATCAGTGTCCTCAAAGCAGACACTTGTCAGTCAGATATATGTCAAATATTCTACACCTAGACTTGTTGCCACCACACATCCTATTAATTGCCTTTAAATAACTCTCTCCAGTGACATTCTTTTCTGTGTATGTAAATCATCTGCTCATCTGATCGATATTGCCTGCAGCTGAGAAGAAAAGGATGGTTCATGCTATTTCGAGTAACTCACCTTTAGCGATCGACTCCTGAGCACACCACTCACTGACACTTCCCAACTCCAATTTCACTCTGACAAACCACCTGGGGGCTCAGCTGGTAAAGAATCCGCCTGCAATGCTGGAGACCCGGGTTCAATCCCTGGGTTGGGAAGATCCTCTGGAAAAGGGAAAGGCTACCCACTCCAGTATTCTGGCCTGGAGAATCCCATGGATAGAGGAACCTGACCCCCAGTCCATGGGGTCGCAAAGAGTCAGACATGACTGAGTGACTAATACTAACTTGTTCATGCTTCCTGACTCTTACTGATTTTCCAAATCCACAGTGAATAAGCCCCCAATATATAACTGCCTTACAGACTTTCAGATCTTAAACCTGAAGATGTATCTGCTTAAGGGTCCATTGCTCGTTTTAGAGACTTGTGTTTTGTCTTTGTCCTGGGTGGCTCATCTTTCATCTGGGGGTCCTCTGGGCAGTGTACAGTCTCTCATTTTTTGCTCTCTCTCAAGATGAACAGTGCACACCTGATACAGTATCCAGCACAGTCTGACTGTGAGCACGGCTGGACCATCTGGCACCACAACTTGGATTTAATGAATGTTGACTGGATGAGACCATGTGTTACATCCTGAGCTAGGCACCTCCGCACGCTTGGCTGCACCTGAGCTGAATCCATTAGTTGATTATTTAAAAAAAATCTCCAGGTAATTAACCAAGCCTTTTATTTTCTGTATCCTGATGTTCTGACATCTCAGGGGGGCCTTGAGGACCCTGGATGGAGTGCCCTTCCCAGGCTGAGCCAATTCCTAAAGACAAAAAGACTGGCCTTCCCACAAGCCTTTCATATGCAAACCAACCGATCCTGAGGCCACACTCCCAACCACCTCCTTATTGGCTCTCTCACTTGGGCCATTCTGCCAGCTCTTGTCATCAGCCTTTGAAGCTTAGAGTTTAACAAAATGAATGACTCTGTGAATGAATGAATGAATGAAAACACGCAAGATGGTAGGCAGGTCAAGTTCCCCAAACTAAGTGGGCACAGATTAACATATTTCATTGATAAGGTTCATTCCCCACCCCCCCACCCCCGCACTTTAATATCTCTGAAATCAGGATGGGTCTTAATAAGGACAGTATCTTAAAATGACTGACAACTTGGCAGTAGTCACAGCACAATCGTCATTTCCCTGTATTTGCATCAACTTGGTCACTGCTATTCATTTTGTCACTGCTTCCACTAAGAGGCATCGTTGGCATTGCACGTATTCTGTTAAATTGCCATTTAAATGGCTTTGAAAAAGATTACACTATGATCTGGCACTTAAAGATGTTACTGTGTGTGCACCAAGGCAAACAGAGGTGGAGTCTAAATGTTCTGTTACCAAAGGAAACATTTGTCTTTGTTTAGTGTTTTCACATTACCTTGCAAAGCAAAATCCAAATGCTTAACGAGACTGAAGGAAAACACAGAAGAGGAATCTGTGTTACGGTTCGTAACTAAGACATATACAAACTGATTGCCTATCACACCATAAGCAATGCTACTGAGGTACCAGCAGTAAAAAGTACCACAACTGATGGAAGAGACGAACTTTGAAAGCTGCGAGATGCTAGCATGACAGTTTCATGCAGTGTCCTGGAAGACCACTGTTAGAGTGGCAAGTCATAATATAATTGGCAGTATTTTCTTTTCCTCCCTGCATAAGAAAAATCATGCTATGTCTTACATTCCGATGACATTCCCGATTTGATGAAATACAGAAATAAAGATGGGTTGCCAGTTAATAAGAGGTTTTAAAACCTGAATAGAATGCAGAGTGGAAGTTTGTTGACTGCGGACACTTTTAAGTTAGTGAGGTATCTGCATGCTCCCAAATTCAGGTTGACTGTACCATGTCAATCATCTGGTACCGTTTTGCAGATCCCGTCATTTAAAGAAGTTGGCTTCACTCTTTCAAATGGTTTTGGTACGTTTCCCATTCTGGTGCAAGAGTGACAATGAGCACACCTCATGTTCCACTTTCCCAACTTTAATTAGTGCTGCTCCAGTTTTCCACAGTTTAGAGCTATCAGAGGGGAGGTGCCAGGGCTGTCTTCTAGACTGAAACCTCACCACGCTGCGGGGGATGGAGTAAAATGATTAGACAGGAGAGCCCTTGTGAAATCCCAAAGCATGCACATGGGACTCTGAGATGCTGAACACTAGAGTAACATGAGTAAAATGCCAACTACGAGGACAGGCTTCCAGGCAGCATATGGTCACAGCTCAAAAATGCATTTATCTCTTTTTAGCCTTAGTACTGCAAACCATTTAGGAACCAGAGAAGAGTTGAAGACTATAGCAAGGGAGAGAATAGACATACATACAACCCACCTAGGGAAGAGAAGTGATAAAAGAGTAGCTGTAGGTTATAATAAAAGACACTTCTTTTTTTTTTAGACACAGCTTCAAACTCACTATCACAACTGTGATATCAGGTTTCCAGACCCTTCACCCAGGTGACAACTGCCTCAGTGTAAAAGTGAGTAATCAAATCAGAAATAGGTGATCACCTCCATCCATCACGAAGACAACCGGTAGAAGCGTTTCTATACCGTGAATACATTATCTTTAACAGTGTTGACAACAGGCCACCACACACATGGCATGTGGTACTATTGAGAAGGCCTGCTTCCTGCCCCTAGGGTCTTTGGGTGAGTCTCCTTTCTGGTCAGTAGAGGAGAATCCTGGGGTTCCCTGGACAAATATCATCTTCCCCAGAGACCTTGTTTCAGTCTTCCGCTGTAAGCAGGCAGGGCTGTGTGAGGAATTCTCTGACAGTTGGTACAGGAGGGTGAGTGTGTCCCTGTGAACACCACAGGGGACGCGTGGCTGCCAGCTGGTGGGGTGTACTTATCTGTGCAGACTTAAAATAGACCTGAATGGCTGAGAGGGGAGAAACTGCTCCTTAAGCGGCAGAAAGGGAAAACACTCGGTCACCTGTCTTCTGGAACCAAGGTATTAGGAAGGGGAAGGTGTTTATATGTTTGGAGATTGCCATCTGACTTACATCCTGGGGGTAGGGGAATGGGGGTAGTGTGCGGAGCCCATGATGTCAGTCCCTGATGTCAACCCTGATGTCACAGCGGCTGGACACACAGTGGTGGGCTCCCAGGAGAAGACACTCCGTAAAGGGCTCTGACCCAGGAGGTCGGGAGACGCAGCATACGTTGCCACGCTGGGATTTCCTACTGTATCATTACACGGGTAACTCTCTCTCCAGAGAGGCCAAGAGATAGCATAGATTAGTGGAAACGAGCACCAGGCAGGAAGTCAAAGACATCCAGGTTCAAATTCCAATCTTGGGAAGACTGCAAAACTCTTTAAATCCTAAAATAGGGGAAGTGATAAGAACACATCAGGGTGACTGTGAGAATCAAAGTTACATACAAAACATCTAGGACACCTGCATGCACTATGTATATGCTGTATATATCCTGTCACCATGGACGAAGGAGGTTTCCTGCTCTTTCATGTGTAAACATTCTTATGGAAGTGATGGGACCTGGTGAGGGGAGAAACAGTGTGGACCAGAACAAGAGGTCGATGTCCTTGGCTAAGGCGGTCTGCAGGGTACCGAAGGTATTATGAAGTTGTCTTATGGTATGAATATTCTTGGTAAGAAATAAAGTACCTGTGAGAACCCACACATATGATCAGAAAGGTATCAGGCTGATGAGAATGAAACAGAATTCAACACACACTTATCGACATCTGCTCATTTCAAGTCCCTATGATAAACACATGACCACCTCTACTCCCAGCTACAGTGATGACAGACTGTGTTCCTACAACCTTGTGTAAAACTCAATACTAACTCTATTTCTCTGCATTTGAGGAAGTTTCGTCAAAGCAAATAATCCACATGGAAACCCATCTTTTTCTGAAGGCTGAAACTTTCTCCCATCGTCAAGTGGATCAGTGCGTTCTGTATTCCTTTTTTTCCCCACCCTGCACCCTGAGAGATGGGCCACAGCTTCTACTCCCGTTCCTGTGCTCCACAACCCAGCACGCTGGAGAAGCCAACTGCAAGCCTAGTGGCATAAAAAAATATTCAAGATGTGACACAGAGGAATCACCGGCAGCTCCGACACACTGTTCAGGGACCTTTAATTAGAAGGTGCGGGAGACTGAACTACTACCTTCGGCAGAAGCCACAGCGGGGGTGGGGGGGGGGGCTCCGCGTGCCTGTTCCCTGCTCCGATTGGGTGGGTGGGGGGGGTGGGGAGGTGGAAATCCCCATCGAGGAATTCCCTCGGGAAAGGGCCTGCGTCGGGAATGCTGCTGGGGGGAGAGTGGGTGTGGGGAGAGGGTAGAAAGTGGCCTGGGTTCCCGCTTGCCCATAAGAGGTCACGGGCGTCCGCGGCAAGGACGACCTGCCTCCCCTCTACCGGGGCGCGCCTCAGGGACCCCCGAGTCCGGCTCTGAGAGTCTCAGCACCAAACTTTCTCCTGGAACGAAACCTCTTTCGAGACACGTGGGGTGGGGGGGGGGGTGGCAGGAGGATGGAGGGCGGCAGGGCCGCCAGCCGCGCCCGGTAGACAGCCCTCCTCCCTCAGCCCGCTTCCCTCTGCCGCCACCCTCTTCCTCGCGGGGAAAGCTGCCCAGACAGAGCCGCCCCGCCCGGCCCCACCCACCCCGCGCCCCAGCCGGGGCTTCACAAAGCCTCGGGGTCGGCGCTGCGCCGCCCCGGGGCGAGGGGGCGAGCTCCGCGCGGTACCTTCAGGGAGAGGTCGGGACACCGGCGCCTGAGGAGACCCGCTGCATCGCCCGGCCGCCGCCGCCGCCGCCGCAGCCGCGGGAGGCTGTTCCGCTGCGCCGATACCCTGAGCTAGCGGGGGCCCTGCGCCGCCGCCGTCCGTGCTCCCCGCGCAGCGCCGCGCTCGCTGCGCCCGGGCTCCGCTGCCCGGCGACCGCCACTGTCAAGCTGAGCCCCGCCCCCTGCGCGCCCGGCGAGCCGCGGCCCTCGGGACGCGCGGCCGCCCGGATTGGCTGCCGGGCCGCTGGCTCCGCCCCCCTCCCCAAGGCCGCGCCCCTCCCCGCGTCCGTGGCGCGCGCGGCGGCAGGCTCTCTCCCGGGGGCGCCGCTGAGGGTGCGGTCCCGAGCTGGGCGAGGCTTCCTGCGGGCGCCGCGCGCGAGAGACTCCGCTCCTGGGCCCTGCAGTTTCTCCTTGGCCCGCCCAGGAAGAGACACCCACAAAGGGCAGAGAAAGAGAAAACGTTTTCTCTAGGGCCCTTCGCAGGGAAAGCAGCGGCTGCAGCAGTTCTGGTGTGAAATCTTAATTACGGGAAGACATGTATTAAGAAGCCTGTTGGAATTATAGCCAAAGGGGTTTTGCTTTTTTTTTTTTTTTTTTAACCTCTTACACAGTCCAAACTTCTTCATTTTTAGGAGGAAACTAAATCCAGTTCAACAACTTACCCAAGGTCACAAAGCAAGGAGATTGATTTTGTACTTCTTCGCTGACTCAAAACTGCTTCAGCTCTTACGTCTCAGTCAGGCACAGAGATGCGTTCTAATAATTGATGCTGTGTACACAGTGTAACAAGAAATTAAGAATCCATAGAGACAGAAGGTAGATTAATGGTTGCTAGGGGCGCGAGGCGGGGTGGGGAGTGACTGCTAATGGGTTGGGGTTTCTTGAAGGTGATGAGACTGTTCCCTCAGTTTGTTAGTAGTGATGGATGCACAGTTCTGAATCCACTAAAAACCACTGCATTATATTAATACACTTTGAGTGAACTTGTACAAGCTTACCCCATACCTGAAGTAGAGTGTTTCTATGAAACCTTTCATAAGCCAAAAGGGCAGAAAGCACAAAAGAATTACCTTGGGGCACATCTTGCTAATGAACACACAAAATCAATCAAGATAAAGCACAGATGCTCACAGACATTTCAAATCTATGACAGATTGATACTGAGATGCCCAGTATAGTTGGGGGCGGGAGGTGGAGCTTGACACTGCCGCTGTATAAGCTTGTTGCAAATCAAGTGCTGAGTGCTATTTTTGCCTTTTGCCTTTTACATAAAAGCAAAAAGTCTCTTTGGATTTCTTTTGCTGATCGAAAATGGTAACTAATGTAGTTTTTTTTTGTAACAAGTGATACCCAGTTCAGTTCAGTTCAGTTCAGTCCCTCAGTCGTGTCAGACTCTTTGCGACCCCATGAATTGCAGCACTCCGGGCCCCCCTGTCCATCACCAACTCCCAGAGTTCACTCAGACGCAGTAAACTTTTGAAAAGCTGAGGTTACCTGGGAATTACATCTCAGTAAAGTTGTTATAAAACTATATAGACAGTAATAGTGCTTTAGGGAAACACACAGAAACATGTAGTTGGAGTATGTCACAATCCTGTTCTTTATGGGCAGAAATTATGATTTGTGTACATGTACCCATTCATTCACTAAGCCATATATCTTTGCCAAGTACACTGACAAGGTACAAAGATTAATAATACATGGTCTCTGTCTTCAAAGGGTGCCCACACTGTTAGGGGGCAATTGTTATAATACAATAAGTTGTCATTCCAAGGAGGTAAAACAGTGCCAGGTTTAGGGCTGTTGTTGTTCAGTCCCTAAATTGTGTCTCACACTTTTTGGCCCCATGGACTGCAACACGCTAGGCTTCCCTGTCCTTCACCATCTCTCTGAATTTGCTCAAACTCATGTCCATTGAGTCAGCAATGCCATCCAACCACCTCATCCTCTGTCATCCCCTTCTCCTCCTGCCCTCAATCTTTCCTAGCATTAGGGTCTTTTCCAATGAGTCGGCTTTTCCCGACTCAGGTGGCCAAAATATTGGAGATTCAGCATCAGTCCCTCTAATGAAAATCCAGGGTTGATTTCCTTTAGGATTGACTGGTTTGATCTCCTTGTTGTCCAAAGGACTCTCAAGCATCTTCTCCAGCATCACAGTTCAAAAGGATCAATTCTTCAATGCTCAGCCTTCGTTATGGCCCGCTTCTCACAGCTTTGGATACTAAGACCTAAGACAGGACCTTGGCACAGTCATAGAGAGACTGGAGTTGGGTGTCTTAGTGACAGCTGATGTGGCCCAGGGTGGGAAGTGTGGCAGAAAGTGAAGCTGGACAGTTACTCCCAGGACAAAATATCACGGTGGATCAGAGCTCAGTTCAAGAGGGACAGCTTAATCAGGACGTGAAAATTTGAATTCCTCTGGGTCTTTCTAATCCCTGGTATAGTGTGCAATTTCGGTGAATGGTCTTACTCTAAACCCAGTTCCATCATCTTGTTGGAGTATCATAGTACCATTAACTGGCCTTTGCTTCTACCTTTTCAGCACACCAAGGGCTTTCCTGCAGTTTCTCCTGAAGGTGGAGCAGTGAGGGGATGCACTCAAGGCCTCGTGAATTCTGAATAATGGAGCTGGGACAGAACTGCATCACTGAACTCTTGAGCTAAGAAAGCTTTTTAAGCTGCAGAGAATGAAACTGTTTCTACACTTGGAGTTGATCTACTTTTTGATCAGGAAGTAGGACTATTACAGGCCCTAAGGGGGACAAAGAGAAAGAAAAAAAACAGCTACTGATCTCCTTAACTCCTTAGTTGGGCCTATGCTGGAAACTCCTGGATTCCAGGCTTTATTTAAAAAGTGGCTCAACAATTTGAAAACTGGAGGCTACCTACATGTTTTGTCATGATGCAACTGTCAGCATACCAACAGCATTTTCTTTTCCTCCACCTTTTCTTTCCCCCTCATGGGATAGTGGACACCTTTTGAAAGCAGGTACTGTTCTTTGTGAATTTCCTGATTTCCCCTCCCCCCACTCGCATCTCCATTCATCCTTAACCTGTCCCCTTCCCCACCCCCATTCCTACCATTGGAGCCCAACAGGCCCTCAATGAATGTTTAAGTGCTCCATGTCATTTTACCATCAAAAAGGGTATCATTTTTTTTCTCACTAATTGTTTATAGTACTGACATACTTTATGAAATCTGAAAATTAATTGGCCCATATAGTATGTATGCTCTGGAGTTCTGGGGCACAGTTGTAAGAATATTAGAGAATCACACTCCACACTTTAATAAGCTGTGAGTTGAACTCTAAATCTAAATGCCTGAAATTTAAAAGTTAGTCCCAGTCTAGGAAGGCACAATATTAATATTTTAACTGTAAATAAGCTAAGTATTTGACAGCAGAATAATTTTCATATTTGTTGTAGAATTTTTTTTTTCCTTCTGAAGAGAGAATTTCCTAGTGGTTTTAAAGAATCTTTGAAATCTTTTCTAAATCTCCTTTGCTTTTCTTTTTTCAGATCACTTTAGTCTCATTTTTATCGTTCACAAGACTGTGATATCTAATTAACACTGAAGCATTACAAGTCTCTTTTTCATAAATCTCCGTGCAAAAACCTAGGGAATCCACAAGAATGAGGGAGAGCTGGTTTCCCTGGAGTCTAAAGCTGGGGGGAGAACCAACGAGAAGGCTGGAAACATTCCCCCTGCAGGAACAGATGTTGCCCTCCCCAAGGAGTTAGGATGCGCTGCAAGAAATGAGATAATGAAAATAAGCAAACTGCTTTGTGAATGTTATCAAATATCATCAGTCCCAGACAGACAGCTCCCTAAATAAGTATCCTTTACTGATAAAAATAAAAAGCTGATGAACATGATAGTTTCCCTAATAGATTTAGGGGAAAAAGTGCTTTGCACAAAAGGATTGACTTAATCAGAGGGCTTCTCAGGTGGCTCAGTAGTAAAGAACTCACCTGCAAATACAGGAGATGTGGGTTCGATCCCTGGGTAGGGAAGATACCCTGGAGAAGGGAACGACAACCCACTCCAGTATTCTTGCCTGAGAAATTCTGTGGACAGAGGAGCCTGGCGGGTTACAGTCCATAGCGTCTCAAGGAGTCAGACATGACATAGCTAACACCAACACAACGGACTTAACTGTAACAAACTTAACTGACTTAACATGTAACAAACAGAGTGTGGGAGCAGTCCTCGAGAGGAGGGAAGAGGTGCCATTGGAGGGGCTCAAGGGGTTGTCAGCCATCATCTGCCCCCCAGCTGTGGCTCAGCAGCCTTCTAAGCAGCCTTCCTTCGTTCCAGGTCACCTGGCAGAGAGCCATTGGGACAGTGACTGCCTCTGCCCTTGGGATATTGATGCGACCTGCTTCTATGGGAGAAAAGCCAATCAAAGAGAGAAGGAACATATATATGACTGATTTGTGTTGCTGTATGACAGAAACCAACACATTGTAAACCAATTTTCCTCCAATTAAAAAATAAATACAAAATACAACAACAATAAAAAAAGACAGAGGGAGCCAGCATGTTCCCGTGCTGAGTGGTCTGCTCAATGCTGGTGTGTCCAATCAGCTAGCCAGGTGTCCCCCTTTCTGTTCTAGGAAAATTAATATATCTTATGACAATATTTCAGGAAAGGATACATGCAGATGGTGACTACAAACGTTGGTAACCCCATGAAAAAGAACAATTTTGTAGGTATTGTGAAAATTGTGAATTTAAAAAAAAATCAAAATTAATACTACCATTTATTGCATACTTTTAAAAGTTCACAGTGGGGACCCATTCCTTGGGCTTCCCAGGTGGCACAGTGGTAAAATAATCCACCTGCCAATGCAGGAGACGTAGATTCGATCCCTGGGTTGGCAAGATCCCCTGCAGAATGGAATGGCAACCCACTCCGGTATTCTTGCCTGGGAGATCCCATGGACAGAGGAGCCTGGCGGGCTACAGTCCACAGGGGTCACAGAGTCAGACACGACTGAACGACTAAGCACACCCTTTCCCTAGCTGAGAAGAGAGCACAGGATCCTGTCTGGATGATCAGGGGGAAAGTCATCATGATAGGGACGGATTCTGAGCTGACAGTGAGAGATGAGTGACGAACAGTAGTCTGAGGACGGGAAGGAGGGAAGAGCATTCTATGCTGAGTGAACAGCACCTCGGAAGTCCCGGGGTGAGGATATGCACATGGCTTCAGGAGAAAGCAAGCTGACTTGATGCAGATGGAGTGCGGACAGGGTGCGTTTCTGTTCGTCTGAACTGCTTTACGTTCCCTGCCTGCATGTATGACAGATCCCCCACCTCCACTTCCAGGAAAATGGCTTTGTACTTGAGAGAAAAGAAACAGGCTTGAAGCAACTTGGCTGTTACCATAGAGAATAAGGAAATAAAAAATTTTCATATTATGTAAAAGGAAAGTCAAGCATAATATGTAATTATTCAGAACAAGCCACTAAAAGGGCTCTTCAGTACAATAAAAAGGAATAGCTATCCCAAAAGAAGCTACTGTTTTGACATTTAACTGGGAAGCCATCCAAAAATTTAGACTAGGATTATAGCCCTTGACTTTCTTTTGGAAGGCATCTTAGTGATTATTCAGAGAAGCTGATGTTTGCAATTCTAGTTACCTTCAAATGATAATAAAACAAAACCCAAAGGAGGCATATGGAGAAGATTGACAGTGAAATTGTTCCTTTTTAAATCGACTTGAAGCATTTTTTGATGTAGCTAAACTTGTCTCAAAAAATGAACTCATCCTTTTTACTTAACTCTCTCTTTTTTATTTCTTTTAAAAACTACTATAGCCAGGTTGTCTTTGACCACTTAACATGGAAACAATCATGTTACGTTTTTTCAGAGGATGTAGGTCTAGTTATGAAATGGACTAGAGGAGCTCTGACATTGGTGGTGACAGCAATAGATGGAGGGCTGTCTCAAGACTGGCTCAGGGGAAGAGTTGAGTCATCTAAGCTCATTCTGCAGATTTGGTTCTCATTTCCAGGTAGCACTTCACTGCTTTTACCAGGTTAAGAGACACCTAACTACTGGAAGAACCCTGTATATCTTATGCTATATAACAACTGCTGCTGCTAAGTCGCTTCAGTTGTGCCCGACTCTGTGCAACCCCATAGACGGCAGCCCATCAGGCTCCACCATCCCTGGGATTCTCCAGGCAAGAACACTGGAGTGGGTTGCCATTTCCTTCTCCAGTGCATGAAAGTGAAAAGTGAAAGTGAAGTTGCTCAGTCGTGTCCGACTCTTAGCGACCTCATGGACTGCAGCCTACCAGGCTCCTCCGTCCATGGGATTTTCCAGGCAAGAGTACTGGAGTGGGGTGCCATTGCCTTCTCCGATATATAACAACTAACAACAGCAATGTCTTAAGGTTTTAGGTTGGTTCCTGAGGCCTTGTGTTCTGCAACCCTCAGTGTGATTTAAAAATCAGATGAATGCTGGGACCTCCCTGGTGGTCCAGTGGCTGAGAATCCACCTGCCAGTGCATAGGACACAGGTTCGATCCCTGGTCCAGGAAGATCCCACGTGCAACGGAGCAACTAAGCTCCACTTAGTTGCTTAGACATAACTAAGCCACTATGTCACAACTACTGAGCTCAAGCACTACAGCCACTGAAGCCCGAGAACATAGAGCCCATGCTCTGCAACAACAGAAGCCACTGAAATGAGAAGCTCTACGCACCACAACTAGAGAGTAACTCTGGCTCGCTGCAACTAGAGAAAGCTGGCACGGCAAAAAAGACGCTGCTGCTGCTACTGTGCTGCTCAGCCACATCTGACTCTTTGCAACCCTAGTGACTGTAGCCCGCCAGACTCCTCTGTCTATGGGATTCTCCAAGCAAGGATACTGGAGTGGGTGGCCGTGCCCTCCTCCAGGAGATCTTCCCAGCGCAGAAATCAAACCTGTGTCACTTATGTCTACTTGCATGGGCAGATGGGTTCTTTACCAGTGGCACCACCTGGGAAACCCAACAAAGACCCAGTGCAGCCACAAATAAATAAATAATATATTTTTAAAAAAATCAGATGGATTCTTGTTAACTAGGCAGCATGGAGGGCTCATGTGGAGACTGGCCACCTGCAAAGGCCTGGAGAGGCGACGATCAGGTCAGATCCACCTCTATCCCTGCACAGAGTCTGGAAATCCCCGACGGCAAGCGTCTCCCTTAATTGAGAGAGCGTCTCCCTTATTGAAATGAAATCAGGTGAAACTAAACTCAGCAGCCACCTTGAAGACAGAAGTGTAAATTACAGCTTGAGGGATGGGAATGGACAAGGGGAGGGAGATTCCCACCTGAGTTGGAATGTGGAGATTGAGAGACTGTACTGAGAGGATCTGGATTGTTTTCAGAAACATTTGCAGAATTATTCTCAGCTTCCATCTTGCACTTAGCTTGTCCTCTGCCACTCTGTGGGCCAGGTGTGGTTCAGTGGACATGTCCTTGGGTCTGCCTGCAGACATCAGAATTTCTTGTGAAATCTTTATGTATTTCATTTCCACCCTAGACTATATGTTTCTAAGTAACGTATTTCTCTCAAAATCTTTTCAAACCAACACCTACCAAGGTCTGAAGTAAGAAGCTCTGAGTATTTAACAGTTAAAGCTTCCAATTTGAGGTCACTATTTGATGGCAACTAAAACTACAATACATTGTAAATTTATAATTTTCAGGCATGTGCTAAAAAGTTATAGATTTTCTAGTGCCAAAGGATTAGCAAAATATATAATTTTGGTGGATTTGCACACTTAATTATTATAAAAAAATTATATTCCTAATACATTTTTGTTTGGAAACAAATCAACTTTACATTCAATTATATATAAACTAAAGATGAACAGTAATGATTGTTGAATCAATTGTAGCCTGATTTGTATGAACCAGGTTAATGTAGTATTATTAATTAGTTTGATTACAGTCTATTTATAGAGCATGAATTTTAAAATCTTGAAGTATTATGTAATTATAGAGTAAATTTTTTTCCATAAAAATGTGCCTTAATTTCCCTAAAAGTAACCATGGAAAGAAAAATTACAAACCTAAACTAAAGCAAAATATATTTATATCTGTTTGCTCTTTCAATATTCAAAAATTCCTAAGGACTTAAATACCCTAACAATTACTTTATATTTGTTATAAATGTTGTTGATTTGTTATTTAGTGATTGCTCTTCATTAATGTACTCCCTACAATATTGTTATCTTGTTTTTCCAAACATATATTCAGTTCAGTTCAGTTCAGTTCAGTCGCTCAGTCATGTCCGACTCTTTGTGACCCCGTGAATCACAGCACGCCAGGCCTCCCTGTCCATCACCAACTCCCGGAGTTCACTCAGAGTCGTGTCCATCAAGTCAGTGATGCCATCCAGCCATCTCATCCTCGGTCATCCCCTTCTCCTCCTGCCCCCAATCCCTCCCAGCATCAAAGTCTTTTCCAATGAGTCAACTCTTCACATGAGGTGGCCAAAGTATTGGAGTTTCAGCTTTAGCATCATTCCTTCCAAAAAATCCCAGGGTTGATCTCCTTCAGAATGGACTGGAATAAAATAAGCGTTACATAATTAATGGATAGTAATACTAAGCTCATAAATAATATAAATGCTCTTTTTCCTATACTTTAAAAGAAATGTTAAGATAAGGGAACCTTACAGTTAATTTTTACTTTAATCATTAGTCAGTGGCTGTGGTGGCTACATATTACTAAAACAGAATTTTAGCTGCAGAAAATCTATATCTATGCTGTTCAAGTTTAATATTCTTTCATCCTTTTGTTCATCCCCTGTGTGTGTGTGTGTGTGTGTGTGTGTGTGTGTGTGTGTGTGTGCGTGCGTGCATGGACACTCAGTCTTGTCCAACTCTTTGCAACCCTATAAACTGTAACCCACCAGGCTCCTCTGTCCATGGAATTTTCCAGGCAAGAATACTGAAGTGGGTTGCCATTTCCTTCTCCAGGGCATCTTCCTGACCCAGGGATCAAACTCATGTCTCTTGTATCTCCTGCATTAGCAGGTGGGTTCTTTACCAGCTGAGCCATCAGGGAAATGACATTCAAGTTTAATATTCTTTCATCTTTTAGGTTCATCCTCTAAGTTGGTTAAATCTAAGTATTGTCCCTGCACAATCAAATATATAGACAATATTGAAAATGCAGTTTTTGGTTTGACAAAGTATGTCTTTGATTTTTCTAGAAAATAAAATGTGCATGCCTCTATGATGAATAATGCCCAAGTATGCATTTAAAATACTTTTAGATATTGATTTTTAAACCATATTTCAGAAACCATTATAGCTATGCACACAAGCACAATTACAGACATTTCTGTAGTATTCAGTAATAGCTGTTGGGTCAGAGAAATAAAGTACTTAATTTTTAAAACAGTTTAATGCTGGATGTATTATATATACCCATTATAAATTTGGATTTAAGATATTTGACTAACAGACAAATACAAGGAAATAGTCCTACTTTACATTCCAAGAAATTAACTTCTTTTCTGGGTCAGTTATTAGGAAAGGAAGCCCAATCCGATAATATGGTTTATTTTAAAATATCCATTAGGTACATTGACACAACTGAACTTTTCTTTTAAATGTTGTTTCTTTTTTAAAAATTTTGTTCCTTAATTAGAAAAAAATTATTCAGATACTAAGGGGAAATTTGCTAAAAATCATACAATTTGATGGTATAAATTAATAGCACTAATTGCACAACAAAATACTATGCTAACCAAAATAAACAGTTATGTAATGGCCTTGAAGCAAATTGAATAAACTCTTCATCTCAAAAAAAATAATACAATTTGTTCTCCATCTTGTAAAAATTGAATCTTTAGCCAAGGCTATGAAAAAATAAATTATTTCTTTCTTGCAGTGATGATTATTAATTTTGACAATCTGATATTGAGCAAAAGTAAGTAGCACTCCGACCTTGCAAAAACTTGCTATAGTTTTCGTGTTTCTAAGTCTGTATTTTAATGTTGTTTTCTTTTCACAGTGACAACTCAATGAACAAGTTATTCAGGAATAAAGTTTCTTTATAACTGACTAAGTTGACAGAACTGATCTACATGAAAACATAGAGAGTAAGCTCCTTGACTTAGGTCTTGGCAGTGACTTTTTCTTCACATTTGACACCAAAAGCAAAAATTAAAAAGTGGGAATACATCAAACTAAAAAGCATCTGCACATCAACAAAATGAAAGAACATGCAACCTACAGAATGGGAGAAAATATTTGCAACTCATACATCTGCTAAGGGGTTAATATTTTAAATATATAAAAAAAAACCATATACAACTCAAAGCAAAAAAACCAAACAATTCAATTTAAAAATGGGCAGAGGAACTGAATAAGCATTCTTCTAGAGAAGACATAGAAATGATCAGAAGGTACGTGGGAATGTTTTCACTTTCTTAATCATCAGGGAAATGCACATCAAAACTACATTGATACATCACCTCACACATGTTAGAATAGCTATCATCAAAAAGACAAGACCGATGAATCTATTTGCAATGTAGAAATAGAGGCATAGAGGTAGAGAATGAATGTATGGACACCAAGAGGGGAAGAGGGGGTGAGATGAATTGGGAGATTGGGACTCACATATATATACTACTATATAAAACAGATAACTAATGAGAACCTACTGAATAGTACAGGGAACTCTACTCAATACTCTGTGGTGACCTAAATGGAAAGGAAATCCAAAAACGAGGAGATATATATACACATGTAGCTGATTAACTTTGCTATACAGTAGCAACTAACACACCACTGTAAAGCAAGTATATTCCAATAAAAATGAAAAATAAAAAAGACAAGAGATAACAAGCATTGGCAAGGATGCAGGGAGGAAAGGGAACCCTTGTGCAGTGTTGGTGGGAATGTAAATTGTTTTAGCCTCTGAGGAAAACAGTTTGGAGGTTCCTCAAAAACTTAAAAATATAATTACCGTTTGATCCGGCAATCCCACATCTGGGTGTACATCCAAAGTAAATGAAAACAGAGTTTCAGAGAGATGGTTGCACTTTCACATTCACAGGAGCACTGTTCACGAGTGCCAAGACATGGAATCAATCCAAGTGTCCATCCACAGAAGAATGAATAAAGAAGGTGTGATGTATATATGGACGGCCTCCAACTTATGATAGTCTGACTTATGGTTTCTGACTTTATGTTGGTGCAAGAGTGATACGCTTTCTGTAGAAACTGTACTTTGGATTTTGATCTTTTCCTGGGCTAGTGACAACATGCTACACTATTCTCTTGTGTGGTTCTGGGGGCCTGGTTCCCAGTTAGCCAGAGGAACAGGTGAGTGTACAGCTGACATGCCTGTTGCCATTCCATACCCATAACAACCATTCTGTTTTTCACTTTCAGTACAGAATTCAATACTTGACATGAAATATTCAACACTTTTTTGGTGTGAAATAGGCTTTGTGTTAGATGGTTTTGCCCAACTATAGTCTCATGTTAATTGTCCTGAGCACATTGAAGGTAGACTGGGCTAAGCTACATCGTTCAGTAGGTTAGGGGTATCAAATGCATTTTCAACTTATGATATTTTCAGCATACAATGGGTTTATGGGGTATAACCCTATCATAAGTCAAGAAAGATCTGTAAATACAATTGAGTGTTATTCAGACAGAATAATACAACAGAGAAGGATATGTTCTTATTTGTGACAAATGAATGGACCTTGAGGACATGATGCCAAGTGAAATATGCCAGAAAGAGAAAGAAAAAGCCACATGATATTGTTTATATGTGGAATCTGAAATAAATGACTAAATAAAATAAAATTTTGGAAATGTCAAACAAAGTGTAGAAAAGTGGCTGCCCTGGGGTAGGGAGGGAGGAGAAAAAATAGAGAGAGGTTGATAAAAAGGCACAAACAAAAATAAGCAAAATTGACCAAATTTAAATCATGTACCTGTATATTAATCATGTGAAACACAGCCACCCAAATATGTTAACAAGAGCAATAAAAGTCTCTTTCAACTACATACGTGTGTTAACATCCAAGTGAAAGGCAGACATAAAATGTGTTTAGTCGTTCAGTCATGTCCAACTCTTTGCAACCCCATGGACTATAACCCTCCAGGCTCCTCTATCCATGGGATTTTTCCAGCCAGGATACCGGAGTGGGTTGCCATTTCCTACTCCAGGGTATCCTCCCGACCCAGGGATCAAACTCACATCTCTTGCATCTCCTGCATTGGCAGGTGGATTCTTTACCACTGGGCCACCTGGGAAGCCCTGCAAACATAAAGGTCATTCTGGAATGTGTGGAAGTTGATGAAATCTGTCCCCCTTGTCCCTATCCCCCACTGTCCACCCCATTCATTTCACTGAATGAGTGAATGATTTGTCTCTAGTTATTTTGTATAGTCAGAACTTTGGTGCAACATGAGTGATGTGAGCCTGTTGCCAATTTAAAAGAACAAAGGAACGGTTGCTGTGTGGGGGTTTATGCTTCAGGTGTCCTGAGATCAGGAGATGGTGGCGGGTGTGTGTTGTGAGCAGTGGCATTTGCTGAGGTCTTCATCGGTACGTTACTGCTTACTGTCATGGCTTGGCGTCTCCATTCATCCTGCTTCACTTCCCGCCATCTCTCGAGTCCCCTTTGCTCGGTTTCTGCTCTTCCCGCCCTGTCCAAATGCCAGCTGTGCTTCTCACAGGAAACTTCTGTTTAATGTCACTGCTGATCAGCCTCCCCATATACCCTTGGCAATCTCACTCTGTTTTCACAGCCTCTACATCAGGAAATGCAGAATGATTCTGCTGGGGGAATTTTTTTTTTTCTTTTAAACATTTTACTAGAGTATAGCTGATTTACAATGCTGTGTTAGTTTCAAGAGTGCAGTTCAGTGAATCAGTCGTATATTCGTGCATGCTCAATCTCGTCCAACTCTTTGTGACCCCATGGACACATGGAGCCCACCAGGCTCCTCTGTCCATGGGATTCTCCAGGCAAGAATACTGGAGTGAGTTGCCATTTCCTCAGCCAGAGGATCTTCCTGACCCAGGGATCAAATCCGTGTCTCCTGCACTGGCAGGCAGATTCTTTACTATTGAGTCACCTTTGAAGGCCCTATATATATCCAGTCTGTTTTTTTTTTTTTTTTTAAGATTCTTTTCACTGGAGGAGTTTTAAAGCTTCATGGTTTTTTTTTTCTTTTTAAATATAAAAATGAAAATACTGACAACATGTCTGGGTACCTACTCCTTATCATTTGGGTGGCACTCCATACTTTAATACATCATAGTTCTTTCTTATGCACAGGACACTGCTCCTTTAATTGTCTCATTTTGGCATGTTTATCCTTTAGGATTGCCAGATCAGAGGAGATCATCATTGACAGACATTTCAACCCTCTCTGTTCTGAAGCCAAGTGTACTACCAGACTGAGGGAATTAAGGGAATCAGAAAGGCTTTTGGTGAGATAGCATCAATGTTCCCAGAACCCTGAAGGAAGGAAACTGGAGGTAGAGGGCCTCAACATCAAGAGATCAGGGCTGGGAGGAACATCCTCTGATTGGGGTGAGAGCGGTCATTCTGGCTGCAGTTATCTGTGCATTCCCAGGCAGATGGAGCCTGGCCCTTCTTAGCTGGCAAGTGTGAGTGTCTGTCATTAGACTCTCTCATGGGAAAAATGGTTCCCACGGACCACTTGTCTTTAGGAGGTTATTAGTAACATGCATTTGTTACATGTTATCTGGGAGTAGCCCATCCCTGCAAGACTCTTTCTGTAAGACTATGTTAGCCTCTGGATTAGCTGTGTGCTCAGTTGTGTCCAACTCTTTGCAACCCCATGGACTGTGTAGCCTGCCAACCTCCTCTGTCCATGAGATTCTCCAGGCGAGAATACTGGAGTGGGTTGCCATCTCCTCCTGCAGGGGATCTTCCCGACCCAGGGATCGAACCTGCCTCTCCTGCACTGGCAGGGAGATTCTTTACCAGCGCGCCACCTGGGTAGCCTCTGGATTAGCTAGTTAGCCTTTAAAACCCAAGGGCATAAGAACCTACTAACTATTGGGGTTATAAGTGGAGAAATAGTACATGCCTTGGATTGGTGGTTGGAGGTAAAATCAAGATTCTGAGTCATGGAGAGCCAAATTAGGGTGAGGAGCTTGAGAGACCAAGGGACAGCAAGAGAAGAAATCTGTGCAAAGTTTGGTAGATCTAAAGAGTCAGAGAAAAGAGAAACAAAGAATGGTAGAGAAGAGATACTTAAACCAATTTGCTTTTTTGCATTTTCTTTGTTTAGCCTAGATCTTATTCTATTTACTATCAAATGGACTCCACTTTCTCTGTTAATTATTTGTTAATATTTTGGGGGAAAATCAAGGATAATTTATTCACTTTTGTTTGCTAATGTTGACAGAGCAGTTCCATTTCCAAGAGTAGGCTTTTGTTTTGCTTTGTTTTGTTTTGTTTTTTTTAAATTATTTTTATTGGAGTATAGTTGGTTTACAATGTTGTGTTAATTTCTATCATACAGCAAAGTGAATCAGCTGTATGTAAACAAATATCGCCTCTGTTTTGGATTCCTTCCTGTTTAGGTCACCTCAGAGTGTCAAGCAGAGTTCCCTGTGCTGTACAGTAGGTTGTCACTAGCTATCTATTTTATGCTTAGTGTCAATACTATATATATATCAGTCCCAATCTCCCAATTCCTCCCACCCCTCCTTTTCCCCTTGGTATCCATATATCTGTCCTCTACAACTGGTCTCCACTTCTGCTTTGCAAATAAGATCATCTATACCATTTTTCTAGATTCCTCTTATATGCATTAATATATGATATTTGTTTTTCTCTTTCTGATTTACTTCACTCTGTATGACAGTCTCTAGGTCCATCCACATCTTTGCAAATGGCACAATTTCATTCCTTTAAATGGCTGAGTAATATTCCACCTCTTCTTTACCCATTTCTCTGTTGATGGACATTTAGTTTGCTTCCATGTCTTGGCTATCGTAAACTGTGACAGTGGGCTTTCTGAATAGGATCTGCTTTGTCCTTATCAGCACTGGAAAAGGGCTAAGAGAAAGATCACTGTCCTTACCAAAGGGAAAACACTTTAACTTTTGATTAATAATCTGTTTTTTAGTTAATCAAAATGAGGAACTCAAAGACCTCTGAAAGTTGCTGGAAGCATAGACAGGCTAAGACCCTCATCATAGCCCCTAATTTTTCTTTTATAGCAAGCAAATTGGTAAACAAATTGTTACACTAACCTGAGACTTTCTCAACAAGATAGAGATGATAGATAGACAGATAGATAGATAGATGATAGATGAAATGTTTGCAGTGGCTACAGTTCACTGGATGCTATGACTTACTGACCTGCCACAGGGCCGGTGGTAATGAAACAGAGCAGGACCGTATGACCCTTCCCCCCACCTCTGCCCCCACCGCCCCACCATGTCCTCTGCCTTTTGCCTGTGCAAAATTTTAATCAAAGAGTAAGTTTAATCAAAGAAGTGAGAAATACTGAAACAAAGAAAAGCAGTCTAAGGAGACTAAATAATAATAATAATGTGGTCATTAGGCATAGTCAAGGACTTTTAGTTCTTTCTCAAGGGCTGTAGATAGTATTCGGAGCCATATCCTGTAAGCTGCCTTATAGATACCAAAACCCCAGGTGGAGAAGTTAACTACACGATGGCCGGACTATACCCAGGACTTCAACTGCCACAATTCTGAGAAATGACCTCAAAGAATGGGAGCAAATGAACCCTGGAACTGATGATTAACTGCACCTAAAACATTCAAGATGATATTGGTCAGACCACAGATGGTCAATTTGAAATGACTGTTAGAGATGACTGTGCTGTTTCTGCATGTAGTCCCCCCAACCAGACTCCTGTCTATAAATGCTCTCACCCTCTGCTTGTCAGAGGGTGGGGGAGTCAGCCTTTGGACAGATGTTTGCCATCCCCTGCTCCCTCCCCTTCAGTTGCCATATAAAATAAAACAAACTTTCCTTTCCACCATCTTGGCCTGCTTATTGGCTTTTGAGTGGTGAGCAGTCGGACACACTATGCATACCTTTTGGTAACAATGAGAGATGACAAGCATACTTTTCAGTGCAAGAGGCTCCAACTGACACTTTCCACTGGAGAGCTGCCGACCCCACTACATCCAGTCTCTGCATTGTCAGTCTCTCCTTCCACTGTAAATCCAAAAGTCCATCATTGTCCTGATTTCCAACTGAGTTACTATCTCTCTGATGAGATTCCTAGTTATGAAGAAGCTTCAATGACAGGAAGAAAAGTGAACCAAGTTGTACTTGACAAAGTTCTCTAGCCAGGATGAGCTCTGTGTGTGTGTGCTCACTCAGTCATGTCTGACTCTTTGCGACCCCATGGCCTGTAGCCTGCTGGGCTCCTCTGTCCATGGTATTTCCCAGGCAAGAATACTTGAGTGGGCTGCCAAGCTCTCCTCCAGGGGGTCTTCCTGACCCAGGGATCAAACCTGTGTATCCTGCGTTGGCAGGCAGAGTTTTACCACTGCATCACCTGGTAAGCCCAGGATGGGCTGACACATTAGCAATATAACCCCTTCCCCATAAAATCATTGTACTATAACTTCCTAAATGGGGAAACAATGCAAACAGTGACAGACTTTATTTTCTTGGGTTCCCAAATCACTGAAGATGTTGATTGAAACCATGAAATTAAAGTTATGACCAACCTAGACAGTCTATTAAAAAGCACAGACATTACTTTGCCGACAAAGGTCTGTCTAGTCAAAGCTATGACTTTTCCAGTAGTCGTGTATGGATGTGAGAGTTGGACTATCAAGAAAGCTGAGCACCAAAGAACTGATGCTTTTAACTGTGGTGTTGAAGAAGACTCTTGAGAATCCCTTGGATTGCAAGGAGATCAAACCAGTCAATCCTAAAGGAAATCAGTTCTGAATATTCATTAGAAGGACTGATGCTGAACTCCAATATTTTGGCCACCTGATGCGAAGAACTGACTCATTTGAAAAGACCCCAATGCTGGGCAAGATTGAAGGCAGGAGGAGAAGGGGACGACAGAGGATGAGATAATTGGATGGCATCACCGACGCAACAGGCATGAGTTTGAGCAAGTGCTGGGAGTTGGTGATGGACAGGGAAGCCCGGAGTGCTGCAGTCCATGGGGTTGCAAAGAGTTGGAGACATATGAGTGACTGAACTGAACGGATAACTTCCTATACATTAACAGGACTTGGGACCATATATCTCCTTTATATCTGTTCCTGTCTACTGTGAGCTCTCTTATGTCTCATGTAGTTCATTTATATCCAAGACTACAGGTGTTCGTGTAGCCTAGGATTGGAGTGTAGTCATAAAATATATTGTGTAGAAAAAATTTCTTGGCTGTGTCATGCAGGATCTTAGTTCCCTGACTAGAAATTGAACCCAGGCCCAGAGCAATGAAAGTGCTGAGTCTTAATCACTGGATGGCCAGGGAATTCCCTTACATAAAAATGTTTGTGTGAAATTTGCAGAGTCCTTTGACAGTCACTCAGAGTTCTTGATTTTTTATATCTCTTTATGAGCCTTAAAGGGGCTTCCCACTTGGCACAGTGGTAAAGAATCCACCTGCCAATGCAGAAGACACTGGAGATGAAGATTCAATTCCTGGGTCAGGGAGATCCCCTGGAGAAAGAAATGGCAACCCACTCCAGTATTCTTGCCTGGAGAATCCCATGGGCAGAGGAGCCTGGCAGGCTATAGTCCTTGGGGTCAGAAAGAGTCAGACACAACTGAGCATTCATGTGCACATGAGCCTTGAAGAGTTAATTCTAACCACCTATGAGAATAGTCCAGGGGAATATTTTTCTAGAGCAATCTGAATGGTTTAATGCTGAGAAGGATAAACTTAAATAATAAGCAAAGAAAAGAACAACTCCAGAATCTATTGAATAACAAATTATTGAACCTCTTACATTCCATTGTGTTTTCCCAAGACATATATTATCTTACTGTTAAGTCCTAAGGACCATAACTGTGTAAGACAGATGGGGAGGAATTACATTTGTCTTAACCAACACTTGAGGTTCAAAAGAATAAGAAGCTTGTTCAAGATCCCACTGCCTTAATTTCTCCTTCTGTTTTCTCATTGTTAGTGTATAGGAATGCAAGGGATTTCTGTGTGTTAATTTTATATCCCACACTTGTATCTATTCACTGAGAAAACAGAAAGAGAAATTAAGGAAACAATTCCATTCACCATTGCAACAAAAAGAATAAAATGCTTCAGAATAAATCTACCTAAAGAAACGAAAGACCTATATATAAAAAACTATAAAACACTGATGAAAGAAATCAAACATAACACAAATAGATGGAGAAATATACCACGTTCATGGATTGGCAGAATCAATATAGTGAAAATGAGTGTATTACCCAAAGCAATCTATAGATTCAATGCAATCCCTATCAAGCTACCAACGGTATTTTTTCAGAGAACTAGAATGAATAATTTCACAATTTGCATGTAAATACAAAAAAAACCTCAAATAACCAAAGCAATCTTGAGAAAGAAGAATGGAACTGGAGGAATCAACCTGCCTGACTTCAGGCTATACTACAAAGCTACAGTCATCAAGACAATGTGGTACTGGCACAAAGACAGAAATATAGATCAATGGAACAAAATAGAAAGCCTGGAGATAAATCCACGCACCTATGGACACCTTATTTTTGACAAAGGAGGCGAGAATATACAGTGGAGAAAAGACAATCTCTTTAACAAGTGGTGCTGGGAAAACTGGTCAACCACTTGTAAAAGAATGAAACTAGAACACTTTCTAACACCATACACAAAAATAAACTCAAAATGGAGTAAAGATCTAAATGTAAGACTAGAAACTATAAACCTCCTAGAGGAAAACATAGGCAAAACACTCTCCGACATAAATCACGGCAGGATCCTCTATGACCCATCTCCCAGAGTAATGGAAATAAAAGCAAAAATAAACAAATGGGACCTAATTAAAATTAAAAGCTTCTGCACAACAAATGAAACTATAAGCAAGGTGAAAAGACAGCCTTCAGAATGGGAGAAAATAGTAGCAAATGAAGCAACTGACAGAGAATTAATCTCAAAAATATACAAGCAGCTCATGCAGCTCAATTCCAGAAAAATGAACAACCCAATTAAAAAATGGACCAAAGAACTAAACAGACATTTCTCCAAAGAAGACATACAGATGGCTAACAAACACATGAAAAGATGCTCAACATCACTCATTATCAGAGAAATGCAAATCAAAACCACAATGAGGTACCATTGTGGTACCATTGAGGTACCTTCACGCCAGTCAGAAGGGCTGCTATCAAAAAGTCTACAAGCAATAAATGCTAGAGAGGGTGTGGAGAAAAGGGAACCCTCTTACACTGTTGGTAGGAATGCAAACTAGTACAGCCACTATGGAGAACAGTGTGGAGATTCCATAAAATACTGGAAACAGAACCGCCATACCACCCAGCAATCCCACTGCTGGGCATACACACCAAGGAAACCAGAATTGAAAGAGACACATGTACCCCAATGCTCATCACAGCACTGTTTACAGCAGCTAGGACATGGAAGCAATCTAGATGTCCATCAGCAGATGAAAGGATAAGAAAGTTGAGGTACCTATACATAATGGAATATTATTCAGCTATGAAAAAGAATGCATTTGAATCAGTTCTAATGAGGTGGATGAAACTGGAGCCTATTATACAGAGTGAAGTAATTCAGAAAGAAAAACACCAATACAGTATATTGACACATATATATGGGATTTAGAAAGATGGTAAGGATAACCTTATATGCAAGACAACAAAAGAGACACAGATGTAAAGAACAGACTTTTGGATTCTGTGGGAGAAGGCAAGGGTGGCATGATTTGAGAGAATAGCATTGAAATGTGTATATTACCATATGTGAAATAGATCGCCAGTACAGGTTTAACACATGAGACAGAGTGCACTGGGACGACCCAGTGGGATGGGATTGGGAGGGAGGTGGGAGGGGAGTTCAGGATGGGGAACATGTGTACACCTATGGCTGATTCATGTCAATTTATGGCAAATACCACTACAATATTGTAAAGTAATTAGCCTCCAATTAAATTAAATAATTAAAAAAATAAAAAAATAAATTAAAAAAAAAAAACAATGATCACACTGCTTCTCTGTGGCTGATCTGGGACTTGAACCAGGTCTTTTGATGCCTGATATGAGATTCACATTCCATTTCTACCCAAGGGTCTGACAACCTCATCTTCCTCATGGTGTTTTACCAGTTGGTGTATTCAGAAAGCAGACTCTGAGACAGAGTATAGTGTTGAAGGGATTCGTCAGGGTGTACTCGGGGTTGACACCTGTGGAAGGGAGTGGGAGGAGGCAGATCAGGTAGAGGGAGAAGTGAGCTGGGATGCAGGACCAATGCCTCGGGAGCTCTGGATCCAAGCAGTGTGGTTCCAGGTCTCCCCTTCAGTGACCGTATTTCTTTCCTCCTGAATTTATCAAGAGCAGGGACTATTTATGTCTCTAATGTTTAGTGCAGTGTTTACCACATAAAAGGCACTTCATGCTTTCCAAATGAATAAACACAGTTGGAAAGAACCAAAATGTTCACAGTAGGGAAGTGGTTAAATCAATTAGGATTAATACTTCAGTGGAAAATCAGACCTCTTAATGTAGTAAAAACAGCAATTATGAAAACTAGGGAACATGAAAAAGATTTTACACTCTTGAAAAATAGCACAATGTAATCATACATACATATGCTTTGAAATGATGGAAATGTATATATTAACATAATAAGGGCCAGAAAATAAATAAATGAAAGTCATATTATATTAAAGTTGTAGGATTGTGGGTGGTTTGCATTTTTTGTTTGTTCTTTCAATTTTGCCATAATTTAGTTTGTGCTATATTACTTACATTGTTGAGAAGATGAACCACCAGTTGTGGCTTTGCCAGCATCACTGTCAACCTGGGAGTGAGCCTGTTGAGTCTCAGCAGTGAGATGGGGTTTAGAGAGATGGGGAATAGACCTGGAAGAGGAAGCTATTCAGCAGCTGTGGACATCTGGGAAGGCTGAATCCAGCCCCAGGAAAGCCCTTATCTTCTTGCTAAAGGCTATTACAAAATCTTTAATTCTTAAATTGAATTTTAATATCTGCTGATTCAAAATTGCATTGAGTTAACGGAATTTTGTTTCTTTGGATTCGTGTTCACTTGTCATAAGATGTTTGAATCATTTAACAAGTTTTTAATTCAACACAATCATGCAAGTTCAATATTTGGTGTATTTTCTAAGCTTTGCATGGTCATAGACCAGGAACCCATTCAGGGATTGCTGTCTTTTCTTGCAAAGACCTCTCTCCTCTCTTGAATGTGCTTTGCAGATGACTTAAGAATGCTCTGGCATTTTCATTAGACATTGCTTCTATTTTGGTTTGGTGTTCTAAACTCTCCATTGTGCCTCAAGCCTGACAAGTATTTGGTATGAAAGTTTAAAACCTGATTTCACTCTTTCTCTTTGAATCCCTTCTCTCTTCTCTTACTCTGTGAAGCAAATTCTGCCAAATGAAACTCTGCTGTTTTCTCAGCCACTGGGAAGTCTCTTCCAAGCCTGGGACTCCAAGGTCTGTTCTTTGATGTGTTCCATTCTCTGAGCAAATTTTCCCCATATCGTGAATCAAAATCAAGGGCTTTACTCACCTTCTATCATCTCTGTGTTTTGCACAGCCACATTCATCTTCAGTGCCAAGAAGAAGGTTGTCGCATAAAGCTCGCTCCTTTAAGAAAGTCTGATGTCACCGAAAATTACACAACAGGTACTCTATTCAGTAGGTAACAAAGTTGTGAAAAACTCTTACCGGAATCTCAGGGTCTTCCTCTAGGTAGACATATCCCTGTGTATGTTTTCTTGTATACTGACAATCTTTACCTTCTAATGTGGCTTTGAAGACCAAGGATGTAGGCAAGGAAGAGAGTAATAGAGATAGAAATTTATATTATATATATATTAGAAAGTTAGAAATATATATATATATATTTAGAAATTATACACAAACAGAACTGTATTATAAATTTATATAAATATATATATTTAGAAATTTATATATATATATGTATAGGGCTTCCTTGGTGGCTCAGCTGATGTGTGTGTGTGTGTGTGTGTGTGTATATATATATATATATATATATATATATATATATATAAAATAAGGGCCAGAAAATTTCATTTATCCAGGATGCTGGGAGATGTGTTCATACATCCCAGCATCCTGGATAATACCATTGTAGCCATCTAAAACCTTTGAGTCATTCTGGATAACTAAATAGTGATTTCAGGCAGCCAAGGATATACACATTTCATTAATTCATTCAACAAATTCTTGAGCACCTACTATGCATTAGGCACTATTCTGCTAAGTCGCTTCAGTCGTGTCCGACTCTGTTTGACCCCATAGATGGCAGCCCACCACACTCTCCCATCCCTGGGATTCTCCAGACAAGAACACTGGAGTGGGTTGCCATTTCCTTCTCCAATGCATGAAAGTGAAAAGTGAAAGTGAAGTCGCTCAGCCGCATCTGACTCTTAGCGACCCCATGGACTGCAGCCCACCAGGCTCCTCCTTCCATGGGATTTTCCAGGCAAGAGTACTGGAGTAGGGTGCCATTGCCTTCTCCTGGCACTATTCTAGGTAACCATTTATCCATCAAAGCTTAAACTTTGGAATGAATTCCTTCTGAAATCATTTATATTTCTTTTCACTTGATCCTTTCTATAGTCAGTTCAGTTCAGTCACTCAGTCATGTCTGACTCTGCAACCCCAGGGACCGCAGCACACCAGGCTTCCCTGTCCATCACCAACTACCAGAGCTTGCTCAAACTCATGTCCAGTGAGTCAATGATGCCACCTGACCATCTCATTCTCTGTTGTCCTCTTCTTCCCCTGCCTTCAGTCTTGCTCAGCAACAGGGTCTTTTCCAATGAGTCAATTCTTCACATCAGGTGGCCAAATGGAAGTTCAGCTTCAGCATCTGTCCTTCCATTGAATATTCAGGACCGGTTTCCTTTAGATTGACTGGTTTGATCTCCTTGCAGCCAAGGAACTTGCAAGAGTCTTCTCCAATACCACTGTTCAAAAGCATCATTTCTATAGAACTCTTATACTAATCTAATCTTTTCTTGGTGACAGAAGATTAGATACAGTTTGGTAGGGTGTAAAGAATAATATTCAGTGTTGAGAGAACTGAAGTTTAATGGGTTTCCATTTCCTTCTCCAGGGGATCTTCCTGACCCAGGGAACAAACCCAGGTCTCCTGCATTGCAGGAAGATGCTTTACAATCTGAGCTACTAGGGAAGCCCAGAGAAATATATAAGGGATCACAAATAATTTTTAGTAGAACTGAAACCCCATGGACTGTAGCCTGCCAGGCTCCTCTGTCCATGAAATTCTCCAGGCAAGAATACTGGAGTGGGTTGCCATCCCCTTCTCTGGGGGATTTTCCCAACCCAGGCGCTGAATCTGGGTCTCTTGCATTGCAGGCAAATTCTTTACCATCTGAGCCACAAGGTTGCAAAGAGTCAAACACAACTGACTGACTAACACACACATATATTTCTCTAGAGATTGTTTTCTATATAAAAGTTCTTCATAAAATATGGAAAGCTATTCACATCTAAGGCATCATCCTTATGGATAGTCATTCTAACACTGGGCCATAATACAGATATTTCTTTGGTGTCAACTAAGGTGGATGAAGCATTTGCCCCTGTACTAAATGGACCTAGATTTCAGGGCTTCTAGTGTTTATATATATGGGTAGGGGGGCTGAGTTGGGTATGGGGGAGTTTCACCAAGCTTGCAAACTTATTTCAAACAGATATGAAGTGAATTTTCATACTGTTTTCCTTTTGTTTTCAGAAAGACTTGTAGGGGGAAGCTATTTTTCATAAAATTTGTTCATGCTAAAGGAAAATCGAAAATTTCAAAGCTTTTCCTTCTGTTTTGTGCAGCCAAAGGGTGGAGACCTTAAATAGAAGGCCCTTTGTTTAGCAACGTAGATTCGTATTTTGGATAAGCAAGGGTAGGCTTGAAACTCAGTTTGGGGCAGAGGTTAAAAAACAAAACTCTTCTGAAGAAGGGATTAACAGAACTTATGGGATGCAAGGCTGGCAGTCAGGGTAGGGAGAAGGTACATGTGCATGCATGTGTGTGTGTTTAACAGAAAAGCCCCCAAAGATGGAGACAGTGTGGACCTAAATGCAGAGATGGAAATGACTGAATGAAGTTTTAGACACATTTTATTCAAATTCTTTTTTTGACTGAACTGCAATCTGTCTTCATTATCCTCAGCTCTAAGTCTGCAAACAAGTAGCCCTGTGTTAGCCATAATGCACAGTGTTGAGGGGTAACCCAGTCCTGCCTACAACATCCCTTTGCTCTGCACCTGTGTTGGTGGGAGGACCAAGGCCTGTGGCCCAGACAGACGAGGCTAGAGGAAGCCCAGAGCAAGGGGTCGGGGGGAAGGAAAGGGCTCACAGAAGACAAACTGACTTCGCCAATTATAAATCCCCTGAGAATTTAAAGAAACCTTGATTGATAAGACCTCTGGACATGCTAATGCCATGATATGCAGGATGAGGGCTTGAGACATTAACATTTTAATTCTAAATGATGGTGGGGACTTCCCTGGTGGTATAGTGGATAAGAATCTGCTTGCCAATGCAGGGGACACAGGTTCGATCCCCAGTCCGGGAAGATTTCACCTGCTGCGGAGCAACTGAAGCCTGTGTGCCCCAGCTACTGAGCCCACATGCTGCAAACTACTGAAGCCCAAGTGCCTAGAGCACAGGCTCCCCAACAAGAGAAGCCACTGACTACAATGAGAAGCCCCTGCACTGCAATGAAGAGCAGACCCAACTCACCGCAGCTAGAGAAAGCCCGCAAGCACCAACAAAGACCCAGAGCAACTGTAAGGAAATAAATAAAATTTTAAAAAAGATGGTGGAACCACAGAAAGGTTTATGAACTAATATAACTGATAACAATGTATACACTGGCAAAGTTAAACAGATAATCACATTAGTGATACTTGCTTTAGGTCTTTTTTAAGAACAACTGTTAAAGACAGATTAATTTTTTTTCTCTTTCCCAGAGGTAAATCCATTCTTAAAATTGCAGAATATCATTACCATGGCTTAAATATGTAAGGGAATACATTGTTTTGTGTTTTAAAATTTTGGGTAAATATTATTCTGTTCATATTTTATAACTTACACTGTTTATCTTTTATAATTTTGCTTTTAATCAGTATTATGCTCTTGACACTTCTCTATTTTGATACATGAGATCACTTTAACTGCTGTATAAGAATTGTTTTAATTATCATTGTTTATGCATTCTCCTACCACAGTTCAGTTAGATTGCCTCTGCTTTCAAGCAAATGCAAATACTGAACACACATAGTAACACTGAACATCTTTGTATTCATCTCTCTGTGCCCACATGTTTCAGTTTCTCTAGGGTGAACACCTGCAAGTTGAATTGCTGGCTTGTGGGATGTCTTAGCCTGGAGCCCCTAGAAAAGCCAGAGCCTGAATCAAGGCTTCAGAGCTGATGCTTTGCTAGGAAACCAACCCTAGAGCAGGGGGGCTCAGGGAAGCAGAATGCAAGGATGCAAGGCAGAGAAGGATGAGGACAAGCGCAAGGTTTGTGCAAATGCCATGGCTTCAGAGCAAGCCATGGGACCCGCTTGGCCAAATGGGGTGTCTCTGGATGTAGGCCATGGAGGGACATATTTCTAGGAGCAGTGAACTGGAGGAGGACAGTGGCAACTGATCTGCTGGCCCGCCTTTCTCTTCTCTCTCCTGTGGACAGAGTCCATTCGGGGAGGAGTCAGTCACCCTGCAGTTTTAGACATCGTCACCTGGAGCTGCTAGAGAAACCCTCCTCCCCTCTCACCCTCCTGTGGCCTGCACAGGAAGTGGTGGAAGAGCCAGAGACCCTTGGACACCTGAAACGTTGGAAATCAAATACACTTCAATGAAAACAAAGTAACTTACTGACATTTTCATTGAAGCATAATTGAAAAGGAAAAAGGAAAGTGAAGTCGCTCAGTCATGTCCGACTCTTTGCAACTCCACAGACTATAGCCCGCCAGGCTCCTCCATCCATGGAATTCTCCAGGCAAGAATACTGGAGGGGGGGTTACCATTTCCTTCTCCCTGGGGATCTTCCTGACCCAGGGATCAAACCCAGGTCTCCCCCATTGCAGGAAGACTCTACTCTCTGAGCCACCAGGGAAGCCCCGAAGCATAGCTGACATAACCTCATATTGGTTTCATGTGACAACATGGTGATTCAATCTTCAGAAGAGCAGCTCAGTAGAGTGGTGAAGGTAGAGGTCAGTTGTTGAGAAGTCATAGGAGATGAGATGCTGATGACCAAGAATGCATCGTTCTTTCAAAACGTTTAGCCATAAATAGAAGACAAATTCTAAAGGAAGGTACAGGATGGGAGGACTGTTTTCTTATTGCTGAGAATTATGAGCATTACCAGCTGAGGAAGAACAGCCAGTAGAAAGAGGGAGAGATTGTTGACTAGCAAGGAGTCAGTTTATGACTGACGGTGCAAAGTTGGAGGTAGAGATCAATCCTGGATCAAGAACCACATGTTCTAAGCTGGTTCCATGGGGGAATTAAATAAATCATAATCTCTTTATCCTAACAATGCTTTCCCTAGAAGTATACCGAGTCCTAAGGGCTGGACATCCCAGTGCATCTATGTCTGTTTCAGAGGATAATACAGGTGACAGTAGAGCCACTTTTACACTTATGTGAAGAGACCAGTCTATGATTTGTAGTTAGGTTTGCTTGTTAATTACCCTGATCTCTGCATTCATGGACACTGAAAGATGAACTCCCCAGGTCAGTAGGTGCCCAATAGGCTACTGGAGATCAGTGGAGAAATAATTCCAGAAAAGACTGAAGAGATGGAGCCAAAGCAAAAACAATACCCAGTTGTGGATGTGACTGGTAATGAAAGTAAAGTCCAATGCTATAAAGAGCAATATTGCATAGTAACCTGGAATGTTAGGTCCATGAGTCAGGACAAATTGGAAGTGGTCAAACAGGAGATGGCAAGAATGAACATCAACATTTTAGGAATCAGTGAACTGAAATGGACTGGAATGGGTGAATTTAATTCAGATGACCGTTATATCTACTATTGTGGACAAGAATCCCTTAGAAGAAATGGAATAGCCATCATCGTCAACAAAAGAGTCTGAAATGCAGTACTTGGTTCCAATCTCAAAAGGGACAAAATGATCTCTGTTCATTTCCAAGGCAAATCATTCAATATCACAGTAATCCAAGTCTATGCCCTGACCAGTAATGCTGAAGAAGTTGAAGTTGAATGGTTCTATAAAGACCTACAAGACCTTCTAGAACTAACACCCAAAAAAGATGTCCTTTTCATTATAGGGGACTGGAATGCAAAAGTAGGAAGTCAAGAGATACTTGGAGTAACAGGCAAATTTGGCCTTGGAGTACAGAATGAAGCATGGCAAAGGCTAATAGAGTTTTGCCAAGAGAACACACTGGTCATAGCAAATACCCTCTTCTAACAACACAAGAGAAGACTATACACATGGACATCACCAGATGGTCAATACCAAAATCAGATTGATTATATTCTTTGCAGCCAAAGATGGAGCCAAAGATACAATCAGCGAAGCAAAAACAAAAGCCAGGAGCAGACTGTGGCTCAGATCATGAACTCCTTATTGCCAAATTCAGACTTAAATTGAAGAAAGTAGGGAAAACCACTAGAACATTCAGGTAAGACCTAAATCAAACCCCTTATTATACAGTGGAAATGACAAATAGATTCAAGGGATTAGATCTGATATACAGAATGCCTGGAAGAAATATGGACAGAGGTTCATGACACTGTATAGGAGGCAGTGGTCAAGACCATTCTCAAGAAAAAGAAATGCAAAAAGACAAAATGGTTGTCTAACTAGGCCTTACAAATAGCTGTGAAAAGAAGAGAAGCAAAAGGCAAAGGAGAAAAAGAGATATACCCATTTGAACGCAGAGTTCCAAAGAATAGCAAGGAGAGATAAGAAAGCCTTCCTCAGTGATCAATGCAAAGAAATAGAGGAAAACAACAAAATGGGAAAGACTAGAGATCTCTTCAAGAAAATCAGAGATACCAAGGGAACATTTCATGCAAAGATGGGCACAATGAAAGACAGAAATGGTATGGATGTAAAGAAGCAGAAGATATTAAGAAGAGGTGGCAAGAATACACAGAAGCACTATACAAAAAAGATCTTCATGATCCAGATAATCACAATGGTGTGATCACTCACCTAGAGTCAGATATCCTGGAATGTGAAGTCAAGTGGGCCTTAGAAGGCATCACTATGAACAAAGCTAGTGGAGGTGATGGAATTCCAGTTGAGCTGTTTCAAATCCTAAAAGATGATACTGTGAAAGTGTTGCACTCAATATGCCAGCAAATTTGGAAAACTCAGCAGTGGCCACAGGACTGGAAAAGGTCAGTTTTCATTCTAATCCCAAAGAAAGGCAATGCCAAAGAATGCTCAAACTACCGCACAATTGCACTCATCTCACACACTAGTAAAGTAATGCTCAAAATTCTCCAAGCCAGGCTTCAACAGTATGTGAACTGTGAATTTCCAGATGTTCAAGCTGAATTTAGAAAAGGCAGAGGAACCAGAGGTCAAATTGCCAATATCCGTTGGATCATCAAAAAAGTGAATAAGTTCCAGAAAAACATCTATTTCTGCTTTATTGATTATGCAAAGTGTTTGACTGCGTGGATCACAACAAACTGTGGAAAATTCTTCAAGACATGGGAAGACAGGTCAGACCACCTGACCTGCCTCCTGAGAAATCTGTATGCGGTCAGGAAGCAACAATCAGAATTGGACATGGAACAACAGACTGGTTCCAAATAGGAAAAGGGGTACATCAAGGCTGTATATTGTCACCCTGCTTATTTAACTTCTATGCAGAGTACATCATGAGAAACACTTGGCTGGATGAAGCACAAGTTGGAATCAAGATTGCTGGGGGAAATATCAATAACCTCATATATGCAAATGGCACCACCCTTTTGGCAGAAAGCGAAGAAGAACTAAAGAGCCTCTTGATGAAAGTGAAAGAGCAGAGTGAAAAAGTTGGCATTAAGAAATTTTAAAAACTCAACATTCAGAAAACTAAGATCATGGCATCTGGTCCCATCACTTCATGGAAAATAGATGGGGAAACAATGAAAACAGTGAGAGACTTTATTTTGGAGAACTCCAAAATCACTGTAGATGGTGACTGCAGCCATGAAATTAAAAGATGCTTGCTCCCTGGAAAAGAAGTTATGACCAACCTAGACAGCATATTAAAAAGCAGAGACATTACTTTGCCAACAAAGGTCTGTGTATTAAGGCTATAGTTTTCCCAGTAGTCATGTATGGGTGTGAGAGCTGGCCTATAAAGAAAGCTGAGCACCAAAGAATTGATGCTTTTGAACTGTGGTGTTGGAGGAGATTCTTGAGAGTCCCTTGGACTGCAAGGAGATCCAACCAGTCCATTCTAAAGGAAATCAGTCCTGGGTGCTCATTGGAGGGACTGATGCTGAAGCTGAAATTTCAATCTTTTGGCCACCTGATGCGAAGAACAGACTCATTTGAAAAGACCCTGATGCTGGGAAAGATTGAAGATGGGAGGAAAAGGGGACCACAGAGGATGAGATGGTGGCTGGCGTCACTGACTTAATGGACATGAGTCCGCGGAAGCTCCAGGAGTTGGTGAGGGACAGGGAAAGCATGGCATGCTGCAGTTGCAGAGTCAGACATGGCTGGTTGACTGAACTGAACTGCACTGCATTTCTGGACTCTGCTAGCAATCGGCTGCCTAATTTTTAGGTTGTACTTACCGCTGTGTTTTTAGAAGAAGCTTCAATGTCTGAGGCTTCACTTCAGTCTTTTTTTCCAGAAGAGAAGCTTCCTGGAAGGAAATTCACTGGAAGGGGTGGATTTCAGAACACGGGTGCTCTGTGCATTGATTCTTCCTGAGAAAGGGGAAATTGAGAATCGAATAATCCTTGAACTTTGTGTAAACTTTGAGATTTTTAATCCACACCAACCTTCAGCATATGTTTTAATCTACACAACAGACCTTTCCAGAAATGGGACAAGACATCAGCTTCTGTGATAAAATCTTAAGGAAAGTTGGTTACATAGAATGAAAGAGATTGAAAAATATTTGTCTGAGGCCCTGTAAGGAGTTGATGGCTGACCTGGAATTATGGTGCCAGTCCTCTCACTTGTGATACTGTTTTTCCTTGTATTAAATGTGTGTTATCTTTGTCTAGAAAGTATATGGCTTTCATTATGAAACCTATACTGAATCAAACACCTTTGAACCATGAATTTAGAGAATCACTAAATGAGTAAATGCTTTACTAGGTTCCATATAGACCAGGAATAATTTCTTCTGTTTCATAAAGTAGTTACGAGTTTATAACTCAAGTTCATTATGAGTCTGCTTAGGTCCTAGAGGTAGGAGTGCCACCATGGGCTAGGACCAGGCTGTTCAGACAGCAGAAGGTCCCTCTCCCGGATCTGCAGTTTTGTCATTTGGACTTTTTGTTCACTATTTCTTCCTTTATTCAACTTATTTCTTCTGTCTGTGTCATGTGGAGAAATATCCTGAAGATGAGTGTGATGAAATACATTGAGTAATAGGTTTCAATTAGCTTACAGGGCTTTCGGAAGTATTTCTCAAGGACTCTGAGATCTCCCACTGAAGAGCCATCTAAAAGGAGAACCCTCTCATTTCATTTTCCTGGTTCAGAAATAAACTCTATCATTATTAAATATGCATCTTCTGTCTTTCATAAATAAGATATCAGACAACTGATATACAGATACATACATAAACAAATAAACACATACACATAAAGAGAGCTTTGTAATCACTCTTTGTTACTCACCAGGATAAGGAAATAGGTGAAAACACAAATTCTTATCTTCAATGTTTTGTTTCTTGAGTAAAGTTGCCTAAGGCTATTTATTAAATAGAACTGTATGCCTGTTTATGTCACACTGCAAAAATAAAAGAGAAATAATGTCTTACATATATTCCTTGTTAGTTTTGGAAGATACATTTCCTTCAGACTCCCTTGGGGTATTTATCACATGATAGGGTGGACATGATGGATATGAAATCTTTACTGTTTCTCACCTCTAACATGTGCACTCTTTGGATCTCTGCTTATGAACCTGAGGATGCTAAAGCAGGGAGATTTACCTGGGGCATGAGACGCAATCTTAAAAACGTGTCATGAGTAGATAGGTAGCAAATGACCAAATACTTACTTGATCTGGCAACAACGTCATCCTTAGGAGACAAACGCTGGAGAGATGGGTCTGCTTTTGTGGCTCCTTGATGCTACACAGACTAGTAGATGAAGCTACAGAATTGGGGTGCAAGATGAGTTTGGGGGGAGGTGATACTGTTACTTACACAAAGCTCTGATATCCCTAATTCAAGCTATTTCAGCCACTGTGATGGGCATTGTTATTCAGTTACTGAGTCATGTCTGACTCTTTGTGACCCCATGCAATATGCCAGGCTCCTGGTCCTTTCCTATCTCTCAGGGTTTCCTTAGATTCACGTCCATGAGTCGGTGATGCTCTCTAAACATCTCATCCTCTGCCACCCCCTTCTCCTACTGCATTCAATCTTTCCCAGCATCGGGGTCTTTTTCTGATGACAATGGGCTAGTTTAATCAGATATAAAGCAAGAATAAAACAAGGTGAGATAATAAAGCCAGGCTATACAGTCATCGGAGAAGGCAATGGCACCCCACTCTAGTACTCTTGCCTGGAAAATCCCATGGACAGAGGAGCCTGGTAGGCTACAGTCCACGGGGTCGCTAAGAGTTGGGCACAACTGAGCGACTTACTTTCACTTTTCACTTTCATGCATTGGAGAAGGAAATGACAACCCACTCCAGTGTTCTTGCCTGGAGAATCCCAGGGACAGAGGAGCCTAGTGGGCTGCCGTCTATGGGGTTGCACAGAGTTGGACACGACTGAAGCGACTTAGCAGCAGCAACAGTAGTATACAGTCATCAAGACAGTATGGTACTGGCACAAAGACAGAAATATAGATCAATGGAACAAAATAGAAAGCCCGGAGATAAATCCACGCACCTATGGACACCTTATCTTTGACAAAGGAGGCGAGAATATACAGTGGAGAAAAGACAATCTCTTTAATAAGTGGTGCTGGGGAAACTGGTCAACCACTTGTAAAAGAATGAAACTAGAACATTTTCTAACACCATACACAAAAATAAACTCAAAATGGATTAAAGATCTAAACCTAAGACCAGAAACTATACAACTTCTAGAGGAGAACATAGGCAAAACACTCTCCGACATAAATCACAGCAGGATCCTCTATGATCCACCTCCCAGAGTAATGGGAATAAAAGCAAAAATAAACAAATGGGACCTAATTAAAATTAAAAGCTTCTGCACAACAAAGGAAACTATAAGCAAGGTGAAAAGACAGCCTTCAGAATGGGAGAAAATAGTAGCAAATGAAGCAACTGACAGAGAATTAATCTCAAAAATATACAAGCAACTCCTGCAGCTCAATTCCAGAAAAACAAATGACCCAATCAAAAAATGGGCCAAAGAACTAAATAGACATTTCTCCAAAGAAGACATACAGATGGCTAACAAACACGTGAAAAGATGCTCAACATCACTCATTATCAGAGAAATGCAAATCAAAACCACAATGAGGTACCGTTTTCACACCAGTCAGAATGGCTGCTATCAAAAAGTCTACAAGAAATAAATGCTGGAGAGGGTGTGGAGAAAAGGGAACCCTCTTACACTGTTGGTGGGAATGCAAACTAGTACCGCCACTGTGGAGAACCGTATGGAGATTCCTTAAAATACTGGAAACAGAACTGCCATACGACCCAGCAATCCCACTGCTGGGCATATACACCGAGGAAACCAGAATTGAAAGAGACAAGTGTACCCCAATGTTCATCACAGCACTGTTTATAATAGCCATGACATGAAAGCACCCTAGATGTCCATCAGCAGATGAATGGATAAGAAAGCTGTGGTACATATACACAATGGAGTATTACTCAGCCATTAAAGAGAATACATTTGAATCAGTTCTAATGAGGTGGATGAAACTGGAGCCTATTATACAGAGTGAAGTAAGCTAGAAAGAAAAACACCAATACAGTATACTAATGCATATATCAGAGAAGGCAATGGCAACCCACTCCAGTACTCTTGCCTGGAAAATCCCATGGATGGAGGAGCCTGGTAGGCTGGAGGCCATAGGGTCGCTCAGAGTCAGACACGACTGAGCGACTTCACTTTCACTTTTCACTTTCATGCATTGGAGAATGAAATGGCAACCCACTCCAGTGTTCTTGCCTGGAGAATCCCAGGGATGGGGGAGCCTGGTGGGCTGCCATCCATTGGGTCGCACAGAGTCAGACACGACTGACGCAACTTAGCAGCAGCAGCAGCAGCAGCAGCAACGCATATATATGGAATTGAGAAAGATGGTAATGATAACCCTGTATGCAAGACAGTAAAAGAGACACAGCTGTATAGAACAGTCTTTTGGACTCTGGGAGAGGGTGAGGGTGGGATGATTTGGGAGAATGGCATTGAAACATGTATAATATCTTATATGAAACAAATTGCCAGTCCAGGTTTGATGCATGATACAGGATGCTCGGGGCTGGTGCACTGGGATGACCCAGGGGGATAGTATGAGGAGGGTGGTGGGAGGGGGGTTCAGGATGGGGAACACGGATTCATGTTGATGTATGGCAAAACCAATACAATATTGTAAAGTAAAAAAAAATTAAATAGAAACCCTCCCCTTGGGGGGGAAAAAATAAAGCCAGGTTATGTCTAGCACATATAAAGCTGATGGTTTTCTGATAGTTTCTGATGGTTTTCTGTTTATATATTCAGTACAGAATAAGATTGTAAATCAGTAAGCTATTAGAATTCAATTTTGTACTATTTGTTGGCATGCTGCTGACCAATATGCATGAATAACTTCCATTTTTTTCTGACATATGCTGCTAGTTTCCCTGGTACATCTGCTCTTGTGCTTCTCCTCATGCCCAAAGCTCAATAGCAAGAGTGCAGACACTCAAAAGCAGTTCCCAGAGCCTCACTTCCTGGCCCATGCCTTATGCCTTTCAGGAATGGGAAATTGGGAGATACACATTTGTGCTAAGATTGAAATACCCAAGGCTCAGGGTCTATTCCTTATTTATGCTTCTGATGTTGGGAAATGTATTAGGAAATAAATCATATGATGTTCAAGGACTGGAAAGGACATTTAATCAAATAGGCACATGGGGAAGTGACTAATCATAGTGAGGAGACAAGAGGAGGAAAATTTGAAACTGTAAGAAAAAAGGGCAGCTTAGTCGATGGGTAGGGAAATTATTTCTAGAATAAATGTGGAAAGATTTTACTGATGTAAGAAATATCTCACGTGATCAAAATAAAGGAACTCACGTGATGGTTTTAGTCAATATTAGATAATAACAGTACATTACCAAAACAGTTGTGATGCATCAATTCTGGGATTCCTTTCATCATGGATGCTACTAGAGAAATATGCAGTAGGAAGTGGTCTGGGGTTCTCACCTGCTTACATTTCATCTCGTTAAGGGAACTCCGAAGGAAGTGAAAAATAAAGAAATTAAGTTACTGCTTCATGATTTGGAAAGGGGGGAAGGAAAAAAATGTAAAAAGCATCTTGTTAACTGAGGTTATGTGTTTGTTTCTGAGTTATATTCTCTGCCAGAGAAAAAAATAGTTAATAGTCAATAAGCCCTATCAGTGGTCTTTGCTGGTCTTCCCTGGAGGCTCAGCAGAAAAGAATTTGCCTGCCAGTGCAGAAGATACGGGAGACACAAATTTGATCCCTGGGTCAGAAAGATTCCCCTGGAGGAGGGTGCGGCAACTCACTCCAGTATTCTTGCCAGGAAAATCTCACGGACTGAGGAGCCTGGCAGGCTATAGTCCATAGTGTTGGACATGACTGAAGCTACTGAGCACATGGATGTGGTCTTTGTTGAACTTAAAATAATACACAGACAATTGTAAAATAGAATTTTATTTACCTGATTCTTTTTTTCACATATAATCTTTCAGTACAAAAACATGTCCAGGCCTTCACAAGTGCTTTTCATTTTCCAAAAAAATAAAAGAACAAATTTACTAGTTTTTTTATGAAAAACAATGGGAATATATGTGAGTCCAGTATTCTTAAATCCCCCTTAACACTTATCTGCGTGTTCTGTGAAGGCAGAACTTGCCAGCAACAGGGATGATGCTCTACAGAAATTATATTTTAAAACATATGGAAATGTAGTTTTTGGCAGTTGTAATGCCCAATTTTCCTCTGTGGTGTGGGCAACCTTAAGAAACATATTTTGAGAGCACAGCTCTTCTGACATCACATACAAGCCAAAAAGGTGAATGGTACCAGGTAGTCAGCACGCCTCTCTGGTCATATATTAGACTTCGAACCTTGTGCAAAGTTCTGTTTTCAAAGCTGCTGCTCCACTGGCCTCCTTAGGGAGGCCTTGAGGTGGAAGTCCTTTTGCTACCACTTCCTCAGAAGTCCTTTTGCTATCACTTCAGCAGGATGCTGATGGATTCATTTGACATTGGAAAAGCAAGGAAAGTGATTTAGGCTTCATGTGATTATGGCCACGCTAGAATTAGATGTCATGAATGTTTTTATTTAATGACAGTGCAACTCAATTTAAGAGCAGACTGTGCAGGGCCAAGGGGTGGGCATCCACTGGTAGGCTGGCCGTGCTGCAGAGATAGAGATCCACTGCCCATCAGCCTGCTGTTTATGGATCCATTAGTGCATCACAGGCATGTTGGGGTGAGGAGACCTTCAGGTACAGTCCTCAGTTAAACACCACGGCTGCCTTCGGAACGTCATGCCTGACACCCTCCTACTATGCTCCCAGTGCAGTCAAGTTTTGCTCTCAGTAAAGATGAAAAGTGTTGCAGGCGTCATCTTCCAAACGCTGTGCTTTTTCAGGTAGTCCATTTGATGCCCAGTGCTCCAAAACCATGACTAGGAAACTGGTTTCACTATATTGTCCTCGAGGTTTATTTTGTTCAAAGCCCCAAGTTTAAGTGCAGAGGAGTCATCCCCCCACACGATGGAAGTAGACACACTTTTTTTCTTAGTTTTGAAAATCGGTTTTCTCCGATGTTTGTGCAGCAGCTGTTTCAACTTGTCCTTGAAAAAGCTGGTTGTGAGAGTGTAGAGGATTGGGTTCAAGGCACTGTTTACTGGAAGGAAAAAAATGACGACCCAGGAGGTGATTGTGCCTGGAGAAGGAAACGAAACGTGAAAGAAAGGTGAAGATTTAACACACACAAAACACATTACATGCTATAGTTAATGCTGTTTTTGAGAGGGTTACCTGTTCCATCTAAGTCTTCTTTCACCTTATGGAAAATCTTTGCCAGAAGAGCATAGGAGCTACGGATTCAAGGTCCTACATGAACTTTTCTGAGTTTCAGTAACTACTCTGTAGTTTGTCGTAAATCAACATGGGAGGAAACATTATGTGAAAACACTTTATAAACTATAAATTGATATGTACTTTTCTAGTTTTTATTGCCTTTCCTTATAGAAAAATAGGAAAAAGAGCAATTAATTGGACAGTGTCCAGGAATCTTCTGGTTTGGAGTCAGATCTGAACTTGGTCTAAATTTCAGTCCTGAAGATCTTCCTGCCTTACGCTATTATATTCAGAATGGAGTCAGAAGATCTGAGGAGCAAAAATAAATATATCTCCAAACTCAGTGAATTCCTTCTGTGTGAAGCCTTTCAAAGGCTAATAGAATATAAGGGAAATGTTTCACAAAAAGGGAGGAGATATTTTAGATGACAGAGCATTTTCTGAATTCAGTTGTCCCTTGATATCCACGGTGGGACATATACTAAAATCAGCAGATTCTTAAGTCCCTTATAGAAAATGGCATAGTATTTGCATGTAACTTAGGTACATCCTCCCATATCCTTTAAATCATCTTTATATTACTTATAATACCTAATACAATGTACTTGCATGTAAAGAGTTATAAACACAATGTAACTACTACGCAAATGTTTGCTAGCACAAGGCAAATTCAAGTTTTGTTCTTTGGAAATTTCTGGAAAATTTTCCCCCAATACTTTTGGTGTGCGGTTGGTTGAATCCATGGATTTGGAATGCCGAGGTACGATGGGCCAGCTACATCATTTACTTGGTTAGGATGAAATGTGTTTTCCTCCTCAAACAGAGCCCGATTCTAGGCTTGCACACCTCTTTAGCTCTGAGACTGTGGGCAAATCGACTAAGCTCCCCAGACCTCAACTGCCTTATCTGTGAAAGGGGCTGATGATAACTTACATGACTGATGTCCGGGAGCTGGGCCGGCTCTGCGGACGTCCCTTTTCAGCACTAAGCCCTGTGGTTCTCCAGACCCACCACACTCTGCCACCTCCTCCCCTATCTTCAGAGTCAGAGAACTGTCATCTCGGGGGACCAGCATCCTTCCTTCCCCCCTCCCACTCCTTTGTGACTGTGACCCCTTGCTTCCCCACCCCGCAGTTTCTTATCCTTCACACACTGTTGCTTGCTCTTCTCTTTGTCCCGCTCTTCCCTACATCCTTTCTGTTCTTCTTCTGCTTTGCTTTCCATCTCTTCTCTGACTACTTATCTGCCCCTTCCTCCTTCCCTTTGACCTCTCCCTTCTCCTTTTTCTATGTTTGCCTCTCCTCTTTTCATCCCGTCTTCTCTTTCTTTTCCTTATTTCTTTTTAACTGGAAAGAATATGAAAGAAAAACATTTGTATTTAGCATATCTTAGATTGATTCAATGAAGTTTTATATTACTATATATTTCTTGTCCTTAATTTTTAAAAAATTAGATACAAAGAGTATGTGATGGAAGAAAAACAGTAGTTTTTTGGTCTATTGAGTCCTTAAAGGAAGCTGTGATCAGGAATGAGATGTCCCGTTAGTCTCAGGGTCACTGGATGATGTAAGGTTAGCATCATCTCAGGACTGAGATGGGAGGGCTGAAGCCAGCTTACCTTTGTGCCTGAGCCCAGGTACTATTGGCCACCTGCCATGGTGGAGAAGACCCCACAGTTCTTGGAGGGTGGGGACGGGGTGGGTTTAGGTCTTCCCAACACCATGGGAAGCTGGGCAAGGAAGGAGAGGCTTAGTCAAGTGTGGTAAAGACTTCTCTCCTGGTTCCACTGCGGCGTTAAAGACAAACCTCAAACTGCTGAACTATAAACTGTAGAGAAAGACTAACGTGTGGCCCAATAATGTTTCATGGTAATTTCTTCCTGATCTGGTTCCCCATCATGGTCTGAAATGTCTTAGACTTTCTCCAAGAATGACGATTACTACCCCTCCTGTCAGGCTTCCCTGGTGGCTCAGTGGTAAAGAATCTGCCTGCAAAGCAGGGGATGCAGGTTCCATCCCTGGGTTGGGAAGCTCCCCTGGAGAAGGGAAAGGCAATCCACTCCAGTATTCTTGCCTGGGAAATCCCATGGAGAGAGGAGCCTGACGGGCTACTTACCCTACCATCGGGTCCCAAAAGACTCAGACAGAACTTAGCAACTAATGAACTACCACAACCCCTACTATCAGAAAACCTTGTCGCGAGACTAAGCTGATAGGTTAAAGGCATGTGGTGGGTGTTGTGTGGCATTTGTGAGACATCTGACAAGGCAGAGGGACATAAATAGTTGCAGGAGTTTTTTACTTAAAGAGTCTGCCTGCAATGCAGGAGACCTGGATTTGATTCCTGGGTTGGGAAGATCCCCTGGAGAAGGAAACGGCAACCCCCTCCAGTATTCTTGCCTGGAGAATCCCATGGATGGAGGAGCCTGGGAGGCTATAGTCTATGGGGTTGCAAGAGTTGGACACGACAGCGACTAAGCACATGCACACACACTTGTTACTTAGCCTCCACAGGGCCCAGTGTGACAACCACAGGGCCAGGGCCACGAAGCAGACTAGTGGCTCTTAACCAGGGGGTGCACCTAGAATCACAGTGGGATCTTTTCTAAAATACCCATACCTAGGCCTTGGTCCTTAGGGACTGAATTCAGAGGTAGGCTGGAAGCTGGGCATAAATATTTTGTTCTGTTTTCTGTACCCTTGATGAAGCACCACTATCTAGCTCAGGTGGAAGGGAGACACTAAGATTTAGTTTTTCTCTATCTCCTGTGTTTTTATTATTCTAGTCAGGGCTACACCATTATCCAATTCCTATCTTAAAATACTGATTATAAAGCACAGAGGAGGGCTTTCCTAGAGGCTCAGTGCTAAAAAATCCGCCTGCCAGTGCAGGAGACATGGGTTTGATTTCTGGTCTGGAAAGATCCCACATGCTGCAGAGCAGCTAGGTCCGTGCACCAAAGCTATCGAGCCTGTGCCCTGGGGCCCACGGACTGCAACTGCGGAGCCCACATGCCCTAAAGCCTGCGCTCTGCAATGAGAGAAGCCACTGCAATGAGAAGCCCGCACAGTAAAAAGCAAATAAAATTATATATACATACACATATATATTTATTTTATTTATACATAATATATATGAAATATATAGTATATTTTATTTATATATGTATATATATATGCATGTATAAACACAGGAAATCATAACTCAAGCTGCAGGTATTTATGGAGAATTTACTACACGTAAGACACTGTATTCTGGCCTCGTCAAACAGAGGACGAAAGAAGACACAACGTGCTTGGGAATCATAGAAGGGACTGACCTGGTATTTCCACCCGGGAGAGGGAAAGAATTTTAATTACAAATACAGGAATCCAGCAGATGGCCTCAGAGACCACTATAAAAAAGAAACGGTTTGCAACAGCCACCTCTCTTCCCATGTGACTCCTCACTTCTGAAGTCTGCAGGGCAGTTTTTTGAATGGAACAGAACATGACAGTATAGGAAAACACAATGATGAGGAAAGCCAGCAAATTCACACCTGTGGGAAAAGCACACCTCTTAACATTTCGGGTGTATACATCAACAGGAGAAATACTGCATTACTTAGACGTTTGGTACGGTGCCTTTTCCAAGAACCATTCTTTGTATCAGCCAAGTGGTAATCAGGTAAAACTCTGAACTCACGGCTATAAACTGGAATAAAGGCATTGGGTTCCGCCAGATCAAAAAGATATTTCAAATACATAAACACATTACCAAGAATTATAAACTTTGAAATTCAGATCTAGGTATATCATGAGGTAATCTGTAGCTTTTTTAAAGCAGGAAAAAGGCTATTTAATTTTTTATCTCTCTGCAAATTCAAACCTTAAGGGATTACTGTAATCACATGTACATATCAAAAAATCAATAAGCCCTATTCCTTTATCTTATAAATATGATTAAGATAACCTTGGGATATCAAGAAGATAATAGCATCAGAAACATTATTTCTCATGTTTATTGGTCTTAAATAAAAATAATACCTAGGACAAAAAAAAATCTTTATTTTCCTTCAAATTGTCCATAGTAATCGAAACCAAAATTCAGAACTCTTTAGACTGTTTTAGAAAAAGGAAGAGTAAGAGAAAAACTAAAAATTCAACCATATGAATTACTGCTTTAGAGTCAGTTATCCCATACTAGTGACTTTTTGGTCACTTTATGTTATATTCTTGCTACCATAAAAATCCTGAGTGCTCATCTTATTCTTTATAGTGAATGTAAAATATCCATATAATTTCAAAGTATGTAAGACTAGTAAAGTCTAGGGAAAAATACTATAAATTCATGGTGTTTCATTGTTTTTAATCCAAAACATTTCACATGGAATCTCATTACAAAGCCATACAATTGGATTTCACAAAATTGGTTGATCTTAGGTCTACTATCAGAAAGTTAAGAATAATTTTTAAAAAATGACTGTTAAAGATGTTTCTCTGGTACAAATCCTGAAAATAGACCTATAGAAAGGTTCAGAAGTGTATGTTCTGGAAACACCATAGGAATGTGAGATGTTAACAACAGTGGAATCTGGTGAGGCATGTCTGGAATACGAGAAACTGTACTGTCTTTGCAACTTTTCCCTAAATCTAAACATATTCTAATATTTAAAAATTATTTTAAAACTATATACTCTTATTTTTAAGCAAAAATATGGGCCTTTAAGTCTCCCTGTCTCACAAATAAGCTGTGTAAATGTAGATATTTATGTGTGTGTGTGTGTGTGCTTAGCCCTGTCAACCACCGCACACCTCCATCACAAGATCCAGCCACTCAAACTTCTTTTGCCCTTTATCTGGGCCTGTTCCCTGGCTGCAGGTCTCTCACTTCTGGAACACAATGTCTGCCTTTACTTGAAAAGTATCCTCATGCTTTGGGCTAATTTTTCCTGGGACGCCTTCCCCGGTCCTCAGATCTTGGGCTCCCAGGACATTCTGCACTCCTTCCTGACTTCTGTCAGCCGGTGACACAGGGGCGTGTTTACTTGTCTTCATCCTCCTTGCTGGCTGCAGGTCTGTGGGGACCAATCTGTTTGATCTCCAGTACCCAGAACAGTGCCTGGCCTATAGTAGGTGCTCAATAAATCCTTTTTGAATCAATGAATATAAGGTAGTTAGTGTGTGTGTGTGCGTGTATGTGTGGCTATGCGTGTGTTGGGGAGGGAAGTTTTCCATGAAGTGCGCCTGTACTGGGAACGGCTTACAATACTGCAGACATGATATAGTCATGAAAACCCAACTACCAAATAGGGTTGTGTGTGAGGAGTATTATTAAAATGGTGCAAATAAAGTGTTTTCTTTTTCAGAGGGAGAAGGAATAGGCCCAGAATAACTGGGAATGGTGCTTAGGGTCACTTTGTGATGGGCTTTTAAGTGACTACTTTAAACTTAACCCTGGTTGTAGGGGGTTCCTGAAGGTCTCCAAGCAGAGGATACTCAGTCATTTGGACACTCAGGTGGTAAACAGATAAACAGGAGAGCAAAGACCCCAGAGGCCAAAACACCAGTAAGGACTAATGTAATCATTCAGGGTGAAGGTCATAAGCCTTTAAAGAAAGGTGACAGCAGTAGGTAGAGACTGAAAGAAAGAGAAGTCAGAGGCATATTTTGAAGAAAAAACATTTGATGAAAAAGAAGGGATGACAGAGCTTATTTCTTCCTTAGATTAGGGGACCAGATGCAAAAGGGGAACTGAATTGATGATACAGCTCTGGTTAAAGACAGAACACGGAGATGGCTTTAGTGTTAAGCAAGAGAGATACCTATTAGACAATATAAAACATTTTTTTAATCTTTAGGGGCTAAACTCATTCTATTACTCGTTGTAATAGAAAAGGTTGGGTTTTCTTTTCTAACAAATTAGGGAGAATTAAGGAGGAGAAGGGGATGATAGAGGATGAGATGGCTGGATGGCATCACTGACTCGATGGATGTGAGTCTGAGTGAACTCTAGGAGCTGGTGATGGACAGGGAGGCCTGGTGTGCTGCGATTCATAGGGTCGCAAAGAGTCGGACACTACTGAGTGACTGAACTGAACTGAACTGAAGGAAATGGAAAAGCACCCTTCTGTTGCTGACTCTAGAGCTGCATTTATGAAAGGCAATAAACCTTTCTGGCATTTCCACTCAGATAATCTCCTGCTAGTGAATTTCAAGAATTTTGTTATTATTATTTATTTGGCTTATATCTAGACTGTGAAAAAATGAGTTCAAATAACTTGGAAGGGTCACAGGACATGGCAGTGAACTGGAATTCCTCCAGATCATTGTCACTGCATATGAACATAAAATCAAAGGGTCTCACAGATAATAAAAAAAGATCATCTGGAGATCCTGACAGTATGCTTTTGTTTTTCATACTAAATCTCTTAATAAAAAATTTAATAAAAACACTTATAAATATGTAGCAAGAAATTTCTTTAAAAAAGGAGACAGTCTTAACTATATTTGCTTACTTTCTGAAATGGACAAATATGGCTTTACTGAAATTTGTGGTATTTCTATCAAAATGACGTTTGTCCACGAAATGAGAAATAAGTTACCTAGGAAAATTCCAAGAGAATACCCTTTGCTTCCAATATCTTCTGTTTGGTCATAATAAAGTGGGAAACATACTCCATTTTTTCCATAAAAGTTTCCAAAATAATCCTCTTTCCACAATGGGGTCACAGCTATTAAGAACCCCACAATCCAGATGCAGATGAGGACGGACAGGCTCTGCCATTTTCCAGGACGAATGTTACTGAAGGGAAAGACAACGGCCAGGAACTTCTCCAGGGTCAAGTACGTGAGCAAGAGGACAGAGACCTCAGTGGACAGCATGGCCAGGAAGCCCAGGAGGCGGCACTGCAAGCTCTCCATCCACAGCAGCGCGTACTTCTGATACTGCCCACGGTACTTTAGATCACAAAGGCCGATGAAGAACAAATACACACCCATCAGGCAGTCCGCACCTGTTGAAGAATCACAGAGTGTGTTTTGGTAGTTCCAGCATCTCTGTCTTCATTTTCTGATTAGATCTGCTTCCTCTATGCTGTGCTAAACGAACTAATGAAAACACCCACAATAATACTTAGGAGTCAACAGACTTCAAACGGTGTACTATTTCTAAAGTACTACACTGAATCTTTGTAATTTTGAAAAAATGGTCGTAGGGAGATAATTAGGGTTGTGGGGAGCCTGGGCTTCCCGGGTGGCGCTAGCGGTAAAGAACCCGCCTGCCAATACAGGAGACATAAGAGACACAGGGCTCGATCCCTGGGCTGGGAAGATTCCCTGGAGGAGGGTATGGCAGTCCACTCCAGCATTCTTGCATTGAGACTCCTATGGACAGAGGAGGCTGGTGGGCTACAGTCCATAGGGTCATGTAGGGAATCTAGGTTTTAAACAGTAAAAAAAATATCTTGCATATTTAATAAAGGGAGTAATTTTCTGGGCTTGAGGAACATGGATGTTACTGCAATTAAAGGTTAAACAAAGCATAGTTTTGTAACCTACAACCTGTCCTTCTATATAATCCATCTCTTATAAATCACTGCAGGCTCATGCAATCCAGAACAGAGTAACCAAAGAGAACAATAGGACTTTCATACTTAAAAAATCAATTTCCCAGAATATGTGACTCATATTAAAGTGCCATTTGCTGAAGGCTGATATAATCTAGAGCACAGCACACTGAAGATACCCTTAATCCCTTTACACGGGAAATATACTTACAGCAAAGGATTTTGATGGACGTAGCGTGAGTCGTGTTTTCAGCTTTAATGAAAGATCTCATGCCGATGACAAAAAGATTTCCAAAGCAGGTTATGAAAGCTATAACCCAGACAAATACTCTGAGGATATTGTTAGCCAAGAGGTCCTCAAATGAAGAAATGCCGTCAGTCAAGGGCATACATATTCGGACATGGGGAGCATAGGAGCAGTATCGAAAGTTTTTGAAATAACTAAAGTCAAAGGGAAAAAAGAGTCACTGGACAGCAATGACACAGAGACGGCGCGTGCAGTCCTGTTTGGGGCTGCAGCTGTGGAAGGTGTGTGGCTTCACTAGGCTTGGTCACTTTTGTTTAGGAGTGATTATGGAGGGACAGAGTTCTTCATTCAGTATTACTTTATGCTAGGCAGTCTTCTTCCTTTAAGGTGAAGAGCCTAAAGAACATGGGGATCTGTGGCGGGGACGTGAGAATGGGAAGTCTCCAGGGCTCTTATTTTCCCTGTCACATTGGGTGGTTCTCTGGGGGTGTTATAAGAAGTTGATGGTCATTGTGAAACTGATATTTAACAAACTTTCAGGGGCTTGGGTTTGGGATGTTGATTCTCACTAAAAACATTCCTGTCTTGTACTTACTTTTAAGTCTATTCCCTTAAACTAGCCTTCTTTTCCCTGGTAGGGGCAGGAAGGGAGGGTCCGTGAGACTAGGAAAATTCAGTCTCATGGCAGCGAGGAGGAGAAGCAGCTACACAGATTCCTGGTCAGGGCCTGGAAGGACTTAAACCATTTCGAGAGGAAAATACAGGCTCGACTGTGATTGGTGTATTTATGATCTAAGTGTGTGCAGTCTTCAAGGGTTTAAACTGGGGAGGTCGTTTGGATTTAAGGTCATTCTCCAAACATGTTATTTTTAGGATTTTCTCCCATAAAACTCGTCCTATTTATGTATTCATTTACTATCTCTTTCAGTTCCTTTCTCATCTAATCTTTTTTTTTTTCATTTGTTCATTCAATTTTGCTAAACTAGCACGTTAAAGAAAGCTTTACTTTGCCTGGCTTCCAGGCCTCCCGTGATTGGACCCCTGGCTACCCTGATCATTTCACCGCTTCCTGACCATGTTCCCTCCACCCAGACATGTGGGCTTTCTTCTGATCCTCAAACAAGCGGGTTCACCTTCTTCTCAGTGTGCTGCTTTTGCTTTTCCCTCTGCCTGCAAGAACCTCCCCCCAGAATTGCCTCCCTCCATTCAGGGCTGCTTGACTGTCATGTCTCTGACTTCTGGGTGAACCATCCACATTCCCTTCCTTCATCCCTTGAACTTGCAATACTTTCCTTCCCAGCATTTCTTCATCATTTATTTGTTTCCTAGTTTACTTTCTGGCTCCCGAAGCTACATGGAAGCTCCGTGGGGCAGATTCTTCTCTCTCTTGCTAATCCCTGTGTTCCCCCTGGCCTGAGGGAGGCCATAGACACACACACTTGTTAGACAAGCAGATGAGTGGTTTAGCGCTGGGTGTGTCAGCTACCCCCGTCCTCAAATAGCAGTGGTCCAGCCTCTCCGCCCGCTGTGACCAGGGCAGGTGGGCAGGTGGAGGTATTTCAACAAACGATGGACAAGGAAGATGAAAGGAGAATCAGTAGGTCACTTAGTAGGGAAGGAGCCACACTGACACACTTTCTGTTAATTTTTGGGTCATTCTTGACCTCAACCTGAGGTTCACATTTAAAGCAGCTGCTTCTCCATCAAGTTCTACAAAGGCTGAATTTCTCTGTTCTAAGAGGACCTCACATTCTGCCCGCAACAAGGAAACGCTAGCCTCATTAAATATTTATCTACTGGAACCACAGAAGGAAAAGTTATGAAAACCATTTGGATGTACATCAAATACTTGTCTTTGGGTAATCAGTCCTGCTGCATAAACATAAACAAAATATTCTCCCCAAAGTGCACCTTCACACTAACCATTTCAGCCACTTGCTGCACCCAACTTGATATCTTACATCGAATCCTCCCTATTGTTGTGGATGACAATGGTTAATTTTTGAAATCAGAACATATAGGTTACACAGTTGATAAAGAAATGATCATGTCATATACACATATATTAACACAACTTACACAGTGCACTTTAGCCAAATATATTAACGTGACTTATCAAAAACTACTATAAAGATGAATTACCTCCATTTTGCAGTGCACTCAGTAACAGAAACAACACCTGGAATTTATATAGCATCTTTCTTCCTAAGGGCTCAAATCTTAGAGTGGCCGACTGCTCACTCATGTGAGGTGAATTAATGTTTCCAGGTCTCTTGAGTACCATTAGCCAGTGACTTCATCTTGTGTAATATGTGGCATTCTGGTACCCTGATCTCTTATTGGGCCTCAATTGGATAAACAGCGTGTTTCCAGAGAGAAGTGTCATTCATGTCGGCACATCAAAATATTGAACTCTATTTGAACAGGGACCAAAGGTGACAAAATTAAAAAGTTCTCAATAAAAAAGACTTTTTCTTGCATAAAAACACATTGCAGTGATACATTAGACAGTTTACGCTAGAGCATCTGTAACATTTCACCATATTTTCTTCTCTGTTCTTTCATACATACATACATGTAGGAAAGATTCCTCATGGGTTGAAACATCCGTGTGTTTATATTCGGAATCTCTATCCTTTCCAGGTCTCTGGAAAATAGGCACAATAGGTTTCATGATTTTAGAGTTGAACTTTTTAATCATTGTTTTCTTTGTCGATCTTAAAAACCATGCTTCAAAATCTTCTGTTATCAATTCAAATTAGGATGAAAATCTTACAATAAACCATCTTAGAAAACTGCCATTTCTATTTCTGCCTCCCATAACCTGGAGTTGATTTTGTCACTTTCACATGCAGAACTACCGTCTAATAATACACTTTCATTCATTTTTTTGATGTAAAAATCGCAGCTGTGATTTGTCTGATTGTGAAATTGGCTCTGTAGCTTGATCTCGTAAACCAAACAATATGAGTTACAGGGTTTCAGATAGGGGCTGATATTTTCAACCCGAGAACATTACCAAAGTGAATTCTGTCAGAAGCCAGATTTAAATAGAGTCATTTCCTCCTGGCCTACGTGTCTTCAGGGTGGAAAACCATGGGAGTGGTAAGGAGAACCACTGATTCAGGGCAACTGCTTTCTCAGACCACAGTGGGAAGCATAATTCCTTTCACTCCTCCAGCCCCATAAAACGTCCTCAGGGGGCTCCAATGGTAACCCCCAACACTCCTCATTTATCCAGAAGCTTCTTTAAATGTGGATTCTTTGAAGACTCTTTAGGATGACGTGATTTAGAGGAGTCTTCATGTTCTCAGGAAATGTAGGTAGAAAGAAGATAATCTGGGAAGACAGAAACCTATTCCTTTTAAGGCTTATTTTGAAAAATGGGTGATTCTCATTCAGTTTCTTTTGGGCAAATCAGAATAAAGATTTCTTGACAAGGTTCCAAGTTGTCCATTGCTCACTGAGACTTTTATAGAGGACTTTGATGGTCAGAAACGAGACTTAGGGAACAACGATTACTATTGAGCAGGGCCCCTCCTACAGAAAACTCTGGAGTCCTTTTTAAAGAATTTTTCTCTCTTTTATTTCTTTTCATCTCTAGCTTTCTTTTGGACTTATCATAGCTTCACTATTACATAGATTATGTGATTATTTGGTGAATGGCCTGTAGTTTTCAAAAGAGCAGAGGCTACTGTATACTGAGTGCCCAAGACAGTGCTATGATTAAGTTGGCCAATAAATGTTTATAAAATAAATGTGTAAATGAATCTTTAGAGAATAGGAAATGAAGCAATAAAGAAAGAAAAGAAAAGAAGAAAGAGACATATGGAGTAAATAGTTACTACTTTGAATTATCTTTCAGAAAGGTGGGATATGTAATGATATTTTGGTTTTTAGAATTCAGTATGTGGTGAGTGAAGGGAAGATCATTTGGTCCACATCCTCAGGTCTTTTTCTTATACTTAAGAACAATGTATTATATATATATATATAATATATATACATATATATTATACATATGTTAATACATATATATTATCATCATCATGTTGGTCTCTTGGTTGTATCTGACTCTTTGCAACCTCGTGGACTATAGCCCACCAGGCTCCTCTGTCTGCAGAATTCTCTAGGCAAGAATACTGGTGTGGGTAGTTACTCCCTTCTCCAGGGAACATTCCCAACTCAGGGATCGAACTCAGGTCCATTGCAGGAGGATTCTTTACAGTCTGAGCCACCAGGGGAGCATATATATATATATATATATAGCATATATATATAGCATATATATAGCATATATATATGACATATACATATATATATACACACACACATATACATATATATATAAGCATATGCTTCCTATATATATATATGTTTAATATTCTAGCTTCTTGAGAGCAGGAACCAAGACTTTTTCATCACTGGATGTTCACTAATACCTACTGAGAGAATCTAAATCCTGTATTAATTTCTAATAGAAAACTATTTAGCAAGAATAAAAAGTGGTATTAAGGATTAAGTGGTATTAAGGTATTTGGAATTAAATGAAGAAAAGCTTTTGGCTGAGATCAGGTAAGGTAGCATGTCCTTTGTGAGGGACAAAGAAAAGCTTTGATCAACAATGGCTGTTTATGGGAAAGGAATTGTTGAGGTTTTAAGACTAACTGACAGAGTTCTTGGCACCATTTGAAATCTAGTACATTTGAAATTGTAAAACACTAAACAGTATTAATTGTCTGAATGTTCATATTTGTGGAGTAACTTTTTATTTACTGTTTGAAAAGTAAAAAGCATGCTCTGCAGATTGATATCAAGTAGATCATTGTAAGAAAGAAGAAAGGGAAAAAGTAGAGAAGTCTTCAAAAAAATTTTTTTAACCAACTACTTACTGATGAAACTATTGCAAATTTAAATTTTTGTGAGAACCGTAAGATGAGATTTTTCCATGAGAATCCTGTTTTCAGGAAGGAGCTATGTGTAGCTTCAAACCCAGAAATGGTCTTTATACACTGAATGGTAAAAAATGAGATTCTGTTTGTCATTTGATAACCATGATATTCACAACTGTCTGAGAATGCATGCTCACAGTAAAAGCCCTTCTGTGTGCCAAACACTCATTTATAAATAAATGTGGTTCTGAGTAAAGCAACCCACTAACATCACAATCAACATACTGTTACATTTCACTTACAAAGACTGAAGTTGTTTAAGACTTCCAAACTGGCTCTTGTGGAGATACAAAAGAGGATTGGACGACAGATTCCTTTTGTACCATTAGAAGGGAGGAGGAAAGAAGCATCAGGATGTTATTATTTTGGAGACTCAAGATGTTGCCATTTAACTCTGATGACGGGGGTGGGAAGAAGAACTTACAGTTTCTGTAGACACTTCAGGTCTTTGAAAATGTGGGGTGGTAGCTCCGATATCATATTGCTCGACAGGTCCCTGTTGGTGACAGTGAAAAACCCAAAGCAATTACAATGAAAATAAATGCCATAGTTGTTACTCCTCACAACTGTCATCATCCCCTTTGACATAACAGAAAATACAATCCACTTTAACCAACCTGAGAGCTTGTTACACAACTAAGCCATGTGATTCAGCCAAACGGGTATGTTTTCCACCACTCTCAGACGTGTGACATTTTGCTTATCCAGTCTCAGTCTGGAATTTCCTCTCAGCTCCTCTCCAACACATTCCCAACCTAGCTTCAAGCTCTACTTTCATTAGTTTCCTCTGTTTTAGGTACTTTTTGTACTTTCAACCACTCATTGTTTCTACAATTCCTATTTGGTTCACATATGTGATACCTTGTTTACCCAACTACATTAGAAGCTTTCTGAGGTCAAGACCAGTGTCTTCTACTTATTTTGCATTCCAACTAAGAGTTTTGGCCATGTAATATCCACCCAGATAATCCTGAATGGATAAGTTCACATATTTTTTGTCTATTTTTACATGGTGCTATTATTTTTAGAAGAAATTGAGACTTTAGATCTGACTCTAATAGGGCTGTCCAATCCAGAAACAATAGCAGGGAAGTGTTTCTAGAGAATGAGAAAACAAGATTTGTCAGGGTAAAGAAGGAATCAGGAATCTTTACAAGTCCAAAATATCCTTCTGAGCCAGAGAAGGTGTTAAAGTGAAACAGATGTGAAATTGCCTAGGAGTCAAACAAAAGATCTGTTTCTGATGCTATGGTGCTCCTGATGGATAAATGGGAGTTACAAATAACTGTGAAAATTCTTTCTCTAAAAAAGCTTAGAATTTAAAAACTAGATTATAAGATAAGAAAAGAAAGAAACAAGGGCTATTATGGAAGTACAGATGGAAAACAGAGGAAGGACTCATCAAACTTGGCCTGGGAAATTATAAAGTGTTTGAGCAAAGCTTAATGATTTGTAGAATCCCTTAGAAGAAACAGAACAGCCATCATAGTCAACAAAAGAGTCCAAAATGAAGTACTTGAATGCAATCTCAAAAGCGACAGAATGATCTCTGTTCGTTTCCAAGGCAAATCATTCAATATCCCAGTAATCCAAGTCTATGCCCTGACCAGTAATGCTGAAGAAGTTGAAGTTGAATGGTTCTATAAAGACCTACAAGACTTTCTAGAACAAACACCCAAAATAGATGTCCTTTTCATTATAGGGGACTGGAATGCAAAAGTAGGAAGTCAAGAGATAACAGGTGTAACAGGCAAATTTGGCCTTGGGATACAAAACGAAGCAGGTCAAAGGCTAACAGAATTTTGCCAAGAGAACGCACTGGTCATAGCAAACACCCTCTTCCAACAACACAAGAGAAGATTCTAGACATGGACATCACCAGATGGTTGACATCAAAATCAGATTGATTATATTCTTTGCAGCCAAAGATGGAGAAACTCTGTACAGTCAGCAAAAACAAGACTGGGAGCAGACAGTGGCTCAGCAATGAACTCTTTATTGCCAAATTCAGATTTAAATAGAAGAAAGTAGGGAAAACCACTAGACCATTCAGGTATGACCTAAATCAAATCCCTTATGATTATACAGTGGAAGTGACAAATAAATTCAAGGGATTAGATCTGATAGACAGTGCCTGAAGAGCTATGGACGGAGGTTCATGATGTTGTACAGGAGGCAGGGATCAAGACCATCCCCAAGAAAAAGAAATGCAAAAGGCAAAATGGTTGTCTGAGGAAGCCTTACAATAGCTGAGAAAAGAAAAGAGGCAAAAGGCAAAGGAGAAAAAGAAAGATATACCCGTTTGAATGCAGAGTTCCAAAGAATAGCAAGGAGAGATTAGAAAGCCTTCTCCACTGACCAGTGTAAAGAAATGGAGGAAAACAATAGAATGGGGAAGACTAGAGATCTCTTCAAGAAAATTAGAGATAACCAAGGGAACATTTCATGCAAAGATGGGCACAATAAAGAACAGAAATTGTATGGATCTAACAGAAGCAGAAGATATTAAGAGGTGGCAAGAATACACAGAAGAACTATACAAAAAGATCTTCATGACCCAGATAACCATGATGGTGTGATCACTCACCTAGAGTCAGACATCCTGGAATTCAAAGTCAAGTGGTCCTTAAGAAGCATCACTGCGAACAAAGCTAGTGGAGGTGATGGAATTACTGTTGAGCTATTTCAAATCCTAAAAGATGAGGTTGTTAAAGTGCTGCACTCAATATGGCAGCAAATTTGGAAAACTCAGCAGTGGCCACAGGACCATAAAAGGTCAGTTTTCATTCCAATCCTGAAGAAAGGCAATGCCAAAGAATGTTCAAACTACCACACAATTGCACTCATCTCACACGCTAGCAAAGTACTGCTTAAAATTCTCCAAGTCAGGATTCAAGAGTATGCGAAACATGAACTTCCAGATGTTCAACCTGGACTTAGAAAAGGCAGAGGAACCAAAGATCAAATTGCCAGTATCTGTTGGATCATCGAAAAAGCGAGAGAGTCCCAGAAAAACATCTACTTCTGCTTTATTGACTATGCCAAAGCCTTTGACTGTGTGGATCACAACAAACCATGGAAAATTCTTCAAGAGATAGGAATGCCAGACCACCTGACCTGCCTCCTGAGAAATCTGTATGCAGGTCAAGAAGCAACAGTTAGAACTGGACATGGAACAACAGACTGGTTCCAAATCAGGAAAGAAGTATATCCTGGCTGTATATTGTCATCCTGCTTATTTAACTTATATGCAAAGTACATCATGAGAAACGCTGGGCTGGATGAAGCACAAGCTGGAATCAAGATTGCTGGGAGAAATATTAATAACCTCAGATATGCAGATGTCAGCACCCTCAAGGCAGAAAACAAAGAAGAACCAGAGAGCCTCTTGATGAAAGTAAAAGAGGAGAGTGAAAAAGTTGGCTTAAAACTCAACATTCAGAAAACTAAGATCATGGAATCTAGTCCCATCACTTCATGGCAAATAGATGGGGAAACAGTGGAAACAGTGGCAGACTTTTAATTTTTTGGCTCTAAATCAGTTCTGATGAGATGGATGAAACTGGAGCCGATTATACAGAGTGAAGTAAGCCAGAAAGAAAAACACCAATACAGTATACTAACACATATATATGGAATTTAGGAAGATGGCAATGACGACCCTGTATGCAAGACAGGGAAAGAGACACAGATGTGTATAACGGACTTTTGGACTCAGAGGGAGAGGGAGAGGGTGGGATGATTTGGGAGAATGGCATTCTAACATGTATACTACCATGTAAGAATTGAATCGCCAGTCTATGTCTGACACAGGATGCAGCATGCTTGGGGCTGGTGCATGGGGATGACCCAGAGAGATGTTATGGGGAGGGAGGTGGGAGGGGGGTTCATGTTTGGGAACGCATGTAAGAATTAAAGATATTAAAATTTAAAAAATAAAAAAACTTAAAAAAAATAAAAGAAAAGAAAAAAAAATAAAATCACTGCAGATGGTGACTGCAGCCATAAAATTAAAAGACGCTTGCTCCTTGGAAGAAAAGCTATGACCAACATAGACAGCATATTAAAAAGCAGAGACATTACTTTGCCAACAAAGGTCCATCTAGTCAAAGCTATGGTTTTTCCCGTAGTCACATATGGATAAGAGTTGGACTATAAAGAATGATGAGCACTGAAGATTTGATGCTTTTGAACTGTGGTGTTGGAGAAGACTCTTGAGAGTCCCTTGGACTGCAAGGAGATCCAACCAGTCCATCCTAAAGTAAATCAGTCCTGAATATTTATTGGAAGGACTGATGCTGAAGTTGAAAGTCCAATACTTTGGCCTTGGCCACCTGATGTGAAGAACTGACTCATTGGAAAAGACTCTGATGCTAGGAAAGATTGAAGGTGGGAGGAGAAGGGGACTATAGAGGATTAGATGGTTGGATGGCATCACCGACTCTGTGAACATGAGTTTGAGTAAGCTCCAGGAGTTGGTGATGGACAGGGAAGGCTGGCGTGCTGCAGTCCATGGCGTTTCAAAGAGTCGGATGCGACTGAGTGACTGAACCAATGATTTGCATAAATGGAGTCAAAGGAGAGCAGGTTTTCAGGTGAGGGTGATGTGGGATCAGAGGACAGATGCTAAAAATCAGTGACACCGTCAGGAGTCAGTAAGTGGTCTAGCGTGGATGGGGGATAGAAAGGATGGGGAGACATGGAGGAGGTGAGCCCAGAAAAGAGCATGGAGATAAAATGGGAAGGCTGATAATACTTCCCAAGGCGGCATTTTTCAGAGTACAATTTAGGCATCTGAATCAAGGATGCTTGTAAGAAGAGCACCTTCCTGGGGCCATTCCATAGCCATCACACCTGAATCTCTGGAAGGGGCCTGGTAATATGCATTTAAAGCCAGAATCCCCTGTGATTTCTCTGAACATTAACGTTTGAGAACCATGTTAAAGACTTTGCCTTATCGCAGGCAACAAGCAGGGAGAATGTTAAACAGGACAGTGGCAAAATATGCTCTGGGTTATGGTATGGTAATTCTGTTAGAAGAATGAAAGATAAAACGAAAAGGCAGAGATGAAGAGGAGGGGGACCTCTGACCCTGGACCAGGTGAGAACTGCTGAGGGTTTAAGGAGGCACTGGCAGGACTTATGGGTTGATGGGATATCAAATGTCAAGAGAAGTAGAAGGAAGGGAGCAGTCTTCCAGCCAGGCTGCCAGGAAGAATGATCATTTGACTAAGATGGGAGAGTGGAGGGGAAGAAGCAAGCTGTGGAGTGAGTGTCATCTGTAAATTAACTTCAAAAGATGGCTTTTGTGGTGCTATCATGACATCCAAGTGTAGACAGGCTGCCAGCTGGTGTTCTGGTCTGGTGCTCCAGGTGCAAGGAGCACATGTGGGTCATGGCTCAGAGGAAAGCCTCAGGTGTGCACAGATCAGAGGGAGCCTGACAACAGAGCAAGAGGACGATGATCTCACACACCTAGAAGACGTCCTGCAAAGTGCTACCTTGAAAAATAAGGTAGTCTTCTGCGTGAAAAGATTCTGAGTGATCTCACCGAAGTGGACTTATTCCTCTCCAGGAGAGGTTTATGGTCATGAAGGCACAATAAAATTATCTAACATTTTTGTCAGCTTAAGAAATATAAATGCCCTGTTCAAGTTCATTCTATTGAGTTCTGAATTTCTTCCATCATGCTGATGCAGTCTGGATTGGAATGAATTATTGGTGGTACTAAAAAAAAGGAAAACTAGCATCTCTTAATTAGGCTCTTTTTTTGAGGGAGCACTTTGCCTAAGTGTAGGATAAGAGGAGGATTAGGAAAAACTTCCAAATGTGGACTTCATATCACTGTTTTCTTAAGTTTGTATAAAAACACATTTTTGTTTGTCCTGGGGTACTCTTCCATCTCACTCCTATAACCCAAATCCACATCCATCCTCCAAGGTCTGATTAGGAATTCCTCTGTGAGAAAGGAGTGAACTATCTTTTATTTTTTTGCCATAACATGGTAGCATTTTAGTTCTAATACAGTGCTTTGTACTTTGTAGGTACTTAAAAATAAATATGTGTGGGTTTGGTTTATAGTGCTCATTATTAGATTAAATTATCTTATTCATAAGTGTTTTTCAAATTACTCTTAACTATTTTTCTCAGTCCTTTCTGGATTTCAAAACACGGTATGAAGAATGGGGGAGAAAAGATGATTAAGAAATGGATTTCCATTTTTTAGACTTCAGATCAGGAGAAGGAGATCTCTACCTTATTTGTAATGTCACAGACAATTTTAAACTCCAGTGATGCCCTACTTTGTGGGCCGCAATGAATTAATAGCAAGACAAATGATTTTCAAAAGGTTTAGATCTATAAAATATATATTTGAATGGAAAAATGTACATGAGCTCTCTGAATATTTTTCAATGAGCCTAATCCTCTTTCTAGACATTTCTGTTTGCTTCATTTGTTCTAGAAGTCATAAATTCTTAAGGGATAATAAGCATGTTCATTCCTTTGTTTGGTTATAACTAATTAATACTATTTCATCTTTCTAGACATTTCTGTTTGCTTCATTTTTTCCAGAAGTCATAAATTCTTAAGGGATAATAAGCATGTTCATTCCTTTTGTTCATTTCCTAATTAATATTATTTCAGTCAGTTCATTATTCATTCAGCAAACTTCAGCTGAGAATTAATTGTACTCCAGCCATCAGAGATAGGATCTATGAGTTTAAGGGGCCACGGAAAACTCATTTACTCCCAAACACACACATATATGAAATCACCCAAAGAAAACAGGCAGGGAAATCAGAGTAGGCTAAATCCATATCAAGCCCACTGTCTGATTTTAATTTGTTTTCAGGATAGTGCTGGTTTTCTTAATTGATTTTGAATATCAGTCTACAGGATTTTGATTGCTACTAGTGAAAAAGCAGTCTCACTAGTCATTTCGATTTGTAATCTTGAAGAAGCAATCATATTTTTCCTAGTAGACAATGCTACTTACAGTTCTCCTAAATTTTTTAATGAAGAAAATGTCTTCTCTGGAACAAAACCAATTTGATTTCTAGGCAGAAACCTGTAAGACATGGTGAGAGTCAGCACTGTTGGTCTGAGTCTGCTGCAGTAATCATTTCTCACTGGGAGATGCCATTGATCTGGCTGTAATTTAGTAAACCTCAAGGCAAGGCAAGTCCCGGAGTGGGATGCAGGTGGCAGTTTCTCACTGACAGTGTCTCCATACACTTCCTGGCTCCGGGACATGCTGCCACAAGGAACTTGAGGAGCCAAGCGTGGGCTACAGAGCTGCACTTGGTTTGGATTTCGATTATTTTAGAAAGCTTTTCTTTTTCCAACATACACACATGGAATGCCAAATCTGGGCCCTGTTAATGATTCTCAGAGAAGGCTTTGAGAGGATCTTTGAGCAAGGCACCTTCCTTACAAGAAGAAGGCCAGAAAGAGCAAAGCGTGAACCAACCCCATTTGGGCCACAAACGGATTTTAAATTGGGGCTGGGAGAACAGTGGTTTTACATTTCCTCTGTTTGAAATGGAAGCTTCTAGGACAAATGGCAAAAAAGAGGGGGTCGGCGACTGACCGCCTTACAGAGGTGTTAACAAATGAGATAATGAGTGTGAAAATGAAGTCTCTCAGTTGTGTCCGACTCTTTACGACCCCATGGACTGTAGCCTACCGTGTTCTCCGTCCATGGCAAGGGTACTGGAGTGGGTTGCCATTTCCTTCTCCAGAGGATCTTCCCAACCCAGGGATCAAACCTGGGTCTTCCGCATTGTAGGCAGACGCTTTACCATCTGAGCCACCAGGGAAGTCACCAAATGAGTATGAAGGTGACTCAAAAGCTACATGGAGCTATGAAATAGAAGGTGTGGATGTCACTCATGCAGCTCTCCAGCGCTCTCTCTCATTATCCATCTCCTATGTGGGACACCTTCTTTCCTTACTGAGTATGCTAGTCTTCAATCTGATTGATTAGTTTGCAACCTGGCAGTAGCTTTGTCTCAGTCTGTTGGTGAAAAGTGGTTGGACTACCACAAATGGATATACAATGATTTTTCTTTTCCAACTACCCATCTAAGCAACAAACATTACTAAGCACTAACTATATATGGAGAATTGTGATGAAAGCAAAAGCACATTTTTGCGTTTTTAAGCTTTTAAGCCACACAAATGTGCCAGTTAACCGATCCATCTGCCTTCCTGCCCTCATAAAAAACATAAAAGAGCAATCAGAATCTTTGACCTACCAGAATATGTTTGAAATTCTTCTCCTTAGAATAAACTTTTTTTTCTTTAAAGAGAGCAATATTAAGTGATGTGTCACTGGCAGCAACACTAACCACTTTCACACACATTATCTCATTTCCTTGGTGACCATGGTACCAGGTCTGCTGGGAGAGTACACAGAAATAACAACTGCCCTCAGAAAGAAGGAAGCTTAAATGGTTGGCAGCTAATCATAAGGCTTGGCCCCACCACCCATGCGTGAATTTTCCAGTACTGTAGTTTCAGACCAAGGCTGTAAGCAAAACATACTTTGAAATTCCTTGTCAATGTTTTCTTTTGATTTCCAAAGCTGCTAAATTTCCCCTCATTCACCGTTGTATACTTACAGCACTGTGAGAGAACTGCACGACAGAAAGGTGGAATTCGTGAGGAATTTTATCCCATTGCCTTCCAAATCCCTAAAAGGCATGGAGGGAACAATTTTTTTTTAATGTTTCTGCACAAATCATAAGTTTAAAGCCATTTGTCAGTGATGTAACAGTTTCAAACTTTATTTTTACTTCATTCTAATTTTTTAGGCTTTCCTCCTAATTATTGCATGATCAGTATAATTAATATTCTGCTTCTTTTCCCCTTCCAATTAATGTTAGAACTTAAAAAAAAAAAAACTGAGCGAAAGGGCAGCCCACTATTTAGTGACTGTTTCTCTATGCTGGATATCATGCTATTAATTCTCATAATGCTGCCACCATAATAGCAGCAACTCCATTTATTGGGCTTTCCCAGTGTCAGGTGCTGTTCTGCATGAATAACACACCCTCCTGAGAAGCTGGCATTATTACCTACCATTTGAGGTAATAATTTGAGGAATCTGAGGACTTTGGAAATTCACTTTTCTTCTGGTCGCACAGCTACTGAGTGGTAGAACTGACCCTCTAACTCAGATCTGCCTGACACTTAGACATGGCAGCACAGATGGTTAAATTCTCATGTCCTCCCAACATCAGGTGGATATTTGTGTCTCTGTTTTGTTGAAGGAGAAATTCAGTCTAGTTTGCCTTCCAAATACTGGATTCCAGAGTCAGGATGCAAACTCCAAGCCATGTGATAGAAAATATCCATTCTTTCTACCTCCCTCTGTGGTGCTGACGCTGAAAGCAGTGCTGCTCCAAGGGTGCCCAGGACCAAGCCTCAGCATCACATGGGAGCTTGTTAAAAGTTCAGATTCCCAGGCTCTACCAGACCTACTAAATCAGAAACCCTAGGACTGAGGTCCAGCCGTCTGTCTGAAGTCCCTGAGCTATTTGTGATGCCTGCTGATGCTGGAGTAGCCCTGGGGGAGAGATTACGCAGGTGAGCCTTACGACAGCAGCAGCCACGTCGTTAGGGCACAACCTCAGGAACACCCTGACATGACCGCTCCCAGCAGCGCCAAGGAATGACAGGGTCGGCTGTTCTGCCAAGTCTCCTAATTCTTTTTATGATCGGCGTCCTACAGTCTTCCAGGTCCAGACAGTAGCTATATTGCTGCCTCTGAACCTTCCTCACACTCACACTAAAATGACCAATTCCTTTGTATTGCCTTTACAATCCTATTTTACTTTTTCCATCTTAGAACATCTGATGTTTAATGTTTCAAATGTCTACATTGTCGTTAATTAACTTACCCTTAATATAAATTCCTATTTTAAACCATCTTGGAGGACTTGAGGGAACTCAACTTTTTTTTTTTTTTCTGCTCTTAAAATACAGCAATTACAAATAAACACTGTGGTCCCTTGAAAGTCCAAATACGACTTCCCTGGTGGCACAGTGGATAAGAATCCTCCAGCCAATGCAGGAGACATGGGTTCAATCCCTGCTCCGAGAAGATTCCACAGGCTGGGTAACAACTAAGCCCGTGCACCGCAACCAGCGAGCCTGTCCTCTGGAGCCCGCGCTCCACGTGAGAGAGGCCGCCGCCACAGAGGAGCCCCCTGCGTGCTGCAACTAGAGAAAGTCCGAGTGCAGTGTCAAAGATCCAGCACAACCAAATAAATAAAATTATATAGGAAACGGATTTAAGCCGGGAAGGGACATGATCAGATTTTGGTTTTAGAAAGAAAAGCACAGATGAACTCTCTGTGTAATTGTGAATTAACTGCAGGGCTAGCTTTCTGAATCTGGTCAATTAATAAATCAGCCACTAAGCTTGTACTCACATCCAGTTGAGCTGAGGCATTTGAGCGCACATCTGCTTGGGAAGGACTTGTAAGTTGTTGTTCACCATGGACCTTTACACGCAGAAAAGGTTGATTAGAAACAGAAATGACATGCCACTTTAGGGACGGTGTTTTCACTATTTTCACAACTAGAAAACTTGCATGTTAAAATCAATATATTAGGATGAAAACCATAAACATAACTACCCCTTCAAAATGGTTTCTAGATACACATGTGGCATGGATAAAAGAGCAGATGTCAGAGAAACTATGGATGCATAAGTGTGATACATAACCTCGGAATAAATTTGAAACAGTATGACTGTGAGAGGAAACAAAAGTATATTGGGTAATAGTTTTGAAGTTCATGGTAATTTTCCTTGTAAACTTCAAAGTTATGATCATTACCAGCATCATACAGCCAAAGTTTCGTTTTAAGAGAAATGCTAATCATTTATGACATTAAAAGGTCACATTGGAAACTGTATTAAATCTAAGAATTGATGACAGTGGGGAGGGGGGACATTTGGGGAAGAAGACAACTCATGAGAACATTAAGTTGCACGATTAATTTATGATATTGTGATATCCCATTTCACAAATGGAAATTTATGATATTGCTTTTCACAAATGGAAAATTAACGATGCTATATGATCAGTTGTGTAAAGGAGCATAATAATCCCTTGTTGATAAACCATCCCAGTCTATTAATAAACACTGAAAATGTAATGATGAGAAAAGTTTAGTTGCTAAGACAAAGATTCTAGAATTTTCAGTGACTCTTGCTGGGCAAAGACACATTTTCCTTTGTTAAAAAATGTAGTTGGAGCTGAACTCTGGGGAGATTCTGACAGATTTAAATGTAGTAAGAAGATAAAAATGAATACTATCTTTGGTCAACCATGGCAAATAAAAACATGCCTTAAAACTAAAAGGAATGAAAGGAGATTAAAAGGAAATGAACAAGTAGGCTTAAAATATGCCATGAGCCATGGCCAGGAAGTAGCAACAGTAATTGTGGCTTGAAATACAGGAAATGTTTTGACAAATAGAAATCTTAGCGGCTTGATTTTCTTAAAGCTCTTTTTTTGTAAGCTAGTTTTAGATGTCATTGCAATTCATAGACAGATGGATTGAAAGGTAGATGAATACTTACAAGAAAAACAAGGAATTTAATCCAGTAAACAACCGCTGTGAAATTCTGCTTATGGGATTGTCATCTAGAATTCTGACAAAACACATCACAAACATTTCCAATGTTAGAGATGTTTGTGAAATACAACCAGGAAGAAACAAAAGGTCATGTCAATCGTGCCTCCCCCAACACCTGCTCTCCTCCTTCCTGTCTGTCCACACTTGGCTCATGTCTTTTCCCAGAGAGCTTTTCCTCCCCACTGTGGTTGGAGAAGCCCTTTCCTCCAAGCCCCCACCTCTCCCAGCACTATCAAGTCCATCCTGGTGGTCTTCATTCCCTTCATCCACCTCCCATTGGACTTAAGACCCTCCACCTCTAGATACATGGGTCCAGACAAGCTGTTCTTATTTATTGGCTGATTATGGGCTCCATAAATGCTTTGACCTACTGATTGACTGAATGAAGAATGAATGAAAAAAATTCTTAGGAAGTGATTCCTTAGTCTCATGGAATTTAAATGAATGCACACAAACTTATTGGGAGCTTTGAGGGAGAAAGAGTAAAAAGATTTACAAGTTCAAATCACTGTTTTAAACTCTATATGGTATTTTCCTAGGAAAAAATTACCGTAAGGGGAAATATGAGACTTCTTTTCTCTTGTTGCCTTCAAAGCCAGGTACTATTTCCCTTACCCTCGGAGGAATCTGAGGGTGGGATTCTGAGAAGGAAGCTCACTGAACACCTACTATATGACAAGCATTTTGCATATGGCACTTTATATATATAATTCTCACAACATCACTCTTAGAAAAAAAAGGAATTATAATTATAGTTTACACTGCTATATTTAAGGGGCTTCCCTGGGGGCTCAGTAGTAAAGAATCCTGCTGCAACGCAGGGGATGCAGGTTCAATCCCTGGGCCAGGAAGATCCCCTGGAGAAGGAAATGGCAACCCACTCCAGTATACTTGCCTGGAGAATCCCACGGACAGAGGAGCCTGGGGGCTATAGTCAATACGGTCACTAAGTTATAAATGGATAACCAACAAGGACCTACTGTATAGCACAGGGAAATCTGTTCAATGTTATGAGTCAGCCTGGGTGGGAGGGGAGTTTGGGGGAGAATGGATACCTGTATATGTATGACTGAGTCCCTTCTCTGTTCACCTGAAACCATCACAACATTGTTAATTGGCTACATTCTAATACAAAATAAAAGTTTAATTTAAAAAATGGCATTAGGAAAAAAAATAAAGATGAGGAAAAACAGACCTAGGAGATTAAGAAAATTGCCTGGAACATAAAGCACAGGGCTATGGCATACACAAGGATCTGGATAAAACTGAAGTCCTGGCTTTTCCTCTGGACCAGGCTGACCTAGAGAAAATGGGAAAACTGACACAGCCTTCTAACTGCTCTTGTTCATCTTCCCTGATGAAAACGTGGACCTCTGATAAAAGACTCCCTGGGATGAAGCTGGTGGCTCAGCCAGGTAAGTGATGAAACACCACAAGCTCTCATGTTTTCAGTTGCTTCTATACATTCTCTAGAAATCAAAAAAGTCCTCAACTTGCTTACTTTCTAGGTCAGTGGTTTTCAACAGAGGGCACTCTTTCCCCCAAGGGACATTTGGGATGGTCTGGAAACATTTTTGATTGGCACGACTCTGGGAGACAGTACTTTGACATCTAGTGGGGTAGAGACCACAAAGGGTGCTAAATATCCTAAAATACACAGGACTCACCCGACCCCTCCATCCCCCCTCCACTCCGCTCCACCCCCACCCCACCCTCCCGGCCCAGTCAAAGATTCATCTGAGCCAGAAGGCCAACAGAGAGCTGGGCTGAGAATCCTGTCACAGGTGAACACTGGATGGATGGATGACTTAGCAAGCCTACCGCTGGGCGCAGAAGCCCACCTGAGAAGGCACAGCACATGTCTCTTCACACAGCTACCATCTGGCGTGCCATGATCTGAATTGCCAGAGCAACGTGCTCCAGATTATGTGACAAGCAGAAAAACTGGTATGATAAGCAAGATACATAAATAGATGGAAACTATGAGCCTTGATGAGTATCATTAGGGCTGTGATCCCAGAGAAGAAGCTAGAATACTTACAGCCAAGTCAGCTGATGTAAGTCTTTGAAGACTCCAGGTCTGAGAGTTGTAATGCAGTTGTGGTTGAGATATCTGCAAATAGAATGGGTGAGTCAATGAGGCAAACTTAATACTCCACTTTCGTCACATATAATTAGCATACGAGCCTCTGTTAACGATTATGAAGTACGGACATCTGTCTCCGACAGCACTCAACCGATGGGCAAGGGGAGAAAACCAAGGCCAACCAGGAGATACAGACGACCCCAAGCCCAGTGTGACAAGCACCAGGGCCAGCACCAGGAAAGTGGCCGGAAATAATGCACTGGGGTATTATATGACCTTAGCATGTAAGAGTAGAATAAACATGTGAGGTGATTTTTGCTTTAGCTCACCTCCTTTGTAGACTGTTGTTTTAAGAAAGTATGCACTAAGTTGTATCTGACTCTTTGTGACCCCCATGGACTGTAGCCCACCATACTCCTCTGTCCATGGGATTTTCCAGGCAAGAATACTGGACTGGGTTGCCTTTTCCGCCTCCAGGGGATCTTCCCAACCCAGGGATCGAACCTGCATCTCGTGCATTGCAGCAGGATTCTTTACTACTGAGCCACCAGGGAAGCCCCATAAAGGTGAAGTTAGCAAGGGTTAGAAAAAATATGATAAAATATTGTAGAAATGACCCAAACTTGAGGAGACAAGATTAAAGAGACCCTTCATATCTATCTTCTGGTAAAACTAGGATTTTTTTTTTCAGTAATTCTTTCAGCGTAACAACCATTCTAGATACTTTCTGAAAACCTATTGCTCCCTCTTCTCTACATCTACAGCCGAGCCTTTAACAAAATACCATTCTATCCTTTTAATCTTTACTTAAAGTTGTACTCAAGATATAATTATTAAAAAAAAGTTACTCACAGTATTTGCAGATTATGTAATCCAAAGAATGCTTTCCTGGATATATATGTAATACAGTTACTCTGGAGGAATCTGGTAGGAATGAGATAGGAGAGTCATGTGATTAGGGTGCTCGTACTTTGTTAGGTTGTTGAATGCACTGTCCACTTTGTTCACCTAAAGATGACTTGTGAAACCAGCTCATAAAGTCCTAAGTCCTAGTCTCACGTTGGGAGGTAGGAGCACGGCCCGTGAGAGAAGGCTGTGGATCTAGCCAGTGCCTGATGTTCTGAGAGCACCCGTGCAGTGAGATGCCGGCATCTCTGACTTGAACCCACCAAAGTCCGTGCATTGTGTGTGAGCAAGGAGCCAGTCTTGCTTCTGCAAGCTGGCACCCTTGTGACCTTCCTTCTCTGACTTGCAGGAGTTGCCCATCATGTGAGATTAGCCAGGTTCTCATTGCTGAGCTTCCTCACTCTTTCAGTACCAGAGTTTCACCTTCAACTCCTCATTTCTTTTCATTCTACTCACACGAAAAAAGGTCAAGGCAAGTCTTACTTTGATCTGTTTCAAGATGCAAAGTGAGAAGCACATAGCAAATTAGAGAGGTGTTCAAGGTCACAAGTGGCTGAACTGGGACCAGTGCACCAAGGTTAGCTCACAGGGTCATGATCTACTTACCCTCAATCTAGCAAGAGCGCATGGATTTGATAATAGCACTTTCATAAGCTTGTTGCTTGTTTTAGTTTCTAAGTCATGTCTGACTCTTTTGTGACCTCATAGATGGTAGCCCACCAGGCTCCTCTGTCCACGGATTTCCCAGGCAAGAATACTGGAGTGGGTTGCCATTTCCTTCTCCAGGGATCTTCCCAACCCAGAGACTGAACTCTCTTCTGTCTTGGCAGGTGGATTCTTTCCTGCTGAGCCACCGGGGAAGCCCTCTTTCAGGAGGATCTAAGTAACTAAATTCTATTTCCTGTGCTCATTAAACAATGAGAGGTTAGCCCTGAATTCATATTTTCTAAAGATCTTTAGGCAGGAAATAATCACTCTGTTAACAGTAACTAATGTCTGTATAATCTTCTGAGTAGCTTCCCTATCTCTTGTTTTGATTTGTTTTGGTTTCTGAGGTTTTGTTTTGTTTGTTTTGCCACATGGCTTGCAGTACTGAACCCGTGCCCCTGGCAATGGAAGCTTAAGTGTCCTAACCACTGGATGGCCAGGGAATTCCTGGTTCCTAAAATATTTTACAACACTTTCTTATTGTTATGCTGCTGCTGCTGCTAAGTCGCTTCAGTCGTGTCTGACTCTGTGCAACCCCATAGACGGCAGCCTACCAGGCTCCCCCGTCCCTGGGATTCTCCAGGCAAGAACATTGGAGTGGGTTAGCTTCACTGCAAAACTCTGGGTAGATCGTGGCCTCGTTCATTCGGCATTTGGCTCTACTCTGAATTTTGTTATGCCACGATTATTCCTCATCAGGGCTTCCCAGCCTTTGGGTCATGAATGTTACAGGTGTGCAGGCAGGTTGATGCCCTCAGCCCTTAAAGTGAAAGTGAAAGGGAAGTTGCTCAGTCGTGTCCAACTCTTTGTGACCCCGTGGACTGTAGCCTACCAGGCTCCTCTCTCCATGGGATTCTCCAGGCAAGAATACAGGAGTGGGTTCCCATTTCCTTTTCCAAGGTGCAAAGTAAAGCCAAGATTAGCTTTCAGTTATTAACAAACTCATCTTTTACCCCCAGAATCAAACAAATATCGTTTTCTCTGTGTACCACCATGTGGAAAATGTGGGTGCCACAGAGCACAAGCGTTACAGCTACAGTGGCATGCAAAACATCAATTTCAATGCTACAAAGTGAACTTGAAACCCAGCAAGAACTTGTGCCATTCCATTCCTCCCTCTCTGATGCGTTGTGTCTATCAGGAGATGCTTCATGTTGTAGCATAAATTCTGCTTTTGCTTTAGAGTTCTAAAATAGAAGAGATCAGTATCTATTTTAGCATTTTCAGAGCCCCTGGAGTGATGTCATTAAAGTTAATATGGTGAATTATATTACAATAGCAAATGAAAATGGAGAAAGTATACAGTAATATGTATATTTGACGTTTCTCTTAAATATAAAATTTACTACCTAACTAGTGCTATTTCTGTGACATTGAATTTAAGATAATTAAGTCAAAAGTTCACCACTGTACATTTAACCTATACATTGTTAATCTTGAAGAGATGGGAGCAGTCATACATTGTGAATTTGACCTTGTGCTTTTGATCTGCGTGACTCACCTAATGTGTTCAGTCTATCTGCCTTCACTGACATGAGTTAAGATTCCCAATTTCTTAAATAATAAACAGCCTCTAATCTTCTATTTAGTCAGTTTCCTGGCACCCCATGGAGAACTAGAGTCCCAGGTCCCTTGTTTCAGACTTAGGCTGCTGAATTTTAGCTTGATCCTCCAGTACCTGCTTTCTTTTTTACAGAATAGTAACTTGGTGAATGTAAGGGGGAAAGTTGGAAATGTGACAATTTGGCAAATGATGTCCTCTTTTTATTCAGAGCTGAGATATGAGCCCGTCTGATATACTTTATATTGAGTGGCTTTTCTAAGAATAAGTTACTGGTTCATGAATTCCTGCTGTTTCAGCTGTCAGGACTTTTTGAGCAGAAACGCCAGGAATTTATGTACCTGAAACTAAAGCAAATAAATGCTTTAATGACAAGCATGTTTATAGGCTATTTTTTAAAATGCCACATTTTGTATTCATGAGCCAAGCAGACTCCTTGAGTTACATTGTGTTGCCAATGATTGCACTGAACAAGAGCCCAGTTTAAGAAGGAAGTCCAATTTACGTAAAATTTATGTCCCAGTGAGGAGAGGAACTGCTGTTGGTTTCCATGGTAGCAGTCATAAAGTATTATGGTCAAGCTCATACATGGTATTTTGTTTCTCTGAAGATTCATCTTAAATTGCTTCTTATCACCCAGAGTTAGAAAGTTTAACAAATTATTAAAATGAATAAACTGGTCACTAATAAAAGGATTCAAGTAAGTTGAGTGGCATCTGTTCATCTAGCAATTAGTTTTTTTTTTTTTTGACTTATAAATCTATTTTTCTGGATGCCTCAATGACCTCAATTTCACTGTGAATATTTAGAGCATATAAGACCAGAGACCCACTTGACACTAAATTGGGTGACTCCCTAGGATATATCCCAATACAACTTAAAAATGCGGACCAGATTTATTAGCTCAGTACAACTGAAAATGTGTATCCATGAAGGTCTTTCCCTGGGACAAACAGAATAAAGCCCCGATTCTTTAGCCTGGCATTCAAAGGCCCTAGCATCATGATTCAATGACCTCTCCAGCATACACTCCACCACTTCCTATGGTAACTCCTCCTTTAGACAAACTTGTCCAGTCACGCTCTTCCTAAATAGCCTTTGAGTTTTTCTGTTCATGTTTCTTGGGTCCTCCTTGCTGAAGATGTTCCCTGCCTTCTCTTTCGCCCTCTGTGTTCAGTTCAGTTCAGTCACTCAGTCATGTCCGACTCTTTGCAACCCCATGAACTGCAGCATGCCATCCCTGTCCATCATCAACTCCTGGAGTCTACCCAAACCCATGTCCACTGAGTCAGTGATGCCATCCAACCATCTCGTCCTCTGTCATCCCCTTCTCCTCCTGCCCTCAATCTTTCCCAGCATCAGGGTCTTTTCAAATGAGTCAGCTCTTCACATCAGGTGGCCAAAGTATTGAAGTTTCAGCTTCAACATCAACCCTTCCAATGAATACCCTTCAATAAATACTCATCGACCCTTCTGTATGTTTCAACACAGTTGACAATGAGGGGTGGTGGCAGTGGTGGTACCTGGTAGTGTGAGGGAACCAGAAGGACCATCCAGTTCAGGAGGAGGGTGTGATGGTCAGTGAGGGCTTCCTTCAAAATCCAAGGATGAGTGTTAGGGGTTCATAAAAATGGAATCATAATGGAAAGAATGACCTAAGGCTTGTTCAAAATTCAGACAGTGAAGACTACTGTGAGAAATAGGGATGAATTTCTAGTTATATTTTGGAAACAAGAAAAATGTTTACAGAGAAGCCCAAGCCTGTGGTATGGGACCTGTTTTACAAAATGGTGAAATACTAACAAAATATAAATGCTCAACTCTTACATTGTTCTTGTCTTCTTGGTCAAAAAAGATGATCTCAGAACTGGAGTGAATAAATAGGATATGGGGTTGTGGCAGTGAAAGCCCAAGAGGATGGAATACATTAACCAAAATGAGTTAAAACCCGCTTGTTTGGACAATTTCTCCTAGACACTGGGAAAACACTGAAAATGTGAACACTCAGTCATGATCAATGGCTCAGGAATCTGGAAAAAGAGAAGAGCAGCTTGAAAATTAAAGACAGCAAATGCCATTTTGATTTTTCAAAAAGGGAAGTAGATTTCACAAGCTATAGCTGGATGAGCTTGAGGCTGATTCTAGGTGAGATCACAGGACAGGATCTTGTGATGGGGGCTTGTGAGCACCTCAGAGAGAACAGGAACAGGGCAGTTCCCAAGAAACAGGACATGTCAGATCAACTTGATTTTCTGCTTTGAAATACTGATCAGATGAAAATGTGGTTGACTTTGCTTATATGTCTACCAGGCAGTGACCAAGCGGTTTTATAGACAAAATAAAGAACAAGACATGTTGTCTGATGGACATTGATGATGATGATGAAGGGATCTGGAAAGAAGATCTCGCAGCATCCTGCTTGGTATTCTACTCCATGACTTAGGTGACGATGGCTCATCTTATTTTCAGATGACAGAATGCTGGGACGAATAGTAAGTCTGTTGGGATGAGCCAAAAAAGATCTTCAGAGTCTGGTAAGAAAAGTTGAATCTGACAGGATGAAATTGAACCGGGATAAATTTGAAGTCCCACAGCTAGCTCTCAGATGCTAAGTGCACAAGCACAGGATGGAGAAGCCGTCACTTGTTCAGCTAATGCACGTGGCATGGGATTAGGAATTTTAGGGACACAAACCGTAGGAGTTAAAGAGTAGGAAGCAGCCACAAAAAGAACAAATGTAACCTTAGGGCATGTGCAGTTTAGAAGAGAAGGGTTGCTAGCTTTCCTCGTTCTGCCCTTGTAGGTGTCATACAGATGATAATGTTACATTTATTCTAGATACTATCTGTAAGGAATGTGTAAGTGGTCATATACAGAGTGACAAACAGATTTGAAATCAGGTCCTTAGGGGAAGAAGTTAAGGATTCGAGGCTGCTTGGGGGAGAGACCTTTGGTGGGGGGCATGGTGATAATGGTTAGCTTTCAATATCAGAGGAATTAGGTAGGAGACTGTGTGTTCTAATCAGTCTCATGGGGTAACTCTCAGAATCACAAAAAGATTTACAGGTACTTTGGGCAGTAGTAGAGTTAACTTCTCTGCATAGTACATCATATGAAATGCCGGGCTGGATGAGTTACAAGCTGGAATCAATATTCCTGGGAGAAACAGCAAGAACAACCTCAAATATGCAGATGATACCATCCTAATGGCAGAAAGTGAAGAGGAACTAAAGAGCCTCTTAATGAGCATTCAAGAGGAGAGTAAAAAAGCTGGCTTAAAACTCAACATTCAAAACACTAAGATCATGGCATCCAGTTCCATCACTTCATGGCAAATAGATGGAGGAAAGTGCAAACAGTGGCAGATTTTATTTTCTTGGAATCCAGAATCACTGCAGACAGTGACAGCAGCCACGAAAGTCAAAGATGCTTGCTCTTCGGAAGAAAAGCTATGACCAACCTAGACAGCATATTAAAAGGCAAAGACATCACTTTGCCAACAAAGGTCTGTCTAGTCCAAGCTATAGTTTTTCCAGTAGTCATGTACAGATGTGAGAGTTGAACCATAAAGAAGGTTGAGCACTGAGGAATTGATGCCTTCGAATTGTGGTGCTAGACAAGACTCTTGAGAGTTCCTTGGACAGCAAGGAGGTCAAACAAATCAATCCTAAAGGAAATCAACTCCGAGTGTTCATTGGAAGGAATGATGCTGAATCTGAAGCTCCAATATTTGGCCACTTGATGCGAAGAGGTGACTCATTGGAAAAGATCCTGAAGCTGGGAAAGAATGAGGGCCAGAGAAGGGGTGACAGAGAATGAGATGTTGGATGGCATCACTGAATCAATGGACATAAGCTTGAGCAAACTCTGGGCGACAGTGAGGGACAGGTAAGCCTGGTATGCTGCAGTCCATGGGGTTGTAAACAGTCAGATGTGACTTAACAACCAAACAGCAACAATAGTTACATGGCAGGACAATTTAATAGCATTCCTTTCCTTCAGCACCTCCTAATTCTTTTTCTGGTTTATTTCCAGCCCCCACCCCCATAATCACTATGTATCTAACACACACTGCGCTTTTATCGTTCTCCACTGGAAGTTGAGTTCCTTGAGGGAAGAACTTTTCAGATGTGTTGTTTACCACTATATCCTTGACACCTGATGGTATCTGCAACTATTCATTGAAAGAATGCACTAAAATGTGGGTTTGGCTAGCTTTTCCCCTCCTGCTGTCTCTACCGACAGTTCTGGGCGTGTGCGTCTAATCTCTTCCTCCCCTGGACACCTTTTCCTGCGGATGGTTCATGTTTAGTTTCGTTGGTTGTTTGGACTGTTGAAATGCAGGATTGGTAGAAAAAGGGACTGGACAGGACAGGGGACTGCCTGAGACTCTAGAGGTTTTCCTGGGAGTTTAGGGGAAGAGTGGCAGGAGGAGCTGAGAAGTAGAAAACAACAGACGGGAGGAAAGGATTTAAAGAAGAGCTGCTGAGCTTATGAATGGCTTTAGATTACTTGAATAATGCTTATGAAGAACTGCTGTTACTGTGCAACCAAGGTTTGGTTTCTGGGCATTTTCACTGACAGTAACAATATACTGACAATGGCCCATGTGGGTGGATTTCCAGGAGACCACAGCCAAAGGTTTGCCTTTAAAGCCAAATTCTAATACTTGTCAGCTGGTTGAAAGAAAGTGAAAGTGTTAGTCACTCAATCATGTCCAACTCTTTGCGACCCCATGGACTGTAGCCTGCCAGGCTCCTCTGTCCATGGGATATCCCAGGCAAGAATACTGGAGTGGGTAGCCATTCCCTTCTCCAGGGGATCTTTGTAACTCAGGACTGAACTCGGGTCTCCTGCATTGCAGGCAGATTCTTTTCCATCTGAGTCATCAGGGAAATAATCTTTCTTTTCCAAGGATGGTGTCCTCATTCCTGAAAGGGATCTAATGCTGTTTATCTCACCTCATAGACTTTGGAGACAAAGTCCAAATGAGAATTCCAAATCCTGGAAGTCTTTTGTTCACTTTAAAAAATGATATTTAAATGTAAGGAGTTGTGTTTTGTCTCCCATGCTGTACCCTGCATGTAAAAGACACTTGGTGAATGTTTATTGATAAGACTCTAATAATTCTTGGTTCTCTGGGAGAATCAAATTCACCTAGAAAGCATCAAAAGGCAGCTTACATTAAGGGAACTCCTGCTGGGTGATACTCAGGTTATGACGTGGTACCTAAGTTTTCTCAGAAAAAGCAGAAATAAACATTTAATTGGAGAAATTTTCAGCTCTGGGCAATCTGGCAGGAAAAAAAATCTCAACTCTTTTTTCACCAGGAAAAATTGGAACTTGTATGTGCAGAGTTAGTGCTTCCATGTCCTTCCCTTCCGTGGGTTACCAGCTACTGAGGAAGAAGTACTGACACAGAACAAAGAGTGGATCAGTGGTTCAGGGAAAGACTTGCCCTGAGAAGTCCTATCTTAAACCTCTTTGCTTGATCTTCTAGTGAGCCTCACCAGAGGTCAGCTTCCCCTAAATAGGGGAGCAAAAGTATAGAATGGAGTTGTGTGTGGGACAGAAGAGTATGTGTTGGTAGAAGATTCAATTAGGTACTAGAACAATTTCTTTCCACCTCTAGGTTTCTGGTTATTGTGTTGTAAAATGAACACTGCATTGGGCATCAGAAGATATGGACTGTAATTCTGGTTCTTCTGCTAAGTAGCTGTAGATCTTAGGTAAGTCATTTAATTGCTGCAAACTTCAGTTGCCTTATAAATGATAAGATTTAATTGGAACTTCATAAGACTTCTATGATTCTAGATAATAGATTTAAACAGCTACTCTAAAACACGAATATTTTTCCTTCTTTTCTGCTAGTGCTATATTATTTTTCTTCCCTTTAGCATTAATCAGGGAGTTCAAAGGCAATACTGATTCATAGAATGAACAGGTTGTGATTCTAAGCATTTCCAGTAAGACCAGAAGCAGTGTTGTTAAGATTTCTTCTCTAGAGGAATCTGGAACCCTAGAGTCAAGCACAGCTACTCCAGCGGAACAATGACAACGTGACCACATGGCATAGGATGGAACAGAAGGCGCTCACTGCAGATAGGAATCACAGAAGCTACCATCAAACCCAGGCATGATTCTTCATGCTCACACAAGGTTCTTCTCACTAATGGACTCTTCAGGGACTTCCTTTCTTGTATGAGTGAGTCTATACCTAAAGACTCATGAGAACATAGAACTATTGGTGCCACGTCAAACCAAGTACATTTGTCCAGTATCAGCAAAAAATCAGATTCTTTTTAGTCCTGGAATTTAACATATATCACATTTCTAGAAACCTTCTCTTCTATTCTGAATATTAAAGGGCAAAAATTGTAAGACGATGATATGACCTTACAACATTGTCTTGCTAATTTTCTAATCTATTCTGACGATCATCTTTGCAACTGTAGAAATTTGACCTCTCCATTATCCCCAAGTGAGTGACTCAGGCTCAGAGGGAGTGACACACAGTAAGCGAACTCTCAAGAGGTTGAACATTTAACTCCTTTATTTAAATCAGATGTATCCCATTCCACTAATTGGAATGGTCTTATTCCCCATCCAAGGTAACTTCCCAAATACTTTAGTGTAAATAATTTAGGAAATTAATGTAATAGTCATAAGGTTGATTGAAGAGCAGGGAATCAAAGCACAGAGATTTGCCATCCTGATATGGACAGCATCACAATAAAGTTCATGGGCATCATGGTGTAGGCTGACTGTCCCTCCTTGCCCCCAGGGGAGACTGTGTCTAGGGACTTTCTCTCTCAGGTCCTGGTTTCCTTTCTTTGATGATGCTGGAGGCATCTCGATGCTGTTTCTGTGTTTGACTGTTTCCTATTTATTGTTTTCTTTCCTCAAATATGGGCTTCCCTGGTGGCTCAGCTGGTAAAGAATCCACCTGCAATGCGACCTGGGTTCGATCCCTGGGTTGGGAAGATCCCCTGGAGAAGGGAAAGGCTACCCACTCCAGTATTCTGGCCTGGAGAATTCCATGCACTGTATAGTCCATGGGGGTCACAAAGCGTTAGACACGACTGAGCGACTTTCACTCGCTTCCTCAAATATGTTAATTTCACTGATTTGACCAAGACCATGTGTTTGCTCTTTTTTATCCTGGGAGACAGTCTAGACCCCATTATGATGCATTTTAAATGATCTGATAGTTCCTGTCTCTGCCACCACTCTTCCAGGTTAAAGAGCGCATCTAGTATCTCTGAATCTACAATGTCATTTTCCAAATGCTCTGAAGTAAGAGCATGGAGTTACGTATATTCTTACTGAGATGCTCGATCGCAACTCCAATTTAACTCTCTAAAAAAAAGGTTAAATAAAACCAGTTGTTAGTTTAAATTATGAAATGGAAAAAAGCATACTTTTCAATGCTTTAATGTCTAACCTTAATTACTTAAAAAAAATAACCTTAATGATAAAGGTAATCAACTTTATATTTCATTTTATTCTCAGATTAAAAACAGCTTAAAACATCTCATAGATTTTCTCATAAAAACACTATTAAAAGTTACTTACATCTTTTTAAGTTCTTTGTATTTGATGAAAACTTTATCTGAAAGACTGTGAATATTGTTTTTCTTGAGAGACCTAAAACAACATGTAAAGAAGACTTTATTATGGAATTTATGACTAACCAATCTCTTTTCTAGAATTACATGCTTGAGAATATTTTATCATGCTCCATTTTACTTCATACACATTTGAAAATGCCCATAATAAATGAAAACTTTCACATGAAAATGAAAAGTCCATAAGGCAAAATTAAAGCAGCTTGCAAATATTTGACCACATTAGCCAGCTATTATAATAGACTGGAACATCTATGGTGATTTAATTTTCTCTTTTGTAGACAATTTACTAAAACACAGCAAGTACATCCAAAAAACAACAAAAATCCTAACCAATTCACGCGTGCCCAAATTATTATATATTTGCAAACAACTTCCTGAGGCTCTCCAAATATCTATGCAGAGTTAAAAAAAAAAAAACCTCCATGATTGATTATGCCATAGTCATCTTCATGCATCTTCTATATCTTTAAAGTCTAGGACAAATTACTATTATTTAAAACAAGATAGAACATGTAATGTGCTCTTCCTTTTTTCCCACAAAGTTTTATTTTCACTTGAATAGCACTGGCATATTAGTAATAACACATAAATTGGAAATTAATTGGAAATAAGAATCCCAGAAGTTTGTGAGTTAAAGATAACCTGGACAATCCAACATACAGTGTTTAAAACACTTTTTCCCCGGGAGAAGAAGCATGCAGAATTCTTTGATGGCTGATGGTTTTCTATTACTTTGCTAATACACAAGTAGCATAAAACAGAACAAAGATTAGACTGTATGGTTTTCATATGAGGTCAGAGCAAATATCAAGATTTGAATGCTACTCACAGTAACGTCACATTGCTAGAAACCATTGGCACAGACTTCAAGCCAGCATTTACACATTCCAACTCAGTTCCTTTGCACACACAGCGTTGTGGGTACTGATCTAAAACTAGGGGGCAAAAAGAGCAATGATTCAATAAGAGAAAATACTTATCTTTAGTTATGACTTTATCTTTGGTAACTGACATTGTTCTTTTTCCACTGAATGTATAACAGTCATATTTTGTTAAATGAACTTATTCAGGCCCCAAATAAAAGCAAACAAGAAATCTCTCCTAGCTGAATATAGACTCATGTGGTATTCATTTCAGTTCTAGCTTTCAGTGGTCATTTTAGAGGCATTTAACAAGAGATTAGAAAGAAATCACAAACATGTTTAAATAGTGTTTTAAAAAGTATATAGTGAAGCAAGATTAAGCTCTCCTCAATGAAAACCGTGAGTGTGCCTGAGCAAATATTTAATGGGTATAACTAAGTTAATTTCACTTAATTGAATGGCACAGAAAGGCCGCTCAATAAATGCTTGTTGGTTAAAGCTAAATTCAACTATTTCCCTCCTTTCAAACTTCTCTTAGAGCTGTGATGAGAGTTAGATGCAGATTCTGCCATAGCCACCATTGTGTCTTACTAAAACCAACCAACTCAGATACCCCATTATTTTGGTTCTTAGTTTTTCATTGCTATGAAGTTAAAGTGGTAGGTAAAAGTGGTAGAGAAGCTATAAAGCAGAGAAAACCAAAGATCCATCTATCTAAAGCATTCAGAGGGAAGAAAAATGATTTAGGATTGACTCCAAAGGAGTAAGTTATTAATATAATGGCATATTATAATTATTAAGATTTGTAATAATATACTAATAATATATAAACATCATCATGTAATTCTATTCATTATTATATGTTATTACTAATTATGTTAATTGTTAAAATAACAGCATGTGAGAAATCTTTGGAGAAACCCGGTCAAGTGGGTCAACAGAACAATCACCACGTGTATGTGTTTGTGTGTGTGAGAGAGAGAGAGAAAAGAGAGAGAGGAGAGAGAGTCTTGGGGAATGAGATTTATGGAGCATACGATGGTACTTGGCTGTGATGGAGCTAAAAAAAGTGAGTTATTTTCAATTTTTTATATTTATTATTGATTTAAATCTGACTATAAATCCTTTCTGATTGCTCTGCTTCTTCTAGATCACTTTTATTCAAACTTTATTTTTAAAATTAATTTCACTGACTTTTAATAAATCCGACAAACTTTTATTGAGTACCTGCCTAATTCAGAAGACACATTCTAGTGTACAAACTTTTAGAAAATATTCTTTGTTGCTCATAGGCTGACGCTAATGATCTCAACTTCTTAAAGATGACTTCAGAATGTTTACTTCAATATTTAACTGACATTGAAGTAGTTACATTACTAGATTACGTTACTAGGGTGGGAAACTCTTTATTTACCAATAGAAGAACTGCGTGTGGTAGAAGCTGGGCCAATTGACCAGACCAGAAACGTGCGCGTAACTCCCTCACCTGCAGGTCAGTCACACCTCAAACTCTGATTCTTCTTATGAAATGCCTCTTGCTGCCCTCTCTACCTCACTCCTTCCAGAGGTGTTTTCTGGGCTTGGATTCTTAGTGTTAGTCTGGAGCATTGCAAGAAACGTAATGTTCAGTGTCTCCTTCACCAAGCTTTCTCCTCAATCCTGGCAAGTTTGACATTTGGGTCAGGTCATTCTGTCATGGGTGCTGTCCTGCACACTGTAAAAGGTTCAGTAGCATCTTTGGCCTCCACTCACCAGAAGCCAGCAGTCACCCACCCCTCTCCAAGTGACAACGCAGAATGTACCAGACGTTGCCAAATGTTCTCCAGGGGCATACATGTCTCAAGCTGAGAGCACTGTTCTAACTCATTCTTTATAATTCTGGTGCAAGAATCATTGGTCCATACACTTCTTGTCAGATGGTTCCTCTTCTTCATTAGGTGGAAATAAGCTCATGACTTTGGTGGTTGCCCACTGTGGACAGCAATGGCCTCCACAATGGCGTATGTACAAGATGACCCACTGTGGCTCAGGAAGAAGATGCTAGAGTTTTCATGTATTTATTTTTCATTTTTTGTAATTTACTCTTTTTTGATTTCCAATTTTATGTATGATATATTTGAATATAGTAAACTATATACTAAGTGGTAGCTATGACCTAATATTATAAAGTATATAATATACTACTAGTGTAGAACTTAATGTATGTACTTTATACATGTATATTATGTATACATACTAATGTGTGTATGTAACTGTAATACATTATATAATTATCTATCCATTTACATATATTGTGTGTAATATATAGTATATAATATAATCTGTGTATATATATAGACAGAATTCTACCATAGGACAGAGGCAAAACTCTGAACTGTGCACCGAGAGTCCCCTGTGGGTTGGTCCCCGGCCTCTGGGTCCACCTGCTGCTCCTCCATCTTACGCTCTGCAAACTGGTGTGAAAAGCATCGGGAAGCATGCTCTGAACTTCCTACCCCACTGCCCTGTAGGTCATGCTCCGCTGCTCATTCTGTCACCTCTTACTCTTCCCTCCATCCAAGGACCTCCGAGTCCATCTCAGTGTCACCTTGTCTGTGGATCTTTCACCCTCCCTAGTGTAGACATCATTTCTCCCAAAGGGCTTCCATACCCCCTTGTGCAAACATTTTCCCTTCAGTTCAGCACTAATATCGTTATCACTCCTGCTTCTGTAAGGAACTGTCTCCAGTGGAGCCATGTGAGGTATTTGAAGATTGGGGCTACACTTTAGCTATCCTTGCCCTCTCAGTGCCCAACAGAGGGGCTGAAAAGAAGTTGGTGATTGAAGGGAGTAAGACCTTCATTACTTATCACAAGTATTCAGTACCTATATATTCTTGCAGTCACAGGCTAATACACAGAGTAAGCCTATTGTTTTCCTTTTTCTCTCTTTTCAGTCCCACAAACAGATAATAGACCAGTTGACCACTGAAACACATTGAACTGAAATTGGGATTCTTAAGGGAATGAACGACACTACCCAGGTAAATCCATGCACCACGAATCATGTTGCTTGCAAAGCTGATACTGAGTCTTCGAACCAATACCACTTACAGCACTCCTGTGTTAATGCCACATTATTAGCATTTCCATGGACTGTGCCAAATATAGTCGCCCATCCACTAGTGTCTCCTGTGAAACACACGGTGATGAACATGTGTCAGTTATTCTATAAATAAAATATCAATCTACAAAGCAAAAATATAAAAATTTGATCATGAAATCAACTTAAAGGTTTAAGTAATAGAAAGGTAACGACAATGGTAAGGAAGAAAAAGCAGGCAAACATCTCGGGTTTTGTCTGTTTCTGCAATTACAAATATTTAAGATATATGATGATTATTTTCCATATTCACCTTGAGAAATATCATCAATTTCTAATGCTGACATTTTAAATGTTTGATCTTAATTTTGAGATCCTCAGAAGGAAACATAATCTGTGTATGTGTATGCAGATACCTACTTGATACCTGTAAAGAATTCTGATAAAATTCATGTCTTTGATTTTTTAAATAAGGCAAAAATGAAGCTCCTTTTAATAAATTTTGTCTAGTCCTTATGAGAAAAATATTTTCTCAATTTGTCAGATGATATGATCTGCTTATTTGCCAGGTTTCCTTCTCTTTTTTTTAGCAATGAAAACATATTCTTTTAAAAAAAGAAGGCTTGATTTTTGAAATATGATTATCTTAGTATTAGCATAAACTGCTAGAGGCTATAAAACTTACAATATGATGCAGGATCCTAAAGTTTATATAAATAGAAAAGTAAATTTAAATAGTTGCCCACAGGTCCCTTTACTGTTCTCCTTTTTTTTTTTTTTTTTGGTTTCGCTGTGTGGTTTATGGGACCTCAGTGGGGACTGAACCCAAGTCACAGCAGTGAAAGTCTGAAATTCTAACCACCTGACCACAGGGAACTCCTTCCATAGGTATCTTTTTGCAGATCCCTGCAAATTTTAGTTTATTTTTATTTCTTATTAATATTATCAACAGTTTTAAAAATTATTCTATTGGTGTCTTTACATGAATTACTTAATTTTCATTTGGAAAACTCCCATGAGGCAGACAACATGCATGGTCTGAGATTCCCACGCAGTGAAGAGGAGAGGGCAAAAACGTGAGTGGCTTGCCTTTGGCCCCCAGAGAGCTGCTCCACTCCTGAGCACTGACTGTCCTTGCCTGTTCTAGGCTCTGGTGACACCAAAGCAAGTAAGATGCCTGTAAGAACCCTTCTCAAGATGTTCCTGTCTAGTGAAAGAAGTACGGTGGGAAGATGAGGCCATCTTTAGTACCGTCATCCAGGCACAGCAGGATGCGATAGCAGCAGAGAGAAAGGGTACTTGTCCTAGACAGTGGTACACCTCAGGGCGGAAGGCATGGCCAGGAAGCCAAGCTTCTGAGGTGAGGATGGGACACCTGAACTCTATCCTGCAGGCTGAGAAGGAGTGACGCACAGGTGGTGAAGGCAGAGATGCTGGGAGCGTGCACGAGTCCCCAGGGGCGTGAGAGCAGATTCTAGAGCCAGACCCAGGCACTCCTGGACTCTGCTGTCACCCCTGGTTGCTAGCTGGGCCGTGCCAAGGAGGGGCAGTTTGGTGTGGTAGAAAACACACATGATTCTTCCAGATTCAGGACACCTGGGTCCTAGGGTCTACTCTACGACTGACTAGACATGTCAACCTCTCGGGACATCAGTTTCTCCACAGGCAAAATGCACAGGTTAGATGAGAAGACATATACAGTCCTGATACACAGACCTAAAGTGGCCTGTGAGACCCTTCTGGTCTGGCCTCTCCTACCTCTTTACGCTCTTTATCCTGTTCGCTCTGCCCATCTCAGTCTGGCTTTTACTTCCCACACACACAGCTACCTTATTTCATTAAGCCTCTGGGTCTTTCATGTGCTGTTCCCTTTGCCTATAACTCTGTTCTTCCAGAATATTTCATGGTTTTCCTCTTCTTTCCTTTCATTCTCAAGTCAAATATCGCCATCTCAGCAAGGGGTTTTGTGGCTATGTCTTTAAAGTAGCCTTTCCCCCAAGTCACTTCCTCTCCCACTATCCTGATCTGCATACCTCATGGGGCTTACTACTCTCTTAAATTATTTATTTAGGTACAAGTTTGCTCACATCCTTGTTCACACGGTCCCTGTGAACCCCACAAGGGTGAGGTGCCTGTCTCCCCTGAGCCTGTCATGTCCTGCTGTCTTGGGGAGGACATAGTGGACACGATATAGGTCTACTGAATAATTCTCTAGGAAGATCTATTCACACTTTATAGATATTCTTGCAGCTGAACCCAATTTCCAAGCCAGAAGGAAGTGGTCATCGTTTAAGCCATTTAAAACTAAAATATGGGTATCTGAGTAGGATTTAAAATAGTTTTATTTTGTTTTTTATCATACTGTGTTTCTGATTTAAGCCACCTCTAAATATGAAGATGCAAGTAATTATCACAAATCCATTGGAGAGGAGTTGTTTAGTCATGTCACGATAGGATTCCCTACGGAATACCAAATCACCTCTTCCAGTTCATCACTGTTAGCATTCGATCCATGCACAGTTCTGGGGAGTTCACAAGGGGGCGTGCCCGTATGGAGCTGAGCAAGTGGACTCACCACAGTTCTCCTCATCAGCTCCGTTCCCACAGTCCTCCACGCCGTCACAGTGAAAAGCACGAGGTAAACACTGGGAGAGATTCCCACAGGGAAAATATCCTTTTGGGCACAAAGGAGTGATTGTACTGCCTTCAGTCAGTGCATAATCTATGTGAAAGAGGGGACAGGAATCTTAAGTAATGAGAAGAAATTACTGATATGGCCTAACTCTTTTCATATTATCTGTTTAATTTTTGCAAAGCTCTATGAGTTGAGTTTTCTGGCGTTACTCTTAGTTTACAGTTTCTCTGAGTAATGTCCTTAATTATAACATTTAAAATAATCACCGTCATACCAAACATTAACTCTACCAAGAATGGAATCAAGGCTTATTATGAATCTGCTTTAGGAAAGCAACAGTAAACAAAGTCAAAGAGATTGTCCTACTTGTGCGTGGAATCAAAGACTTGTTCACCCCTGGAAACAGGAAAGCAAAACCATGAGCTAACAGGATCAAACAGATGGATTTATTTACTCATTAATCCCTTATAAGAAGGATTTGAGGTGACATAATGAAAATACACATGCAGAAGGAAAGATGAAGTGTGAATGAGAGAAATTCAGGACCACGTTGGAATAAGGAGAGATAATACTACATAATAACAGGTAACACTCAATGGGCTTACTGTGTACTGGGTAGTTTGCACTGTGGATAATCTCAGCTATGAGCTATGACCAACCTAGACAGTATATTAAAAAGCAGAGACATTACTTTACCAACAAAGGTCTGTCTAGTCAAAGCTATGGTTTTTTCAGTAGTCATGTATGGATGTGAGAGTTGGACTGTGAAGAAAGCTGAGTGCCGAAGAATTGATGCTTTTGAACTGTGGTGTTGGAGAAGACTCTTGAGAGTCCCTTGGACTGCAAGGAGATCCAACCAGTCCGTCCTAAAGGAAATCAGTCCTGAATATTCATTGGAAGGACTGACGCTGAAGCTGAAACTCTAATACTTTGGCCACTTGATGCAAAGAACTGACTCACTTGAAAAGACCCTGAACTGAGGGTCTGAACTGAAAGACTGAACTGAACTGATACCTTCAATCAATGTGTGGGTGATAATATCCTTCCTGTTTCAGGGTTCAGTTCAGTTCAGTTCAGTCACTCAGTCATGTCTGACTCTTTGTGACCCTATGAACTGCAGCACACCAGGCCTCCTTGTCCATCACCATCTCCCGAAGTCCACCCAAACCCATGTCCATTGAGTTGGTAACACCATCCAACCATCTCATCCCCTGTCATCCCCTTCTCCTCCTGCCCTCAATTTTTCCCAGCATCAGAGTCTTTTCAAATGAATCAGCTCTCTGCATCAGGTGGCCAAAGTATTGGAGTTTCAGCTTCAACATCAGTCCCTTCAATGAACACCCAGGACTAATCTCCTTTAGGATGGACTGGTTGGAAGGTAATGCCAAAGAATGCTCAAACTACCGCACAATTGCACTCATCCCACACGCTAGGAAAGTAATGCTCAAAATTCTCCAAGCCAGGTTTCAGCAATACATTAACTGTGAACTGCCAGATGTTCAAGCTGGTTTTAGAAAAGGCAGAGGAACCAGAGATCAAATTCCCAACATCCACTGGATCATTGAAAAAGAGAGAGAGTTCCAGAAAAACACCTACTTCTGCTTTATTGACTATGCCAAAGCCTTTGACTGTGTGGATCAATAAACCATAAACTGGAAAATTCTGAAAGAGATAGGAATCCCAGACCACCTGACTTGCCTCCTGAGAAACCTGCATACAGGTCAGGAAGCAAGAGTTAGAACTGGACGTGAAACAACAGACTGGTTCCAAATAGGAAAAGGAGTACGTCAAGGCTGTATATTGTCACCCTGCTTATTTAACTTATATGCAGAATACATCATGAGAAATGCTGGGCTTGATGAAGCTTAAGCTGAAATCAAGATTTCCAGGAGAAATATCAATAACCTGAGATATGCAGATGACACCACCCTTATGGCAGAAAGTGAAGAAGAACTAAAGAGCCTCCTGATGAAAGTGAAAGAGGAGAGTGAAAAAGTTGGCTTAAAGCTCCACATTCAGAAAATGAAGATCATGGCATCTGGTCCCATCACTTCATGGCAAATAGATGGGGAAACAGTGGAAACAGTGCCTGACTTAATTTTTCTGGGCTCCAAAATCACTGTAGATGGTGATTGCAGCCATGAAATTAAAAGACACTTGCTCCTTGGAAGAAAAGCTATGACCAACCTAGACAGCATATTGAAAAGCAGAAACATTACTTTGCCAACAAAGGTCTGTCTAGTCAAGGCTATGGTTTTTCCAGTAGTCATGAGTGGATGTGAGAGTTGAACTATAAAGAAAGCTGAGCGCAGAAGAATTGATGCTTTTGAACTGTGGTGTTGGAGAAGACTCTTGAGAGTTTCAGGGTTAGGGAAGTGAAATGCAAAATCACACAGATTGATCTGAATCATCTCTCTGACCCCAGAGGCCCATTGTTAACCATCATGCTAGAGAAAATCAGGAATCTGCATTTCAAGGAGCATAAGTCCTCCGTGAGGATGATCTAAAAGTCTACTCCTTGTGCAGGCAACATAAAAGAAAATGAATGAGAGCTGAATAACTGCTGGATTAAATGAGAAAGTGCAGAAAGGAAATATAATTAATATTTGCAAAGTTACTGTATCTGTAGATAGGATGACCAGAGAGATTCCAGAAACATAGATGTGAGAGCCATTCTCTCAAGTTTTAAAGAATATTTTCCAGAAAATAAAGATATGTGGGGTTCTTTGTTAAATATCTAATAAAAATTTAGGAGTCACATATTTTTAAAAAAAAAAGAGAGAATAGAGGTTAGACAGAAATAGGCGAGAGGGATTAAGAGGTGCAAACTTCCAGTTGCAAAACAAATGAGTCAAAGTTATAAAATGTACAATGTAGGGGAAAAAAGTACAAGATGAAACTTCAAATAAATTGATTTAAGGAGAGTGCATTCTCAGGCAGGGCTACAGTTCATTATGACTAATTGAAGGGAACAAGGGATGTTGGCAAAGTTTTCCTAATCATGCCCATGAAGGTTGGCATCATGGCTAGGAATTTCCTTGGGTTGGGGGTCCAGTGCTTTTTGCTTCCCTAGTTGCTCAGATAGTAAAAAACATGCCTACCAACCAGAAGACCAGGGTTTGATCCCTGATTCAGGAAGATCCCGTGAAGAAGGGAATGGCTACCCACTCCAATATTCTTGCCTGGAGAATTCCATGGACAGAGGAGCCTCACAGGCTACAGTCCATGGTGTTGGAAAGAGTCAGACACAACTAAGAGACTTTAACTTTCACACTTTATGGTGCCTTTTAATACAGCAGAGGACTAGACAACCTAACCTTTGGGGAGCATCATCTACTGCGTACTGGGTGTTTCCTAATTGTTTCACTTAATCCTAACACATTTGTGTTGTTGGTATTATTGACTCCATGTGAAGATGAGGAATGTGGACTTTCCAGGTGGCCCAGCATTGAAGAATCTGCCTGCCAATGCAGGGAATGTGGGTTCTATCCCTGGGTCAGGAAGATCCCATGGAGAAGTAAATGGCAACCCACTCCACTATTCTTGCCTGGGGAATCCCATGGATAAAGGAGCCTGGTGGGCTACAGTCCATGGGATTGCAAAGAGTCAAACAGGACTTAGCGACTAAACAACAACAACAGAAATAATGAACGGCTGCTGAGCATATGAAGGGCACTTCTACTCTGGTTTTTGGGAAAATGCCCTGTGAGCTCTGAGTCCTCCCAGCCCATGCTGCATTGTGATGAAGTGTTCTCCCGCCAGAGTGTTCACTCTCCTAAAGTCAGTGATGCCGGCTGACCCTCCTTGTTTAACGAATCACGCCATTTGTAAACGGGCAGGAGTTTGATACAGACACTAAAGCTAGGTCTGAGTTATACTACATGTCAAGCTTTTAGTGATATTGATAGAGAGCATGAGTAGATTATTGGATATTTTGAGCTTTAGTCCTGATGACCCTCAAGATCCTGCAAACACATCAAGGAGCAGCATCTGGCCTTTCATGGGGACACTGAGATGTGGCGATGCTCACTCTCCTATGGAACCTGCTGCATCCATGAGGCCTTCCCTCAGTGGGGAGCGTGGCCCTTGGATTCTTTTCTCCCCACTGAGTTTTTGTTTTTACAAAAGCAGAACAGATTTTCTCTGCCTTTTCTGTAGTGATCGATGAATGATTTACTGTGAGCAACTGGGCATAAGACCAGTCAACTCTGACTATTTTAGGAAAACTCTCTGCTGTGAGGCTCTGGAGGTCGGTTTTTTAAGCCTATTCCTACACGGAAAGGATTTCATAGGTTAAAAAAATCAATGAAAGTCATAAATTTTTAAATCTCTTAACTGCTTTCCTACAAAGATTTCCACGGAGGGCAGGTTTATAAAAACTAGTCTTCCTGTGTTTGGAACATGCATGAAAGTGAAAGTGTTAGTCGCTTTAGCCATGTCTGACTTTGGGACCCCATGAACTGTAGCCTGCCAAGTTCCTCTGTCCATGGAAATCTCCAGGCAAGAATACTAGAATGGGTTGCCATGTTCTCCTCCAGGGGTTCTTCCCAACCCAGGGATCGAACCTGGGTCTCCTACCTTGGCAGGCGGTTTCTTTACCACTGTGCCACCCGGGAAGCCCTGGAACATGAATGAGTAAGAGTCAATATTTCTTAGTGAAGCAGCTTTAAGATTAAGATAGTAACTCACAGTTAGAAATAAATTTTGCATCACATCACAATTTGGCATACAAATACACACACATACACACACAAAGAAAACAAAATTTCTTCAAATATTACTTACCTTTTACTACGGTGGATGAACTCTGATCATTACCATTCTATCTCATTCACTTAAAAAGTCACTAAGTTGATCTCATGAGCCACCAATGGGATGTGAATCACTATTTTAAAATTTTCAGAAAAGATGCTTGGAATGATTTCAATTGCTTTGAATTTACCAAGGCTAGATTTATGGCCCTGGATGTGATGTATCCTGGAGAAGGTTCCATGTGCATTTGAGAAAAAGGTGAAATTCATTGTTTGGGGGTGAAATGTCCTATAGATATCAGTTAGGTCTGGAGCCAATTATACAGAGTGAAGTAAGCCAGAAAGAAAAACACCAATATAGTATACTAACACATATATATGGAATTTAGAAAGATGGTAATGATAACCCTGTGTGCGGGACAGCAAAGAGACACAGATGTATAGAACAGTATTTTGGGCTCTGTAGGAGAGGGAGAGGGTGGGATGATTTGGGAGAATGGCATTGAAACATGTATAATATCGTATAAGAAACGAATTGCCAGTCTAGGTTCGATGCAGGATACAGGATGCTTAGGGCTGGTGCACTGGGATGACCCAGAGAAATGGTATGGGGAGGGAGGTGGGAGGGGGGTTCAGGATTGGGAACACGTGTACACCCGTGGTGGATTCATGTTGATGTATGGCAAAACAAATATAATATTGTAAAGCAAATAATAATAATAAAATAAAATATGAAAAATAAAAAAATAAAAATATTCATTAGTAATGAAGTACCCTGGAGACCATCAGATCCAGATTACAACTCTCTCTGCCACTGCCTAGCTACGTGACTTTGAGCAAGCTGTAAACTTTAGTTTTCTCATATTTAAAACTGGGTTAGTGATAATATCCCAGGAAGCAGACCAGCTAGTGTTTATGAAGTGCTGGAGAATGCCTGGCCCATGGAAGACCCTTGATTAATGTTCAGTTCAGTTCAGTTCAGTCGCTCAGTCATGTCTGACTCTTTGAGACCCCATGAACTGCAGCACGCCAGGCCTCCCTGTCCATCACCAACTCCCGGAGTTCACCCAAACTCATGTCCATCGAGTCAGTGATGCCATCCAGCCATCTCATCCTCTGTTGTCCCCTTCTCCTCCTGCCCCCAATCCCTCCCAGCATCAGAGTCTTTTCCAATGAGTCAACTCTTCGCATGAGGTGGCCAAAGTACTGGAGCTTCAGCTTTAGCATCATTCCTTCCAAAGAAATCCCAGGGCTGATCTCCTTCAGAATGGACTGGTTGGATCTCCTTGCAGTCCAAGGGACTCTCAAGAGTCTTCTCCAACACCACAGTTCACTGGCAATTGCAATGCAAGGTGAAAAAACCAGAACTTTGACGGAAACTTGCCAGGCCTTAGCATTGCATGATCTTTTTATACAACTTCTATGAGAGAAATAACAGGACTATAATAAAGCTTCTCCTACTTCTTCATGTTATTATGTCAAAAGTCATGTGACATACATGGTTTCTGTTTTAAGTAACCCCAAACTCTTGAAAGCTGAAAGGGGACTGTACATGATTAGGCAACAGAAATATCCTTGCAACTTTCTAATAATACTTTTTATTGATCTAGAAGAGGTGATTAACAACTTGGTTTTAAAGACAGTTTTGAAATAGACAGCTGAGGCTGTGTAGGAGATTCTGAAGGCAGAACACTGTCTTCCCTCATGGGGTTTATTATGAAGATGACCTTGAGTTCCCCAAGGGTTGGCCCCATTAATTGTCCATCTCACAGATGCAGACCCATTCTGAGTGAGACAAACAATCCAGGGTCAAAGACAGGAAGGATCAAGGTTGTTTCCTTTTCCTTGGGGGAAAAAAATAGGCTACATTTACCCAGTATGGGTGAAGGAAGGGGAGGGGAAAGACTGACCCTGTACAAACAGAACCTTACCAACTGTGTTTCTAAAAATCCCCATTGTTCACCCCAGAATGGAATCTTCCTGATAATAACTCAAGGTATAAATTGTATGTGGAAGGGAAATAAAATCTATTCCCTACCTACCCCCTTGCCCTCTGTATCATGAATCTCTATTATCTAACCTAGTGCCTGGTACTTAGTTGGTGCTCATTAATTTTTTAAAATGAATTAATGGATCATTTAGGAATAAAAGAAGGGTTGAAGGAGGAACCCCTTTAAAATGTAAAATTCCCAAAGTTGCAGGCTAATGTTTTGACTCTGATGACAAAATATTGTTTAGTCTTCAAGTGCTTATCATTTATCATTCTGTCATAATACAAGTTAGAAGATGATTAAGAGTCCTTACTATAGTTGGCAGGTACTGAAAAAGAGCCAATACTGGTCTGTAGACAGCATATCTTGCTGTCTAGTCTTCCTGCCATCTGTGCAAATGGAGGTAGTTTTTATTGAAACTTGGGGATTATAAAGATGGAGGATGCCTACATAAAAGCTGTGTCAATAGCTTCTGCAGCAATGTCTATGGGGCCCCTGCCAAATGGGCAGCTGAGGGGAGAATCTCTCAGTAACAGTCTTCCTCTCCTCTCTGGTCAATATTCTAGACATGTCTGTGCAAAGGGATTCTGAAATGACTCCTTGATAGCTTTTTGAAGCCAACTGGACTGCTGCCTAAGGACATACTTTTCTGCTTGCTCACCCTTCCTTGAGGGGGAAAAAACAGATGAGAATGATCTCTGAGGTACTCAGTTTGACTTGATGGGGATGAGCGAGGCCCTCTCTGCTTTCTTGGATTCTCTGCCAACGCTCGTCCTGCATGCTGTGGAAGGAAGTCCTTATCCTCTCAGCCTGGTGTTCTGGCTGAGGCTCTTTGCACATCCTCGCCAGGGACGGAGGACGCCACCCACAGGAAGCCCAGGGGATCTTGGCCTATGAGGCCATTTCTCTGTTCCTGGTGGAATTCAGATGGAGGTGAGGCCTCTGCTGTTCACTCTAAAGAGACAGTTACTGCATCACAGGAAGGAGCATTCATTTAACATCTAGAAAACGTCAGCTGGGCACCTACAACGTGCTCTGTCAACAAGGCAGACATGATACTGCCCATCCCCATCTGGAGCTCAGGTGGCAGGATCTCCAAGAGGAGCAGCAATGCCACTCAGCAAAGCAAAGGTGAATCCAGCCCCGTCGCTGAGATCACTTGTGGGAGGCCTCCCTGACCTCTGTGAAGAGTCTGAGCTCAACTAAAACCCCACCTTTTCAGGGCACAGGATTTATTATTTGTTTGAAGGAAGCTAGTAAAGTCTTCTCTTAAAAAAAAAAAAAGCTGTTATGTTAAGGTGAAAGTCACTCAGTCATATCCAGCTCTTTGTGATCCCAAGGACTATACAGACCATGGAATTCATCAGGCCAGAATACTGGAGTGGAGCCTTTCCCTTCTCCAGAGGATCTTCCAGGCCCAGGGATTGAACCCAGATTTCCCGCATTGCAGGCAGATTCTTTACCCGCTGAGCCACCAGGGAAGTCCATGTTAAGGTGAGTGGAGAGAAACTGGCCTCCTGGTGGTTGTTTTCTAAACTTGGAGATCTTATCCTTTTACTCTACTGTTGGGTCCTCCCATCCCTGACAATATTGTGAGGCCCTATCAGTGAATATGGGCTTCCCAGGTGGTACTAGGGGTAAAGAACCTGCCTGCCAATACAGCAGACGTAAGAGACATAAGATATGCGGGTTCACTCCCTGGGTCAGGAAGATCCCCTAGAGGAGAGCATGGCAACCCACTCCAGTATTCTTGCCTGGAGAATCCCATGGACAGAGAACTCTGGTGAGCTACAGTCCATGGGGTCACAAAGTTGGACATGACTGAAGGAAAACTTGGCACGCACACATCAGTGAATATGTGCAGAATTCGGGTCCAGTTTTATGCACACGCTGACTCCACCTTCTTCCCATTTCAAAGACTCTGGCCTTAACTGAGTTTCTCTAAGTCCCCCGTTTCTGTTCCTTTCTCCTGAGACAAACTGACCACCTCCAACTGGTGAATGTTTTTTCATGATCCTACTCACAGATTTTCTGCAGAAACTATCACCCCAGCTCCTTCCTCAGGTTATTGTCTGAAGTTTGGACATAGTTGGGGAAACAATGTCTAACTATATGGAATAGAGTATTGGTTCAATACGTGTTGATCTAAATTGGAAAAAAAAAAAAGAATTCTAAATTGCCAACATTATTCTTACAAGGGACAGATCTCCACCCCACGTCCCCCTGGGCTGGGTGCTTTTATGTGGGTGGCACACTGAACACCATGGCTCTTGATGGGTTCTAAGGTATATAAAGGCACAAGAAGGACTTCTTTTCAAAAGATCTCTTCTACTGACCAGTTCACTTCATTTTGAGGGATGCATCCTTTTAGGTTCATATCTGGTCTTTAACTATTTAAATCCATATCTTGTTCTGTAAGAGACTGACTTCTTCCTAAAACCTGTCCATGTAAAATGAACCCAAGAGAATGAACACTGTGATGGGTGAATGGAAGAAGAATGTGGAAAGGGTTAGTATGAAGGAGATGGGGTGAAACCTGATGGAAACTTGGCATGGGAGATGCGGAGAGGAGAAAAGATGATACCTTTTCCCTTTCACCTCTCCTAACCCTCTCTGATTTGTTGACTGCTCTGTCTTGAGGGACTTTCATGGGCTATTCTTCTTGGTGGTAACCCTCTCAAATTGTGTCACTCCAACTTACATATTGACCTGTGTCCTAGACTGCTGTGTACGACCGGGCAGGATGAACCTCGCACAAGTCTGGGGCACCATTCACACAACTGCTACTGCTGAGCTGTGTAGAAGCCACAAGGTCCAAGGCTAAGCCCTGGATGATGCACCCTTTATGATGCACAAAGGTTGATGGGCTCCCTTCCTGCCCTCAGACAAAGCTCCCATCTGTGTCCTATATTCCACTTCATCTCCTCCTCTCCGCCTCTCTTGACATCATCTCCTTTCTCCCCTCTATTTTCAATATCCCTGTCTCTCCACTGGCTTTTCCATTAACATTAGTCTTACTCAATCACCTCTTAACCTTCAAAACAAACAAATCAACCAACCAACTAACTAATCGAGCAAGTAAGCAAGCAACCAATCAACTAACCAACTCCCAGTCCTACTGGAGCTGAGACACTCTTCTCCCTTCAAAGTTAAATTTCTCAGAAAAATCCTACTAGCCAATGTTTCCAGTTCCTTACCACCCTTGCTTTCCTTGGTTCACGGCATTCAGTCTTGGCTGTGCTGCTCCACTGAAATTTTTAGCACTGGAATCACTAATGTCCTCTTTATTTCTAAACCCCATAGATGTTTTATGGTCTTCATTTTGCTTAGCTCTCGCCCGCATTTGACCCAGCCAGCCACAGTCACCAGGTTGAAACCTTTCTTCCTTGGCTTTGTGAGGTCTCACTGTCCTGCTTCACTTCCTTCTTCACACTCTCTCATGGTCCTCCTCTAGTCCCATCCCATCTCCTTAATGTGTTGGCTCCTTTTCCTTCATCAATACCCTGAATGTCCCCGATATGCATTAGGTCAGAATCAAGTCAGTTAAAGAATTTAGAGGGACCTGTGAAGAGTTCCTAATATTTTAGTTTATCAAACAAGAACACTAAAAAAACCTAAATTATGATTGTTAGAATAGTATAAGAAAAAGAGTATTTTATTGTTAAAAATCTGAGAGAATACATGCACAGAAGAAAAGACAGTCCCTTGAAAGGAGTACATTTAGCTTTACAAAAGACTAACTTATTTTTGCTCATGGATGGGTGAAACTTTCATTCCTGACAGCAGTGGGCTGGAACACAGTGTTTGGAACTGTGTGTGAGAAAACGGAATCTGGCAATGCAAGCAGAATTCTTTAGTGAGGTTAGCCCCTCTGTTCTATAACTCACAAATGTTTTCTGCCAGTGTGTCACTTGTCTTTAACTTTGCTTACAACAGAGGCTCCAGAAAGGAAATGATCAGATCCTGACTTTAACTATGCAAGCTAAAAATAGAAGGCAACTTACTTGATTTATTAAGGATATTTATAAAAATCCATAGCATATAACATACCTAAATGGGAAATTTTTGGAGATGTTCACTTCGAGGTTGAGAACAGGGCAGTGATACCCACTATTACTGCATCTTTTCAAGACTACACTGGGGACTTTCCTGGTGGTCCAGTGGCTAACACTCCGAGCTCCCAATGTAGGGGGCCCAGGTTCAATCCCTGGTCCAGGAACTCAATCCCACATGCTAAGAGTTCTCATACTACAGCTAAAAATCCCTCAACTCACAACTAAGACCTGGTATAGCCAAATAAATAAACACTGTGTGTGTGTGTGGGGGGTGGTCTGCGTTGGAGGACTTAGCAGATGTAGTAAAGCAAGGTGAGCAAATCAATGCTATACATGCTGGAAGAAATAAAATTGTCACTATTCACAAATGATATCAGTGTGAACATTAACAAATTCAAACTAATACATTATTAGCATTATAAAGTTTATAAAGGTTTTTGTGGAGTCAATTTAATATCTCTATATCAATTACAAACAATTGAAAAATGAAGCATTTTTTAAAATGCCTTTTACAATAGCATCAACAGTTTACTATAGCATCAAATCTAAGAAAAATTTGCAAGACATTTGTGCAAAGTATGTAAAGTTATTGATAGATATTAAGGACCTAAATAAATGGAGTTAATTCTTCTCTCAAATTGATGTATAGGTTGGTTCAAAGCAATTTCAGTAAGAATCCAGGAGTGTGCATGGGTAAGTATGTGTGTGTGGAAATGGATAAGCTGTTTCTCCAACACACGTGGGGACGATAAAGGACAGGAAGAGCCAGCTGTGTCTTGAAGAAGGAAGACGAGCTGAGAGAACTGGTTATCTGTATATCAGGACTTATGATAATGATACAATAATTCTGAGAGTTTAATAATTACATGAATGTCCAACCAAGGCTCAGAGGTTGTCTGGCACGCAGAAGGTCTAAGACTGCAGAGGATGAGGGCTGTAACTTGAACACAGGTCAGCTCACCCCTAAATCTAGCATCCACGCCACTCTGCTGCCTCTCCTGTCCTAATCTCTTCCGCTGGTGCAGCACTTCATGATTCCAAATCTCTGTTGTGTATGCCCTCCGTGTCCAGTCGCTGATTAAAGCAACACCAGAAGAATTAAAAACTACCTTCTTTTCTGAGCTTTGGGTCAGGGTGGTCTATTGTGAGCAAATCCCAACTACGCTCCCCACCACACTCGCTTTTCCGAAGACACAGGGCCGACTGACAACTCTGCTTTTTCACTGAAATATTTAGTTTATCGAAGGGAGAATCTCCACAGGAGGTGACCAGAGAAAAGGCTGCTGCTGTGAGAGGAGCTAAGCTCTGTAAGAGCAGTTAGATCCGCCTTCCACGCTGCTTGAGGAAGCGGCTGGACACAGCCGGTCAGCAGAGGCTGGGACCTGCATGAAGCCACCTGCTGGGGTACAGCCCCTGACAATGCGTGGGGGATAAGTTACCTCTGCTGACCACCCAAGGCTGTGATTTTAATACTAGCCAGGAAGGAAAGCAGCGGTGGTATCTCTGCAAACTGGGCATGAGATTCGGAACTTGATCACCCACAAGGCAAAGTCCCTGAGATTCTCATATAAACTTACAGCTCAGAACTGAACACTCCAACGAACTATGTTGATGCCATTCTGAGATCGCTCGTAGGGAGAAATGAGCAGGAGGAAAATCCCTCCAACTTCATGAAAATGTCCAGGCCTTCAAAAAAGAGAAAATTCATGCCTGGGGAACTGGGAGATTAAACATCTTCCTCTTATCAAACACATATTCTATTCACACAGAACTTCCTTGAGGGGGAAAAAAAAAATTAGAGTGATATGCCACTGATGAGAACATTTATTGCAAACTTATTTTTTTTCTATGCTATTGAACATCTAGAATTATAGGGATGAGGGATGGATGCATGTGAATGAAGCATTTAAAAATGCTTCTGCTAATTCCACTACAAATTCTCTTTTTTTTCCCACTATGATGTAAATTTTGTGTAAATCTTGTGTAAATTTTCCACTATTTTTTCTGATTTCTTATTTTCCACTATTATTTCTTATGATTTCTTATTTGTCATCATATAACTGTGTACACAGAAACTATCCTTAGTTAACTGAATTTTATTCAAGTCACAGTGTCTTAGGATGAAATGTGTCATTTTCCAATATCAGCTTACTGGAAAGCAACATCCCAATTTTTGTCTTTAAAATTCAGGTGACAGCCAATTCTGTCATTTCAAGTGAGAATCCTTAAAACTCTTTAACTACACTGGGTCATATCCATTCACGGTAAGATGAACAAACAAATAACATCTGTTGTGAGATGTATTTTAGGTAGTGCCTTTAGAGGTATCTCCAATGATCTTCACTTCTGGGTTTCTGCTATTTTTCCTCTTCCCTCACAGTAGGCTTCATTCAGCCCTGAAGCAGGTGAGTTTTCATTAGCAGTGCTGCTTCAGCCTCTCAGTATGACTGGCCCACAGTATAACTGCTTTTCACAGCTATTGGCAGCATGGATGTAATTGTGTGAAATTAAGATTTAGTTCATAAATCTTTTCTTAAGACACAGTCTCAGCCCTTTTCTCAAGGGCTGAGCTGACAGGACTTAGGACTGGGCTGAGATTTGAACTGGTCCATTAGGGGGCAGTCAAATACTGTTCACGTCAGAGCTCTAGCTCTGCTTTTGATGACTGCGATTTTCAAGGTTACAAATTATTTGAATAAGTAGCAACTGGTAGTTATCAAGTAGCTTTCTCAGTACTTCACGCTTTCAATTTCCCAGCCCAAGTTTTTAGTTTGTAATATTGTTCATAATTAGCCCATAAAATTTTTATGGGGAAGGAGTTTGAAGCTGGTTAACAATATAAGTAAATAAACTGATGATAAAATACATGAAGAAAGTGATGATAAGATCGGTTATCTTGACTTTTTAACTAATGTTGGTAGCTTAAGATAGCCATATCATTTTAGGCTTTAGGCACACAAGGGTGATTATGGCCGGAAGAGAAAAGACAAATCATACAATTATTAACTTTTCCTTTTATTTAGATCTGGTCTTAGAATCTATCACAAATATTCATTTAAATTTAAAAAGGAATTTTTACTCCTATAATTCTAAATGACTTTCCTTTGTTTATTATAAACAACTTTATTGCTTTAACTATGTAATTTTAACTAACAATTATAATTTTATCATGGAAAAGAAAAAGATTTTGCTGATATATATACCAAATTATTTTTACAAGCAGGAGTAGGATATCCAAGCATTAACATATCTAACTTTGAAAGTAAATGATTTTAAATATAAAGGGGTTAAAAGTAATATAAAATTAGACAAGATAAATTTCCAGAGAATTATAATTAATAAATATTTATTAGATTGGTACTATGGATTTTAAATATGGCATTTACTTAGAAATAAAAAAAAATCATCTGTTTAAATTTTTCCTTCCTTTTTAAAGAACAACATTACATTGTGGTAAATCTCAAAAACATTACTTTGGTAATAGATAAAGATTTTGCTTTTCCAAGGCAAATCAATTTAGATGCATTACGATAAGCAAGTATTTTAGTAAAATTGGTTAACCATAGTTACATATATGTACATTAAAGAATTTTTAAGGGCATAGATAACCTTTATGACATGTGTTGAATACAAGAACCTATTTTAAACTATCTATTCTTAAAGATCATAAAAAGTTGAAATTACAAATGTGCATAGAGCATTAACTTCTGAATGAAGAAGATCTTCAATCAAGAAGTAGACTGCTTTCTACAACTGTATTTCATGCAAAATGAGTTCATATAATGTTTCTCCTTAGATAACACTTAAGTTTTCATGTAAGAAAGATTAAAATATGACAAACTCATGCTACATGTATTAAAATATTTTTAAATAATTTGAAAAAAGTTTTAGTATTCCAAATTCAAGCTAAAATTTAAATATTAAAAATCTTTTATCTGTAGATATTCTTAAATAACTGCTCATAAACACTGCATTTTATTTCAATATTTAAAATATGCAGTTGAATTCATTTAATAAAATAAAAAAATTTTTAAACCTAAAACAAATTTCTCAGAAAAGAAATATAATTTTGAATTTTAACTTCATTCTCAGAGGTTTATTAAAAGTTTCTAAGAAAGCCTATGAACCTAAAAACATCCTTAATAAGACTAATAATAAACCCACATGCCTTGGGTATGATGAATAGATTATTTACTTAGAAGTGTACAAGCTCACAGCAAAACAAGTCTATATTTTTCTTTAAAACCAGGTAAAGTTTGAATTTTGTTTTTTTCTTCAGCTATACAATAAAAATGCCACCAACTTGAAAGTGAGCAGTTTGGCTAAAATGAAATGTTTAAAAATTAAAAACAGAAAGGAGAATTATCCTAATAGGTAGCTTTGGTTCATTTAAGTTATTTTCTTTTATCTAGATTTGCTCTTAGGGAGAAATATTGATTTTAGATTTGTCTTTGGTTTTGCAGTTTCCAGTTTAATTATGTTAATAATGAAATATAGCAGTATATTATTAAATATAGCAATATTTAATTATGTTAATAATGAAATATAGCAATGAACTATAACAACTATATAAAATTTATGAACAGATTTCAACAGGTTGAAATTTCATAAGCCAAAATTTTAATTTATTAATGTGTCGTACATTTTTTCAAATACTAAAAAAATTTCTCCATTATCATTGATTTCTTCATCATTGTTTTTTTTTAAGCTACCTTGTCTACAGTTTTAACCACATTTAAAAGGCAAGTTTCCACGAAAAATCTCTTGCATCTAGAAACTGCTAGGATGAGACTACAAGCAACTAGTGACAATGACAATGCAAACTGGAGGTCTGCTCATCAAACACTGCAGTGAGTGTATTATAAATATGATAGAACTAAGTAGAAATAGTCTGTTCTTTTGGAATTGCACTCATTAAGCGAGAAAGCAGCAGCCTTACCTTTGACATCCATCAGAACGATGAAATGAAGTAGAAGGAACATTGCAATCAATCTGCGGCTGAAGAGACACTTAATACCAGAAACGTAACAATGGGTTCACAGCAACTGAGTTATTAGACGTATGCTCCTTATACCTCAGAAGGAGTTCTGATATACTAACTTCGGTGCCTCCCCTGTGTCTGAGCATGCTCACAGCTAGAACTTTACTGGCACGAAAGGAGACGGTCTTTGTCACTATGCAGCCTATCTTTTTCATTCTTTTTTTTTTTTTTTGGTTTCATTTTATTTCAAATCTACAGTTGTTTTCTTGATCATTAATTCATTATAGTATGTACAGAGAGACATACATAAAACTCTGGTGTTATAAAAAACATTTTTAAAAAATCACTCTAAAAAAGTTTCCCATTAAAGCATGTAGCACAATTTGCTCCTAATTTAGTATATATGCTGCCAAAGTGAACACAGATTTGCTCTTAATTTAAATCCAATCATATATAGAAATTCTCCAATAGGGAGGGAAATAGATTTACACTGAATAGGTGACAAAACTCTTTGCAAGCATATCTTTCATTCAGTAAACAAATAACAAAAAGCTACTCACTGGCAAATATATGAAGAATACGTGCTTCCATTCAAATGCTCTTAAATGTTTTCAAATGGCATACAGAAAGATAGTAATAACTAAGATATATGGCCCTGTGTTTAATAGTTACTAACTGTAAGACATTCACACAATATTTTAAACTTCATTTACTTCCTCTATAATTATGTTCCTTTTTTTTTAAATGGACACTTTTATTCTTGCTTTCAATCCTGTGTTTCACATCTACTAGAAAATAATAATTATAATTCAGTTCTTACATCCTGAAAGCAGCTTTTAAAGCAGCATAGTCAGTGTTAGAGAAAGGGACTTTGGTCATAGAATTCAGTTGATCCTAGTCTAATGATAAAGAGTCTACAAAAGGACATTGTAGAATTTCGTCGTCTAAGAAATTCTGAGAAATGTCTATGTAGACATACTAAACATTTCGTACTTGTGATTTGGACAGAGGATTTTCTAAGGGAATAATACTCTTATATGTTGCTATGAATTCTGTCACAACAACACTGAAAAACTATCTTGTGATGACTGGCTACATCATCACAAATCACAAGAAATGGGGTTTTCATTGTTCTTTCTTTCATTCCAGCCTTTGACAGAATAAAGATTCAAAGGGAATTTCAACTAGAAAATATTTCATTTATCACATAATGCCATTAGTTCTTTTCTCTTTTAAGACGTGAGCTAAATTCTCCAAGACTCCTTCCAGATACATTTAGCTGTATTCTCATCTTATTTTTCAAACCAAAAGAGAGAGCAGCAAGAATAAAGGAAATGATGAAAAGAAATAGTTCAAGGTTTTTTTCTTACATTTCAAGCACCCTTTTTCTTCACAAATTTTGAGGTCTTTTTACATAAAATTTGCCTTAGTTTTCATTAAAAAATTCAGAGTGATGAATTTTCCCTATATTTTGTGTTCTACTGTCAAAATGAGGGGTGCTAGTGTCTGGTATTGAAACATTAAGCATAAATTTTTAAGTGCAGTTAAATACCATGAATTGTCCATCACAAGTTTATTTGAGGTTTTAAATGTATATTTCATGAAAACACAATTTTTGGAGAAAGAAGAAATGTCAAGATTTCAAAGCACTTAATTTTGATTTCTTCTTGAATATTAAGCCTTAGAAATAGATTTAAATTGTTAAAACATTGAATCATTATCCTTTTGTGTTAAGCTTTTCAATCTTTCTTATATTAACATAAATAATTCAGAACTCCATAATTATAAATAATAGTTAAGAACGTCTTAGGCTCATTATTGGTTTCTAAAGGCTGAAAGTGCAGGTATTGAAAGATATTTCATTTAATAAGTTTTAACTTTGATTTACCTAGTATGAGCATCCAGTATCTTGAACTGAAACCCAAATGGTTGATATGTACACAAGGATATAATATAGGGGTTTAAATAAGGGTGAACGGATTGACTCTTTCCTTGGAGACACAGTTGGTACAGAAGCTCCAGACAGTGCTTCATGCAGAGAGGAAGACTTGTATAAACTGATTCATCCCGGGATGTTAACATCAAACTTGCACAAGTGTATTTTATTGATCCTTGCCTGAATCAACTTATTCCTTCATGAAAGTCTCCAGTGGGTAGCACTCACAGTTTTGGCAATAATAGTATAAAAGCTCATAAGCCACCAGGGAAGCCCCTCATACAAATATAATACTTAATAAATAGCACAATTCAATGTAATTCTGGCTAATTCAAGGGAATTCACTAACCGGACAATTACCTGGACTTCTCAGGTGGCTCAGTGGTAAAGAATTCACCTGCCAATTCAGGAGATGTGGATTCGACCCCTGTTGAGAAGATCCCCTGGAGAAGGAAATGGCAATCCACTCCAGTATTCTTACCTGGGAAATCCCATGGACAGAGGAGCCTGGCTGACTACAGTCCATGGGGTCGCAAAAGAGTCAAACAGGACAAGAATACTGGAGTGGGTTGCCATGCCGTCCTTTAGGTAATCTTCCCAACCCAGGGATCGAACCCACGTCTCCTGCAGTTCCTGTGCTACAGGCAGATTCTTCACCACTGAACCACTGGGGAAGCTCCAAAACCTTAGATATTCAGCTATAATTATGATTAGGATTAGGATTATAATTACATTAGCCCTTCTTCATGAGATACATCATTAACTCGTCATTTAATAAGATTGATATTTTGAGTAACCTTCCAGCAGTGGTAACAGACCTACTTGTTACTCTGTAGGCAGAACAAACCTAACTGAATCACACAACCTCATTAGCATAGAATGTCAGTGAGTTGAGCAAACCAGTCCTCATATAGGGTCCGTTTTGAGAAGGGAAGTCTCAGTTATGTATTCTCACTCTAATACTTTACATTTAAAATAATTTAAGTCATGCTCCATTTATTTGGGAATTTCAAGCTCTTGGCAAGCTCAGTGAATAGGAGCATAGCTATAAACCCAGAGTAAAAAAATATCACAGAGACAACCACTCCCAGCAGGAGGGTAGATTAGATACTCTCTGAAAAGCCTTCTTGCTTGAAAATAAAAGCTCTTGCACGAAAACAATTTTCATTGCATTTCTGCAGTGTTATAAATGAGAAGAATCAAGCCTAAAGGAAAAACACAAGACAAAAGCAAAAATGCTGAAATGGCAATGCAGAACAGTAAACAAATATAAAAGACAAGATATGCCTACAAACAAATGCAGATGCCAACTAAAAGATCAGCTTTTAAACTGGGGGAATGGCAAGGTCTCAGCACTCAGCCTCAGCCTCCCCAGAGGACTAAGCCATGCACTCCGCGCAATAGAAACACGAACTCTGTAGAAAACATCATCAGTTTAGTTCCTCGGGGTTTACCCAGATTAACGTCAACCAAATACTGGCTCACTATCAACGATCAACCAAGCACACTCAGGTAACACTTGGCACAAATAAAAGCAATAGATTCAGAACCCCAAGAGCTTCATATATTGAAATGGTCAGTTATGGAAGATAAAATGTTTAAAGAAAGAAACACACAGAACCACAAAAGTAAGTAAGAAATAAGAAACCATTCAAAAGAAACAATTTTTAGAAACAACATATTTGTGGAACTTAAGAACTCAACGTATGGGTAAAAGTAGTAGTTGAGGGAAAAAAAAGTTGTAGACTGGAATAAAGAGGTAAAGAAATTATCCAGAATTTAGTACAGATAAACAGAGAATGAGCAAAACTAAAGAAATTAAAAGTTTCAGAGGAAAGCATGAAAAGTTTCAACATGCAGCTACAGTCCCAGAAAGAACAAGTCGTGAGAATAAAGGAGAAATTTAGGGAGGTGATGACTGAGAATTTTCTAGAAATGATAAAATATAAAATTTGTAGATAAAGGAAGAACGATCTCTAGTAGGCAGTGCAGATAAAAATAAATCCACATCTGGACATTCGGCATTAAAATTGGGTAATATCGAATATACAGAGAAAGCTTTAAAATAAAGCAGAGAGAAAAAGCAGATGAGCTACACAGGGAAAACTAGAATGCTAATGGACTTCTCAACAACAATGATGGAAGCCAGAATAGATGCAATAGCATTCAAATTCTGAGAGAAAATGACTGGCAACTAAAAACTGTATTCTTAGGAAAATTGTATTTTAAAGGGAGCACTAGATATATTGAAAAGTTAGGTAAAACTCCAAATGAAAAGTTCGGATAAGAAGTTCAGTGGCTTTTCAGGGAAGGGAGCAATCTGTCTGAACTGCAAAGATCACTAGATGAAATCTGTGCCATGCACATCTTGAATAGAACAAACTGAGAGATTAAGAAGTCATGTCATGGTACGGAGCAACTAAGTACACAGTCAGGCTGATGGCAGAAGAAAGTAAACCTGATTCTTGTACCCGAGTGAAACTGAGAGACTCCTGGCCACGCATACATGGCCAGACCAAAAAGACGCATATGAGAGATATTATGGTACATCAGATTAGCATTACCAATTATTCCACTGTCTGCAAAAGGATTATGCACTCAGTTCCACATTTTGCCATGTGACTTGGCAGAACCTCTCATAGTGAGTGTGTATTTCTCTGCTGCACTGATTTTTGCCTCTTGACCAATAAAATGTGACCAGAAGTAGCATGTGCCGCATTCCAGGAGAGGCTTTAAATGTCTTGTGTGGTGTGGCTTGGCTTCCCCACTCCTTAGCCAGAGTGAGAGCCACGTGCAGCAGGCTTGAACCTGAGCCCAGCTGAGCCCAGAAGAGCCACACATGACCCACAGACTCGTGAGCAAGGCATCCATGTTTGTGGTTGTAAGCCACTGAGATTTTTTTATTTTTATTTTTTTTTGTTGCTGTTTTGGGTGCAAAACAACAAAACCTGACTCAGAGAGATGGATCTGGAAGTCACTCCTCCTGACCTTAGGTTTTCAGGACGAAAACTAAGGATATTGGGTTAGTGGCACGTGCTATATTCGGTTCAGTTCAGTCACTCAGTCATGTCCGACTCTGCAACCCCATGAACTGCAGCACGCCAGGCCTCCCTGTCCATCACCAACTCCTGGACTTCACTCAGACTCATGTCCATCAAGTTGGTGATGCCATCCAGCCATCTCATCCTCTGTTGTCCTCTTCTCCTCCTGCCCCCAATCCCTCCCAGCATCAGAGTCTTTCCCAATGAGTCAACTCTTTGCATGAGATGGCCAACGTATTGGAGTTTCAGCTTTAGCATCAGTCCTTCCAATGAACACCCAGGACTGATCTCCTTTAGGAGGGACTGGTTGTACCTCCTTGCAGTCCAAGGGGCTCTCAAGAGTCTTCTCCAACACCACAGTTCAAAATCACAGTCCAATAAATGACCCAATCAAAAAATGGGCCAAAGAACTAAATAGACATTTCTCCAAAGAAGACATACAGATGGCTAACAAACACATGAAAAGATGCTCAACATCACTCATTATCAGAGAAATGCAAATCAAGACCACAATGAGGTACCATTTCACACCAGTCAGAATGGCTGTAATCCAAAAGTCTACAAGCAATAAATACTGGAGAGGGTGTGGAGAAAAGGGAACCCTCTTACACTGTTGGTGGGAATGCAAACTAGTACAGCCACCATGGAGAACAGTGTGGAGATTCCTTAAAAAACTACAAATAGAGTTGCCTTATGACCCAGCAATCCCACTGCTGGGCATACACACCAAGGAAACCAGAATTGAAAGAGATATGTGTACCCCAATGTTCATTGCAGCACTGTTTATGATAGCCAGGACATGGAAGCAACCTAGATGTCCATCAGCAGATGAATGGATAAGAAAGCTGTGGTACATATACACAATGTAGTATTACTAGCCATTAAAAAGAAAACGTTTGAATCAGTTCTAATGAGGTGGATGAAACTGGAGCCAATTATACAGAGTGAAGTAAGCCAGAAAGAAAAACACCAATACAGGATACTAACACATAAATATGGAATTTAGAAAGATGGTAATGATAACCCTGTATGTGGGACAGCAAAAGAGACACAGATGTATAGAACAGACTTTTGGACTCTGTGGGAGAGGGAGAGAGTGGGATGATTTGGGAGAATGGCATTGAAACATGTATACTATCATGTAAGAAACGAATTGCCAGTCTATGTTCGATACAGGATACAGGATGCTTGGGGCTGGTGCACTGGGATGACCCAGAGAGATGATATGGGGAGGGTGGTGGGAGGGGGGTTCAGGGTTGGGAACTCATATACACCTGTGGCAAATTCATGTCAATGTATGGCAAAACTAACACACTATTGTAAAGTAAAAAAAATAATAATAAAAAATAAAGAGAAAAAAAAATCATAGTCCAAAATCAGTGCAGATGGTGACTGCAGCCATGAAATTAAAAGATGCTTACTCCTTGGAAGGAAATTTATGACCGACCTAGATAGTATATTCAAAAGCAGAGACGTTACTTTGTCAACAAAGGTCCATCTAGTCAAGGCTATGGTTTTTCCAGTGGCCATGTGTGGTTGTGAGAGTTGGACTGTGAAGAAAGCTGAGCGCTGAAGAATTGATGTGCTATATATATTGAATCAATTAGTGCACAAATTCCATTTTTATTTGAAGTAATTTTCTTCTTTTGGAATGTCTTCTACATTATACATGATTCCCATGTTTCTTAGAGTAAATTATGCAGCTATTATTTGCTGAGGTGACATTCCCTTCAGTATTCACAAAATGGTTCCTGAATATTTACTAAGTTCTTTTGCTTTCTGAAATTCTATAAAATATGACTGAGCTTAAATAAGTTACTAGATGCTATTTTCTAGGGCTTGTGTACTATGGTTTCTAAGTGCCTTCCATTTTAAAACTTCAGGTAACATAAAATAAATTTGAACACTATTTGGTGAATGTTTTAACTTTCAAGTCTGTATATTGAGTTTACTCTGAGTGAATGGACCTTTATTTACAAAATACAATCATATCTACTGCTGGGTAATGATCTTTGATGTAAAGTGAAAGTCCACAAATCATTTATATCTAAATTCTTCTCGAATTCATTATGCCAGCCCTTTGTTTTATAGGATCATATAAACACAAACCTGGCACAGCCTACCAGCACCCTCAAACCAGCCTGAATGCTCCTAACAGCCGTTATCCTCATCCTGTTCTCTTATTTTGCCTTTTGCTTGCATATAAACACTGATCTGTGCACTCTTTCTTCATTCTATAACTTTACATTCTGACGGTTGGATGCAGTAACCAAAAAAGTGCCTAAACTGTTGTTCTTAGACAGGAGAGAGAGCAGAAGCAAGACCCCACAAAGCAATAAATCAGTTAATTTCTGGATAAAGAGGAAACAAATCTAAGATACACTTAGGAGGTAAAGTTGAAGGGAGCAATGGAAGGACAGGAGAGAGAGACTTCAGGGGATTCTCAGATCTCTAAACTGAGCCACTGGGTAAAAGACCCAGGAGGAGAATGTTATCAGGGACAGTAATGAGGGAGTATTTCCATGTGTTGAACTTAAGGGGCCTGAAAGTGAAAGTGAAAGTCACTTAGTTGTCTGACTCTTTGCAACCCCAAGGACTGTAGCCTGCCAGGCTTCTCTGTCTATGGAATTCTCTAGGTCAGAATACTGGAGTGGGTAGCTGTTCCCTTCTCCAGGGGATCTTCCCAACCCAGTGATTGAACCCCAGTCTCCCAGTTGTAGGTGGATTCTTTACCATTTGAGCCACCAGAGAAGCCCAAAACTTTAAGTGAAAGTGTCAGTCAGTCGGTCGTATCCAGCTGTTTGTGACCCCATGGACTGTAGCCCACCAGGCTCTTCTGTCCATGAGATTCTCCAGGCAAGAATACTGGAGTGGGTTGTTATTCCCTTCTGCAGAGGATATTCCTGACCCAGGGATCCAACCCAGGTCTCTTGCATTGTACGCAGATTCTTTACCATCTGAGCCACTAGGGAAGCCTTAAAGGGCCTGAGGAACATCCAGAAAGCAGTGTCAACAGGTAGAGAAGTTAGAATTCAGGAAAGAGGTATGGTATTTGAAACAGTCTCATTCGTAGAATAATTACCCACAATACTTTAAAGAAATTGAAAAGTTACAATTAGAAAATTGTAATCATTTAGTTGCTATATATATGAGAAGTTATTCATTAGAAGCTTTATTTAAACGTCATTACAATACTAAGGCCTTACCGGATAAGGCAATGGCACCCCATTCCAGTACTCTTGCCTGGAAAATCCCATGGATGGAAGAGCCTGGTAGGCTGCAGTCCATGGGGTTGCTAAGAATCAGACATGACTGAGCGACTTCACTTTCACTTTTCACTTTCATGCATTGGAGAAGGAAATGGCAACCCACTCCAGTGTTCTTGCCTGGAGAATCCCAGGGACGGGGGAGCCTGGTGGGCTGCCGTCCATGGGGTCACAGAGTCTGACACGACTGAAGCGACTCAGCAGCAGCAGCAGCAGCAGGGCTACATACAGCTAATTTCAGATTACTATCTAATGACCATTCATTATGGGGCCAGCATACTGTCTCCATTTGGGTAAACAAAGTGAAAGATTTCAGAAAAGAAAAATGACAATACCACAATGACAATACCAATACTAATGATATTAGCTGAAACTAGGTAAGTAATTACACCACCTGTGCATATTCCCAAGTACATATGCAGGAAATTAGCTAGAGCCTGTCAATATAATGGTACTAGATTTTAGAATCCATACCTAAAGCACATAAACCTAGCAAACGAATGAGAGTAAACACTAAACTCCATTAAAATACTGAAAAGTTTTATTTTGTGGGATCTGATAAAACAGCTAACTCCAGAATCAAGCTGATGAATTCAAATATGTAGGGCCAAGCACAGGGCTAGATAAAGGACATTTTGTATAGACTCACTCAATCGTGTCCAACTCTTTACAGCCTCATGGACTGTAGCCCTCCAGGGTCCTCTGTCCATGGGATTTTTCAGGCAAGAATACTGGAGCAGGTTGCCATGCCCTCCTCTAGGGGATCTTCCAGTCCCAGGGATCGAATCTGCATCTCTTGTGTCTCCTACATTGGCAGGCGGATTCTTTACCACTAGCGCCACTTAATATGACCTGGGAGGATGACACAGGGAAGTATTTGAAAAGCAAATACTTCAGAGAAAGGAACTAAGTAGCAGAGCAACTGCTAACAAAAACTTATGAAGTGAATATGTACATTGGAGAACAATGAAGAAAAATAGGCTAAAATAATGAGACGTTTCCACTTCCCTGGTGGCTCAGATGGTAAAAGATCCGCCTGCAATGCAGGAGACCTGGGTTCGATCCCTGGGTTCAGAAGATCCCCTGGAGAAGGGCATGGCAACCCACTCCAGTATTCTTGCCTGGAGAATCCCCATGGACAGAGGAGCCTGGAGGGCTGCAATACATGGGGTCACAAAGAGTCGGACATGACTGAGTGACTAAGCACATGGCACACAGTCATACTTAAGAGTAAGTTGGTGGAAGAAAAGGGAAACTCCAGAACTGTATATAGTATTTTTTTTTTTCCTGTTCTGGAAAGCTCAGAGAGTGAAAAAGCTTCTCTTCCAAAAATATGCTAATAATAATTACACATTTTTTTCATCTCACATCTGCCAGTGTTATTTTTCTGTTTGATATGGTTAATAACCAGTTCCTCAGGAAGTCACATGACCATACTGGGCAGTATCATATACAGAAAATTGTCAACAGAACAACATGACATGGCTCAATGATACACAGCAGTTTTCCCAGGAGAAGCTTGGTTGCTTGTTTTTGAGGAGGATCAAAGCTTACATCATTATGGACTCCTGTGACATTCACATGAGCTGGAGCTCAAGAAATATTTAGTAAGGAACCATGTTGACTTCCCTATAGCAGAGTTCTTTTGTCATTTCCTTATTTTTAAGTTGTGCAATTTTTACCTTAAGTTTTTTGCTGTTGAAGTTTTTCAGAAACAAATCTGAAGCCCTACAACGCAGCTATGTTAAGGATGGTTCAGAATTATAATTTTACAACTATTGCCAAATGTAACAGTGAAGTCTCTAGTGAATAAAACAGATACATAGAGGAACCAACCCCCCAAATTAAAATATTAAATGCAACTCTGTTTTCTTATAAACTAGAGACACGTGGTTTGTACAGCTTTCCCAGGATGGACCTTCTGGATTCTAAATGGATCATGGTTTGAACAGAATACTTTGTAAAATACCATCTTTCTAGGAGAAAAGAACTTATAACTCAGTCATTATAATCAATGTAAAAACAAATATGACAGGTACAATAAGGGATATATATTTATATATTTTAAAAACTTTACTAATAGTTTATATACAATAAAATTTAAAAATATTTAGCTCATATAGCAATTCATATATCTATTTACATAAATTTTAGCTTTTAAAGTTTAAAGGGAAGAGGAACCAGAGGTCAAATTGCCAACATCTGCTGGATCATCGAAAAAGCAAGAGAGTTCCAGAAAAACATCTATTTTTGCTTTATTGACTATGCCAAAGCCTTTGAGTGTGGATCACAGTAAACTGTGGAAAATTCTGAAAGAGATGGGAATACCAGACCATCTGACCTGCCTCTTGAGAAACCTGTATACAAGTGAGGAAGCAACAGTTAGAACTGGACATGGAACAACAGACTGGTTCCAAACAGGAAAAGGAGTACGTCAAGGCTGTATATTGTCACCCTGCTTATTTAACTTATATGCAGAGTATATCATAAGAAATGCTGGGCTGGATGAAGCACAAGCTGGAATCAAGATTGCTGGGAGAAATATCAATAACCTCAGACATGCAGATGACACTACCCTTATGGCAGAAAGCAAAGAAGAACTAAAGAGCCTCTTGATGAAAGTGAAAGAAGAGAGTGAAAAAGTTGGTTTAAAGCTCAACATTCAGAAAAGTAAGATCATGGCATCTGGTCCCATCACTTCATGGCAAATAGATGGGGAAACAGTGGAAACAGTGGCTGACTTTTATTTTTCTGGGCTCCAAAATCACTACAGTGACTACAGCCATGAAATTAAAAGACACTTACTCCTTGGAAGGAAAGTTATGACCAACCTAGACAGCATATTCAAAAGCAGAGACATTACTTTGCCAACAAAGGTCTGTCTAGTCAAGGCTATGGTTTTTCCAATGGTCATGTATGGATGTGAGAGTTGGACTGTGAAGAAAGTTGAGTGTTGAAGAATTGATGCTTTTGAACTGTGGTGTTGGGGAAGACTCTTGAGAGTCCCTTGGACTGCAAGGAGATCCAACCAGTCCATCCTAAAGGAGATCAGTCCTGGGTGTTCACTGGAAGGACTGATGTTGAAGCTGAAACTCCAATACTTTGGCCACCTCATGTGAAGAGCTGACTCATTTGAAAAGACCCTGATGCTGGGAAATATTGAGGGCAGGAGGAGAAGGGGACAACAGAGGATGAGATGGTTGGATGGCATCACCAACTCAATGGATATGAGTTTGGGTAAACTTTGGGAGTTGGTGATGGACAGGGAGGCCTGGTGAGCTGCAGTCCATGGGGTTGCAAAGAGTTGGACATGACTGAGCAACTGAACTGAACTGAACTGAAAGTTTAAAAGACCAAAAAGTCATTACATGCTCAGATTATGGAGATGGACTGGATATGTCCAATGGTACATATTATGGAATGCTTTAAGGTTTTGGCACGAAGCCTTTGGACTTGATGACAAGAAGTCCAAAGAATGAAAAGAAGTCCAAAGATGACAAGAAGGTGACAAGAAGTGGCCATTGAGCAAGAGAGGCATGTGAGGGAAGCTAGGCTTTAGGGGGATAGATCAAGCAGTGGTGTGAACTGATTAAATAGAGTTAGGAGGGAGAGACTTGAAAATAGGAGTGTAACTTGAAAAAAAGAAAAACTCAGGTCTATATCTCACACTGAACATAAGATAAACTGCAAATGGATTAGAGATCGAAAAGTAAAGGCTGAAAGCACAGAAGCACTAGAAGACAGTATGGATGATTTTTTCTTTAACATAAGGAAAGACTTTCTAAGTATGAATCAAAATGCAAAGATAATGAAAGAAAAAATATAATAATAATAAATAAAAGTAGAAGCAACAACAGATTTTATTTTCTTGGGCTCCAAAATCACTGCAGATGATGACTGCAGCCACAAAATTAAAAGATGCTTGCTTCTTGGAAGGAAGACTATGACAAACCTAGACAGCATATTAAAAAGCAGAGACATCACTTTGCTGACAAAGGTCTGTAGAGTCAAAGCTATGGTTTTTCCAGCAGTCATGTAAACAACTGGTGCTTTTTCATGGGACCCCCTCACTTGTGTTAGTTCTTTTCATACTGGAATGCTGGTTGATGTATTAATATGCTGATCTTTCTCTTAAATATATTAGGCCAGGGTTTCATTTATCCCCTGTGGTTCTTTTAGAATGAGGAGCAGTTGCTCTGTGATTTTAGGTCTTCCTTTACGAGAAGTAGGGTACAAAAAACACACAATAGCAGAGTTCACTGTTCCTGGAGGTCTCCCATCTGTTGCTTCTATCTTTAAAGCAGCACTTTCTTCCTTTTCTCCACCTCTGACTAGCCCTTGTATCATATTTAGGTTTACCTGCTAAACTCCCACGTTAAGGGTGGAAAAGAAAAATTTAACTCTTTCTCATATAAAAGATTTCTGGAAATTTGATTTTCCAGACTGGCCAGGTAGATTTGCTGTGTCAACCAGGACTCAAGCCACACAGAGAATATAGGAGATGTAGTCTTTCATTCCCAGAGAAAGCAATGGCAACCCACTCCAGTACTCTTGCCTGGAAAATCCTGCAGACAGAAGAGCCTGCAGAGGTAGGCTGCAGTCCACGGGGTCTCTAGGAGTCGGACTGAGCAGCTTCACTTTTACTTTTCATTTTCATGCATTGGAGAAGGAAATGGCAACCCACTCCAGTGTTCTTGCCTAGAGAATCCCAAGGATGGTGAAGCCTGGTGGGCTGCCGTCTATGGCGTCGCACAGAGTCGAACACGACTGAAGTGACTTAGCAGCAGCAGCAGCAACAGTCTTTCATTCCATGTGGAAACATGTGAACTATTGAAAAGCAGGGCTATGTTACTAAATTTAACTAAGCTAAACATCACTTTACCAATAAAGGACCATATAGTCAAAGCTGTTTTTTCCAATAGTCATATTCAGATGCAAGTTGGACCATAAGGAAGGCTGGGCACCAAACAATTGATGCTCTTGAAGACTCTTGAGAATCCCTTGGACTGCAAGATCAAATCAGTCAATCCTAAAGGAAATCAGTCCTGAATACTCATTGAAAGGACTGATGCTGAAGCTCCAATACTTTGACCACCTGATGTGAAGAACCAACTCATTGGAAAAGACCGTGATGCTGAGAGAGATTGAAGGTGAAAGGAGAAGGGAGCAGCAGAGGGTGAGATGGTTAGATAGCATCACTGACTCAATGGACATGAATTTGAGAAAACTGGGAGATAGAAGAGGACAGAGGAGCCTGACATGCTACAGTTCATGGGGGTGGGAAAGAGTCAGACATGACTTAGTGACTCAAAAACAGCAACAAAAATTTAGTAAGAAGGAAAGAGAGAAGGGATGTTGCAGTGGTCAACTTGCAATATCTGAAGACTCTTCCTTAGCTTGCAGGCCTTTGGGAGCCTCTTATAGGATGCTTTTTATATTGTAATTTATATATGTTCATTTAACCACTATATTCAATAGCAAAGACTATGACTTCATCATCTTATTATCCTGAATTCTTAACGCAGTCCTTGTCGTGTGGGGGTGTGTGTATATATATACAGCATGATAAATTATATTGGCACTTCTATCCATGGCTCTATTGTATCATTGGAAATTACAGTCCCTACATTAAACAGAAAGAGCTGTTCTAAGAAGGGAAGGGTTTACTATGTTTGTCAAAGAGCTCATTTACCTAAACAAAGAGATTCGAGAAGCCTGATGGTCCACACTGGCCCAGCAAAGTCCCTATAATGGTGAGGTAGGGACTTCACAGAGAGACATGTGAGGTGCCATGTTGTTTTCCCTCACTCCCACTCTTCTACCATCTGCAGTTTCAATAGGTGAATTCTCCCCGTAGATGTCAATCCACATTTCTAGCTTCTCATGGGGCAGGGACTTTACACCATGTTCTGTTTTCATGACGATTTTAAAGACAGGTTGTGTTATGTGTTCAGTCGCTCAGCAGTGTCTGGCTCCTTTGCAACCCCATGGACTTTGGCCACCAGGCTCCTCTGTCCGTGGGATTTTTCAGGCCAGAATACTGGAGTCGGTTACCATTTTCTCCTCCAGGGGATCTTCCCAACTCAGGGATCAAACCTGAGTCTCCTGTGGTCTCCTGCATTGCAGGCAGATTCCTCACCTGCTGAGCCGTCAGGGAAGCCCTTAAGACAGATTGGCAGGAGACAAACCGGGGCCGCTAGTTGAGTTTTATTTTCTTATAGAGATCCCACATTATAGAATTTCTGTGGGAATTTGTCTTGTCAAAAAATCTTGCCAAAACTTCAAATTCTTAATGTATAACAGAAAAGTGAACTAGCTGCAGTCCCAACAATAGTATCTGTAGAATACATTTCTTTCCATTGAGTCAATAAGAGATTGATTTTCAGTATGAAACCAAAAATACTTTTCTCTAGAAAACATTTGATCCTAAAATAACAGGAAAACCATGTTTCATGATACAGCATATTATTGAAAATAATTTATATAAAGAAAAGTTTTGTAGTTCCAGTAAAATAAATAAATAAAATAAGCTCTAAGAAAATATATTCTTAAAATCTACACAATCCTTTTTCTCATTTTAGCTTAAAGGTCTAGATGATAAATGATGTGAAATTTATACTTTTGCTAAATCAGAAGGTTTCAGCTTTGTAAAAATTTTCTCCAATATTTCAAAGCAGAATATATTTCCTCTTTCTTTGGTTTACATTCTCAGACATGTTTTCTTGACCTTTCGGAAGCCACTGCTAACAGAAAACTACAGAAACAGAGGAGAATATGTGCGTGCATGTATGAGAAAAGCAGAGAGAGCGAGCGTGCAAGACAGAAGGAGAAGATGGAGGGGGAAGGGAGAGAGGGGAAAAAAGTCCTCTGAGTCTGAAGAAACTGAAAGAGCAAAATAGTGTTAACAATCCAGAAAGTCTGTTCATAGGAGAAACCAGAAAACCTCTTTAGCTGAAAGAAACACTGAGAATCCAATAAGTCTTCAGAGTCTGTCCTTAGCATATGTTGAACTAGTTCTGTAGTTTAAAAATCATTTAAGTACTAATTTTAGTAAATTGAGTCTGTTGGACTTTATAACAGGCACCAATTATGTATTTGAATAATTATATATTCCAATTATATTGAATAATTGAACACTCTTCATTTAATGTATCTTTTAGGAATCTAAACAGGTTGGCATCCATGAATATGTAGCTTTTGATTATGATCATTTTTCACTACATGGAACTCTGAACTCAGGACACGATCACATACAGCATAATATTTGCTGGAGAAACATACTGGATTGCTTTGGATCTGGCAAGTCTCCAGCCCATGGGCCAAATGTAGCCCCAGCTCTCATTCATCTGAATCTTGGCAAATATCCCCCATGTGAGTGTGGGCCTGACAAGAGCTGCTACAACCTTTAGGGCACTTTTATTTGTTGGGATTATTCCATTTTGAGAGGAGTTTGTGAAGGTTTAATGATGGTGAAGGTTTAACAATGCTTTGGGAGACCAACGGACCGCATGTTTTAACTCATCAAAATGTTGAAGGACCGAAGAACCTCAGACAGCACAGCCTTAGAGAACAGCACTTCACCCTGACTCCCTCTGGTCCAGAAAACACATGGCTTCTCCTTTTTTTAAAAAAAAAAATTTTATTAAAAAAAATTTTTTTTTTGTTTTATTCTTTCCTTCTTCCTTTTTAGCATTGGTCCAGTCACAGAGGAGACTCTCTGAAAACATTTACTTATTGTGTAAATGTATTGAGGGGATATTTCCTCCATCAATCTTTCTCTTTACTCTCTGTGTTTCTCTTCACCTCTCATTGTCTTGTCCTTTTTCCTTTTCTCTTTTATCGTTTCCCTCATTTAAATTAATACAACATGGAGTACAAATACATTTAGATTCCAATAGTTTTAGTTCCTGGAGAAGGAAATGGCACCCCACTCCAGTACTCTTGCCTGGAAAATCCCATGGACGGAGGAGCCTGGTGGGCTGCAGTCCATGGGGTCTTGAATAGTTGGACACGACTGAGCGACTTCGCTTTCACTTTCACTCTCATGCACTGGAGAAGGAAACGGCAGCCCACTCCAGTGTTCTTGCCTGGAGAGTCCCAGGGACGGGGGAGCCTGGAAGGCTGCCATCTCTGGGGTCGCACAGAGTCGGACACGACTGAAGCGACTTAGCAGCAGCAGCAGCAGGAGCAGCGGTTTTAGCTCCAATTTACTTCCATAAAATAATTTAAGTTTATTGGCTAAAAAGAATCTTAAGATTCATGTAATCCATGAGTAAACTGATAAATCCATGAGTAAATTGACGGTTTTATAGTTCTCAGAAAACAAAAAAAGATTATTTTTAAACCATGGTTGATTTCTCCCTTTGACATTTATAAGTTCTTCATAGAAAAGAATTATTGTATTGCCCATAACTGCTTGATGAAATAACTAAACATTATTATTACAAAAGTACCAACACAGGTTTTAAGATAGCAGCATTAAAGTAAGCAAAACTTTTGCTTTGCTTCTTTTCTCAATGTTACTGGGCTCTAAAAGTTTTATTTTAAATACTAAGGGTGATTATTTTTATTTTTAACCTTTGAAGAGAGAGGGACACTCTAAGAAAATAGCATTCTGATTCTAAGCATAATAGTGTTATTTAAGTCAAGAACAGGCATGTCCTAAACCAAAAGATATTTAATTATGATTGGAAAAAGTCTCTGACACAAGTATTATCTTAGAATATTCCTCTTTTGAGGTGTCTTCCCTAGAGGTCATTTCCTAACTTGAGATGGTATATGTGCAAACTGGGACTCCCTTGGGTGTCATTGCAAACGAGGCAGGAGTGATGACTGGGATGGAGCTGAAACTGGGAATGGAGGATCCCCAGAGGGAGTTATTGATGAAGACAAAGCACATCTGGGAACACCTGTAACCCAACCCTGTTTTCCTTTGGCCACTTCATGCTTCCTTGACTCCAGCCACTCACTCTAAATTCACAGATGCATTTTTCAAATGCACCCATGATTTTTCACCCATTACCTTTGCTCATATACTGTTCTCCTTGTGGGCAGTGGTCACCTAGGAGTCTATGTATGTCCTAGTGCGTATGATGTGTGCTTCAAGATCTGATAAAAGTCACATTGCCTTATCAAAACTCTAAATTTCCCAGCTCACAGAGATTTCCCCCTCTCAATTTCTGAGGTAATTTTTGTTCACAGTATATAATTTATTGCTGCCTATATACATTAACTGGGGTCCCCTGGGAGCACAGCAGTAAAGAATCTGCCTGCAATGCATGAGACATGGGTTCGAGATGCCGATTCAACCCCTAGATCAGGAACGTTCCCTGGAGAAGGAAGTGGCAACTCACTCCAGTATTCTTGCCTGGGAAATCTCATGGACAGAGGAGCCTGGCAGGTTACAGTACATGGGGTCATGACTTAGCAACTAAACCACCACCACCACCACCACCACCACCACCATATACATTAATTGCTCTCTTGGGTATATGTTCTCATTACTCACTTAAGTTCTGAACTGTTCAAAGGCAGACACCTTGATGTCCAAGATGGGTTAAAGTGACTCAGCTATAGTCATTTTTCCATAATTATTTGCTCATTGTAATATTAAAGATATTTCTGATCTCAAATTTGAAGAATAGAAGTGGGAGCTTTTTCCCTAATCTTGGGAGCTTTGTTTTATAAGCAGTAAATGAGATAATACATTTAAACCATGGTTTATTAGTACTGTTATTTTATGATCTCCCCAAACATTGTCTTTTATGATATGAGAAACACATTTTTGATTTAGTTTCAACTCAATTTCTTTTCTAATTAGTAATTCAGTTATATAATAATAAATAACTTATAGTATTTTACTTCTATCATCCACTTTATATTTTACCAAGTGTTTTTACAGACCTTGTTTAATCTTCACAACAACCCTGAAATAGGCAGGGCTAATATTGTTCACCCCACTTTTTTATTAGGTGACAAATTCAGCCTGACAGAGTTCAGATGGCCTCCTCAAGGTCACTTCAGCACTGCCCAAGCATCTCAGCTCCTTTTCTAATGCACTGGCCGCATTATAAAGATTCATGTTTATGATCATTTCCCTGGTGGCTCAGACGGTAAAGCGTCTGTCTACAATGCGGGAGACCTGGGTTCGATCCCCGGGTCGGGAAGATCCCCTGCAGAAGGGAATGGCAATCCACTCCAGTACTATTGCCTGGAGAATCCCATGGACAGAGGAGCCCGGTAGGCTACAGTCCACGGGGTCTCAAAGAGTCGGACACGACTGAGCGACTTCACAACGGCGACGTGGTGGGAAAGGATGCGTGACTTCTATTTGGTCTGCCAGCTTGGCAAAAGTGAACCTTGAAAGTTTGTACCATAACTTCTTTATCCATTCATCTGTCGATAGACATCTAGGTTGTTTCCATGTTTTAGTTACGGGAATTTGCTGTATGTTTCAGGGAACTCAAACAGGGGCTATGTATCAACCTAGAGAGTTGGGGTGGGGAGGGAGATGGGAGCGAGGTTCAAGACAGAGGGGACAAATGTACATGTACGGCTGATTCATGTTGAGGTTTGATAGAAAACAACAAAATTCTGTAAAGCAATTATCTTTCAATTAAAAAATAAATAATTTTTTTAAAAATTTCTTTTGTGGCTGAGTTAACTCCTGCCGAGTATTCCCAGCAGGAATACACTGGGAAACACAGCAACACTGTCCAATCCCACAGGAGTTCAAGTTAGAGGTCAAAGTCAACTCAGTCATTTTTAATGAGGAAGATGACTGCCAGGATCATGTTGACAGGAAATATCAACACATTTTTCCCTCCTACTAGTGAAACCTGCTTTGGAAACCAAATCCCAATTCCTTGCATCTCAATAGAGGTTTTTAGAGGTAACAAGTCACTTTTAAATTCCTGTTCTCAGCTGATCCACCAGTGTCAACAGAACAAGTATGACCATCCCCCTCCTCATTCCACAGCAGGAAAGGGGGTTGTTGGCAGGCTCCCTGAGGGGAGTGGTCCTGCACATCTTCCTGAAGACCACCCCCTGGTAGTGCTCTGGGGGAGGGACACACGAGGACAGGAAACCTTTAGTGTATTGTGGAATTTTTTGTAATTTATTATAGCTGTTCCTCCAGTGTCTTCACTTTCCCTTGTGATGAGCTGTAAAATAATTTGTGAAACAAAAAGGAAAGAGAGTGAATGGGTAAGGCAGGCACTGCTGACATTGACAGCAGGACATTTTGCGAAATAATAGGAAATAAATATCCATTGGCTTCTGCTCTTAATTCCTGACACAGAGCTCCTAAATTGCTTGTAAGTTCCTTGTGATAAGAGTGCCTTTTGTCCTAATGAGGTGACTTTGAGTAGATTCCTGAATTGGGGCTGGTCACCAGAAAGACCAAGCCATGATCAGAAACTTGGGACTTTCAGGTTCAATTCCCACTTTGGGGAGAGGGGCTGGCAATTGAGTTAATAAATAATCAAACCCTCATTTTTTAAAAAATCCCTAAAAGTGCAGGGTTCAGAGAAATTTCCAGGTTGGTGAACAGGTCTACAGGCTGGGAGGTTGATGCTCTCCAACTCTATACGACAGAAGCTCCTTTGCTCGGGACTCTACCAGATCCCACCCTCTGTGTCTCTTCTCTCCTATTCATTGTATCCATTAAAATATCCTCTGTAATAAATCAGCAATAGTAAGTCCACTGTTTTCCTGAGTTCCATGAGCTGCTTTAGCAAATTACTTAACCCATGGAGAAGGTGGTGGGAACCTCTAATTTTAGCCAAGAAGGACATAAGTGGTACCAACCTGGGGACTCACTGCTTGTGACCAGCATCTGATCTGGAGTAGGGGGCAACCTGGTGGGGTCTGTGATAAATCCATTTAGTGTCAGAAATGAATTGAATTATAAACCATCCAGCTGGTGTGGGAGAATTGTGGGTGTGGGAACAAATCCACTCATCTGGCATCAGGAGTATTGTAAGAGTGTGAATCAAGGAAAACTGTGTGTTTTTCAGAGACACCTTTGTGCACTTTTTTCACAAATCAAAGAGTTCATTCAGAAGCAAGATCCCAAACTTGGTTTCAGGTTTTAAAATCGGCTAACTTTTATAAACCACCTGGGGGTAAGAGTGGGGTAGGTGCCTGCATACGTGCTCAGTTGTGTCTGACTCTGTGACCCTTTGGAATATAGCCCACCAGGCTCCTTTGGTCTATAGGGTTTTTTCAGGCAAGAATATTGGAGCGAGTTTCCATTTCCTCCTGGGGGTCTTCCTGACCCAAGGTTCGAAACTGTATCTCCTGCATTGCAGGTGGATTCTTTACTACTGAGCCATCAGGGAAGCCCATTGGTAGGTGAGGACCCAGGAAACATGCCAAGTGTCAAGCTCAGAGAAAATTTTGCTAAATGAAGGATATATTTGATCCTTGTTTGTTTTTAATATTGATCTGTATAAATATTATAGAACTTCCCAGGTGGTTCTAGTGGTAAAGAACTTTCCTGCCAATGCAGGAGACATAAGATACCAGGTTCGATCAATCCCTGGGTAGACAAATATTCTCATAGGTAATTGGTCTCCATTAAGAGTATCTTCCTTTTTCATATATATTTTTAAAATCAAGGTATAATTGATGCACAACATATTAGTTTCAGGTGTACAACATGATGATTTGATATTTGTATATATTGTGAAATTATCACCACACTAAGTCTAGTTATACTTCACCATCCACAGTTACAAACTTTTTTTTCTTGTGATAAAAACTTATAAGATTGATTCTCCCAGCAGCTTTTAAATACACAACACAGAACTATTAACCACAGTCAATGTGGTGTCCATCTCCATGACTTATTTTTTTATAACTAGAAATTTGTACCTTTTGACATCTTTACTCATTTCAGCCCTTCCTCCCTCTCTGCCTCTGGCAACTACCGATTTGGTTTCTGTATCCATGAGCTCAGTCTCTTTGTTTTTGTATTTCACATATGAGTGAGCTTATATGGTATTTGTCTGTCTCTATCTGACTTATTTCGCTTAGTGTAATACTGTGAAAGTCCGTCCATGTTGTGAAATAATGGCAATATTTCAATCTTTTTTATGGCCCAATATATTCCATTGTGTGTGTGTATATGTATCATATTTCCTGTGTTCATTCATCCAAAGGTGCTCACATAAGGTCTTTACATGTCTTGGTTATTGTAAGTAAAACTGCAATGAATGTGGGGGCACCTAAATATTTTTGAATTAGTGTTTTTGTTTTCTTTGAATAAATATCCAGATATGAATCGCTGGCTTATATGGTAGTTCTATTTTTAATTTTTGAGGAAACTCCATGCTGTTTTCCCTGATGGTTGCACCAATTTACAACAGTGTATGAGAGTTCCTTTCTCATCACATTCTGCTAACATTTGCTATTTCTTGTTGTTTTTTTTTTTTTTTTTTTGTGATAGTCATTTTAACAGGTGTGAGGTGATATTTCACAGTGGTTGTTGATTTGCATTTCTTTGATGATTAGTGATGTTGAGCATCTTTTCATGTACATGTTGGCCATTTGGATGTCCTCTTTAAAAACAAATGTCTACTCAGATTTTCTGCCCATTTTTCAATTAAACTTTTTTCAAAATGAGTTGTAAGAGTTCATTATATCTTTAAGATATTAACCCTTTATTAGATATAGGATTTGTAAATATTGTCCCATCCACTCCCCCAAATTTTCATTTTGTTGATGGTTTTAAATCACATTTTTTAAAATAAAATTCATTACATAAGTTGCCTTTATAATTATTATTGTTTTGCCAAATTTAGAGGCTAAAAATTTGCAGGCCTCCTCTATTCTATTTATTCCTGATAGTATATAAATGTATCCAATTAAATACAAAGGAGCTTCATCAAAAGGCTCTTCCTACAAGTCAAGATGTTTCAAAACTCATAAATTTTCAAAATTAAATCCAGGACATAACTGGATTTCATTTTAATCTGTTCAATTCCTCCTCAGCTTTAATAGAGGAAAAGCCAGAAAATATGTTGTTTTCAACAAATACAATTCACTAAAATCTTCAAAAGTTGACATCTTTGGCACTCCATTTGTTTTACTCTCTGATTAAAGATTTTTCAACTGATCTTGGAAAATAAGTACAGCTGAGACTTATTGGACTGATTTACCAATAAAGTTCCAGAACATTGTAGGATACTAAGATTGATTTACAAATGTAGTTCTTCAATGTTTTAAGTCATTTCCCAAGTCTAAACCATAATGGGCAACTGTATTATTTTTGCTAGGGCTGCCCTAGGAAAACACCTCCAACCAGGCAGTTTAAAAAATGGAAATTTATTTTCTTGCCATTCTGGAGGGTAGAAATTCAAGATCAAGGTTGGTTGATTTCTTCTCAGCCTCCTTTCCTTGACTTATAGACGGCCGTCTTCCTCTGTGCTCATATGGTCTTCTCTGTACATATCTATGACCAAATCTCCTCTTTTTATGCGAACACCAGCTATATTCTATCAGGGCTCACCTCAAGACCTCATTTAACCCTAATTGCCTCTTTAAAGGCCCTGTCTCCAAATAGTCACATTCTGAGGGGCTGGGGGTTAAAGCCTCAACATATGAATGGGGGTGGGGTGGGGCAGACAGTTCAGCCCATAAGAGCAGCAAAGAGAGGAAGCACACACTGCCAGGTCATGCTTTGTAGGACATCACCCACCAACCTCTTCTCTATTTCATTGTCTAGAATATGTTCTCCTTGTACCTCTACATACCTAGTCCCTGGTATGGCCTCTGACCCCTCCAAGGTATAAGTGGAAGCCACAGAAAAACAGGAGAAGCAGGAAAGGACTTGCTTGTTTTTGTTTAGTCACTAAGTCCTGTCTGACTTTATGGTACCCCATGAAATGCAGCCCACCAGGTTCCTCTGTCCATGGGATTTCTCAGGCAAGAATACTGGAGTGGATTGCCATTTCCTTCTCAAGGGGATCAAACCCAATCCAGGGATCAAATCTGCATCTCTTGCACTGGCAGGTGGGTTCTTTGCCACTGAGCCACCTGGGAAGTCCCTAAGGACTTGCTTGCTTGAACCAGGCTTTGACTCTTCGTTGGCAGATATTTAAAGCCAGTTATCTGGGCTCCATGGTGAATGAGCAAAGCTGATTCTTTTTCTTGGGGCACATCTCTGTGGCTGTTTCTCTTCACAGAATGCCCTTTCCCCAGATTTGGTGGAGTTAAAGCTCCCTTCACTGAGGTTTATGCTCAGAGAGGCCCTGCTGACTGGGTTACCCAAAATATCCAGGTCCACCTGCCATCTCCCCTCTCTCTGCTTTCTCTTTTCCCAGCCCTCTCTCCACCCACAATCCTTTCACATGTCTGCCTCTTTGTTGCCAGTCTTGTCTCTTTAGAATGGAAGCTCCTCAAGGCCAAAGTTTGTGACCATTTTCTTCATCATCTATCCTCAGTACCTACTACTACATGCTTGGCTACAGTAGACGTTCAAGAAATGTTGGAGGGGCTGAGTGAGTGAATTCATGAGCAAATGAAGACCTCTATATATTATTGAGCAGAGAAGGCAATGGCACCCCACTCCAGTACTCTTGCCTGGAAAATCCCATGGACAGAGGAGCCTGATAGGCTGCAGTCCATGGGGTCACTAAGAGTCAGACATGACTTCACTTTCACTTTCATGCTTTGGAGAAGGAAATGGCAACCCACTCCAGTGTTCTTGCCTGGAGAATCCCAGGGAAGGGGGAGCCTGGTGGGCTGCCATCTATGGGGTCGCATAGAGTCGGACACGACTGAAGCAACTTAGCAGCATATATTATTGAGAGGAGAGTTGGCATGTCGATATTGGGGAGCAATTTCTCTGACTCAACAGCTCTGGCATTGCTTGTGGCTTTGGCACACAGAGCGGCCAGCAGCTTGAGTGATGACAGTGGGGAACATGTGCTCTCAATAAACCACATGGCTCCTCTGTGTTGAGGATATATTATCTGGAGGAACCATCAGGGTGTGCTGAGGTTATCACAGGCCACCTTATCTAAAGAAAATATCTGAAGGAAGGATTCTGGAAAGTGGAAGGAAGTCCAAAAAACGGAGCCAAGACTTGGATGCTCCAAAGGGCTTTCATGACCTTAATGTATTTCCTTTCTAGGTAAGATATTCTCTAACCACCTTGCAGCGGCTGGTCAATAATTTCTGCTTGAAACGGAATCCATTATGAATATGTATGTAGAAAACATTACAACTTTTAAACCGAAATAGGAAAAAAACATCTGGATTACTTGGCAATATATATAGAAGTCTGGCCTGATGGTGAACCCCAGGCTCTGTAATTTGGACTGTGTGAGGGGTGTGATTCGTCACAGTATCAATCCTCAGGGACAGAGTCAAAATCTGTATGAACGAGGAAGTCTAAGATCAGATAAGCAGCTGTAGATTTTCCTGGATGAGACCAGTCATCATCTCAGGTCTAAGGTAAACTTGAGCGCTTTTCTCCCCATGCTAATATATTGATTAAGTAGATGCCAGTGCAATCATTTGGAGCCCTGACTGGTTGAGGCTCTTTGACTGACTACAAAGGGAGCTAGGGTGGCAGAAGACAGCTGTTCAACTCCTCCAGACCTTGACAGTCAGAAAGCAAGGGCTTCCAACTACATATGCTGCAGTGGAGAAGCAGGAAAGGAAAGTTATTCCAGGGTTGGTTTTATTTTACCGTATTTTATTTTTGTAAATACTGTGGAAATGTGACATGCAGAAAAGCATGCAAATCTTAATTGTACGGCTGAATATATTTTCACATAGTTGATGCAAACACAAATCACATTGTGATCTGCAAACATGGCTTATGAAACTGCACACTGCACCAGAGACAGCCCCTCTTAGTGTCTCCCTCCTATCACTGTTCCCTGCCACAAGGGCAATCACCATGATGACTTCCAAGAGCATACGTGTCTTTGACCTGTTCTTTTTCTCCACATAAATGGAATCACACACGTATTTCCCTATGTGAGTAGCCTCCCTCACTCAACACCAAAACTGCAAAGTTCAACTACATTTTGTAACTAAACCTCATCCAGTCTTGCTGTTTTCCACCACCGAAGACTACAGCAAGATTCATCCATCATCCCTCACATATGACCGGCTGGACTGCTCCAGTTTGTGACCACTGCAAACAGAGGCTCCATGAACATCCACAGTGTCTTTTGGTGAGTGTATGTGTGCAACTTAGTTGGGTATATACATAGGAGAAGAACTCCTCAGCCACAGGCTCTTTTCGAACAGCAGGCTTAAGTCCAAACTCCATAGCACAGACCCCAGTGCCCTACATTCCATGAACCTGTTGTCAATACCAGACCCATCTCTCGTATCCCACTCTGCAATACCTAAAGACTGATCTCAAAAGATATCCCATCTCCTATGCCAAGGCCATTCATTCCCTTGCCTGGAATGCCTTTTTACTTTCTTGCCTAACAAACTCCTTCTGATTCTTCAAAGTTCAGCTTAATTATTAGTGAGCCCTTCCCTGAGGGGTGCTCTTAAAGGGAAGATGGCTAGAGGATCCATTTATGGAAGAAATGACTTGAGGCCATGATTGCAGCTCTCTGATAAGCTCAGTGTGTGTGTGTGTGTGTGTGTGTGTGTGTGTGTGTTTTAAATTTTAAACTAATGCTTTAATTTTTAAACAAAATATTTGTTCATTAAAGAAAACTGAAACTAGACAGGAAAAATGTAGTACAGAATAAAAAAAAAAAGATACCCAACAGAAGTGCTGTTGCCATTATGGACTGCTTATGCACCATCATCCTCATGCTAAAGTTCATGATGCCCTAGTAATCCTCAACATTTCTCAACAGTATTACTGACTCTAGATAGTCATAATTTTCAGTGGCTACATAACATTTCTTGCATGGACATAGTATAACTTGCTAACTCTTCCCAGCTGGATTGGTCCAAATTTTGTTATTATATGCAGAGTACCTACAGACACAGTATTTTGTCATGACTTCTATTTATTTCCCTGTGAGAGATTCTTAGAAGTTGCTTATGCAGAACAGATAAGATTTGTAAGACTCTTTATACATATTATCAGATTGCTTTACAGAAATGTTAGACCACTATTTCCACCTGCAATATATTAGAGTTTGCTTCATAGCACCTTAGCCAGAATTATATATCTTTAATTTTTTTTTCACTTATTCTATTGGGTTTTCTTTTTGTAGCTTGTTGTTATACTTTAACTTCTTTATTAGTTCAGTTGAACCTTTCCCTTCATATGTTTACTGGCTATTTGTGTCTCTTCTTCTATGAGCTAAGTTAGAATCAACCTGACTCAAGGTACAGAACTGAACATCAGTGAAGATGTTCAATAGTAAGAAGATTCATTCACTTCACTCATTGATCAAATTGAGTTACTGTATAAACTCTTACATAAGACTATCTGTCACACTGTTTAACTTTTAAGAAAACATGTTAAAAAAGACATATGGAAGAACTTAATTCACTCAACACTAAATGATAGCCCATTATGTACCATTACAGTGTCAGAGATGGTAGACAAGATAAACATATTTTGCTCTCAAGATGCTTACAAGTTAAAGCAAAAAGAGTGTAAAACAGAAGTGTGGTAGAGAGCAGGAAATTCAGAGTTCACTGTACACTCAGAGGACTGGATCCATCTCATTCCCATGAAGCAGAGACATCAGAAATAGGAAGAGATTTTGAGAGAAACTTAAGAGGGAAGGGGTTGCAAAGAGTCAGCCATGACTTAGCAACTGAACAACAATAGTAAGAGTGAGAAGGAGTTTATAAGGCAGAAAGATAAAGCGCAACCTTGTCTAACAGGTACAAGTTATTAAGGGATCCTCCTCTACCCTATGGTCCTACAGGAATAGGTCATATGCTAGGAGAAGAAGGTGCATTAGGAGGTTTTAAGAGCCAGCAGTGGTTAGTCTGAGGCCAAAATATGAAGTTTATACATACTGATAAGGAATTTGGACTTATCCTATTTTTTGGTATGGAGGCAACATTTCAAAACAAGAGACTACTATGATCATTCTCATTTTGCAGCTGAAGAACTGGAGGTACAGAGAGGTTAAGTGATTGTTGTTAAGTTGTAATGTTAGGAAGTGAAGGAATTTGAAACTATCTCATCTGACCCCTGAAATAGGGTTTGCTTTTGTTTTCCACAATGTTATATAATTCTTCCCATTATTCCACTCATCCTCACCGTATCCATAGAAAGTAGATCCTGGAGCTGTACTAGGTGCTAAGGAGAGCAGGAGACAAGCCTGTTTTGTCTTCTGTGTGCCTCGCACCCCACACCTGACATTTCCCCCCAACCACATCACATACTCAGCAAGAGAGGAAAAGCCACCCATCAGCCTGGCAAAGACCAAGATGTGGGAGATGATACAGTGGGTGCTGGGATCTCAGCATCCTTTGCTGCAGGCTCAGAAACAAAGAATATATTCATCAACAATAAGAATACTAATTACACTTCTATTTATCTTCTCACACGTTAGTATGGCTCCAGATACCAAAGGTTACAAAAATAATTTATCCAAATTGATTTATGAGCATTCCTAACCATATAATTAGCCTTTGTATATTTGGATGAAAGCGGGGAGAAATGCTTTTTTCCCTGGTCTTCAGGATAATCATTCTGTCCTTTATTAAGACCCATTGTTTGGGAAGTTTGAGCTGTAATCTAGAAAAGCAAACTCGTACACAGTTCAGTATAGTGTGTGGTGGTGGAGCACATGTTTAGCAAATCCCTTTCCCTGACAGCAGCCATAAAAGCAAGTTTTCACTTCTATCTTATCGCTCTTCTCTTCACTTTGAATGAAAGTTAAAAAAAAAACATGAAAATACCACCTATATTTTTAAGATCTATTGTTTCCTTCCAAGCACTTCAAAGTTCCTGGAGATATTCGGCAGGTCTGTTCAGTTCAGTTCAGTCCAGTCACTCAGTCGTGTCCGACTCTTTGCGACCCTATGAATCACAGCACGCCAGGCCTCCCTGTCCATCACTATCTCCCGGAGTTCACACAGACTCACGTCCATCAAGTCCATGATGCCATCCAGCCATCTCATCCTTGGCCATCCCCTTCTCCTCCTGCCCCCAATCCCTCCCAGCATCAGAGTCTTTTCCAATGAGTCAACTCTTCTCATGAGGTGGCCAAAGTACTGGAGTTTCAGCTTCAGCATCATTTCTTCCAAAGAAATCCCAGGGTTGATCTCCTTCAGAATGGACTGGTTGGATCTCCTTGTAGTCCAAGGGACTCTCAAGAGTCTTCTCCAACACCACAGTTCAAAATCATCAATTCTTCGGCACTCAGCCTTCTTCACAGTCCAACTCTCACATCCATAAATGACCACTGGAGAAACCATAGCCTTGACTAGATGGACCTTAGTCAGCAAAGTAATGTCTCTGCTTTTGAATATGCTATCTAGGTTGGTCATAACTTTTCTTCCAAGGAGCAAGCGTCTTTTAATTTCATGGCTGCAGTCACCATCTGCAGTGATTTTGGAGCCCCAAAAAATAAGGTCTGACACTGCTTCCACTGTTTCCCCATCTATTTCCCATGAAGTGATGGGACCGGATGCCATGATTTTCGTTTTCTGAATGTTGAGCTTTAAACCAACTTTTTCGCTCTCCTCTTTCACTTTCATGAAGAGGCTCTTTAGCCTCTGTTCAGTTTCTATGAATTACTCCTGTACATATGGGCAGAAGCAAGGAGCTGAAAGGTTTGACAGGTAAGAGGTTTGCCATATTTTGGCCAGCTGTCTGCTGGATGCTGCTGCTGCTGCTGCTGCTAAGTCACGTCAGTCGTGTCCGACTCTGTGTGACCCCATAGACGGAAGCCCACCAGGCTCCTCTGTCCCTGTGATTCTCCAGGCAAGAACATTGGAGTGGGTTGCCATTTCCTTCTCCAATGCATGAAAGTGAAAAGTAAAAGTGAAGTCGCTCAGTTGTCTCCGACTCTTAGCGACCCCATGGACTGCAGCCTATGAGGCTCCTCTGTCCATGGGATTTTCCAGGCAAGAGTACTGGAGTGGGATGCCATTGCCTTCTCCGGTCTGCTGGATAGAGTCACATAAAGAACAACAAGTTGGTGAATCTTCTGCCTAGGATGGTGGGAGGGACCTCTCCAGAAAAGCCTGGAATTCATTAACCCCCATTCAGAGATGGCATGTGAAGCCTCCTTATTCTTCTGCAGCCTGCTAATTGCTCAGGAGATGCACATTAACCCTCTGACCGAAGCCCAGTGCTAGTCACAGAGATCTGGTGGCAGAGAATTACTTCCACCTTCAAGTTCTTGATATGACAACCCCTTTATTTTGATTTGATTTTTTTATTTGTAAAATATATCTAAATATTTATATTTATGGCACTTATCTACTATTTATTTTGATTCCCCATTGATTCTTTATAGTCTGCCTTTGTGCATCATTCTTGAATTTTTTTTCTTAAAATTTTTTTGTTTTCCTTAAAGAGTCACTGTATGTATATTTGAGAAATGCTGGCAAAGGGTATAAGCATTTATTATTAATTTGCCCTGGCTATGAAAAGTGGAAACAGTAACATATTTTCTTTTCTTGGGCTCCAAAATCACTGTGGACAGTGTGACTGCAGCCATGAAATTATAAAATGTTTGCTCCTTGGAAGAAAAGTTATGACAAACCTAGACAGCATAAAAAGCAGAGAAACCACTTTGCCAACAAAGGTCTATCTAAGTCAAAGCTATGGCTTTTCCAGTAGTCAAGTATGGATGTGAGAGTTGAACCATAAAAAAGGCTGAGGGCCAAAGAATTGATGCTTTTGAACTATGGTGTTAGAGAAGACTCTCGAGAGTACCTTGGGCAGCAAGGAGATCAAACCAGTCAATTCTAAAGGAAATCAGTCCTAAATATTCATTGGAAGGACTGATGTTGAAGCTGAAGCTCCAATACTTTGACCACCTGATGTGAAGAGCTAACTCACTGGTAAAGAACCTGATGCTGGGAAAGATTACGGACAGGATGAGAAGGAGGTGACAGAGGATGAGATGGTTGGATGGCATCCTCGACACAATGGACATGAATTTAAGCAAACTCCAGGAGATAGTGAAGGACAGGGAAGCCTGGCGTACTATAGTCCATGGGTTGCAAAGAGCTGAACACGACTTAACAAATGAACTACAACAATAACAATGAACTGCATTTTCTAAAAATCTACCTCTTTTCATATGAGATATAATAAACAGCAAGATGAGGTAACTTCTGGAAAGACACAGCCAAAGATTTGAGTTTTATAGACAAGTTTCTAAAATTAGATGATTTTCAAATTATTCAGAATAAGGTTCAAAATAAAATAACATGTCTAATAATCAAAACAAAGATGTTTGTTTTGCTTATTAAAGTTCAGATATTTACTATTTATTGTATTTTTTATGGGTTACAATGTGGTATTGATTACCAAGATCAGCCAGAGATAAATGAACACAACTATGGAAAATTTCTTCTGATATATATATATATATATATATATATAATGAGATTTGAGTTTCTGTTTTGTAGCTTGAAGCCATATATGTAATAATCTTTTGAAAGATTTATTGATTCTTCTAGGAAAAAGTAATTTTCTTTGGAAACTAAGAAATAGTACCTTCTGTTTATTGTGGAGAGAACATCTGTTAATTATGATTTTTTTCTTAATTCAGGAATCTTTAAGTGAACAAAAAAAGGGTATTAAGCAATAAGAGAAACATTAAGACATCAGTAGATAAACAAGTGAAGAACCTGACCGGAAAACAGACAAAAGGAAATATGTCTGGAGGAAAAGGGTGAAAAAAAAAAAAAACGGTTAAAAGTGATTGGCATAGTTACTAGGGAGAGAAATTTGCATTTTGCTTAGGTAAGCACTAAATGGATCATTCTAGATTATTAAAATATAATAATATTTTATTATAATAATAATCTGTATGGCCAAGTGGAAGTGAGAAGGGGACTATAAGCCTCAGAGAAAGACAAGGCAAGAAGCCCAGCCCAGACTGAGGGCTCTAGAAGGGGAAGTTGACAAGGTGTGGTCAGAAAGAGACAGGCCAGCCAGATGAAGGAAGCCAGGATCCAAGAATGCAAGGGACCAAAGACGCGTTCCCAGGAGGAGGAATGGCTGTGCCCTTTCATGATGCAGATGGCCTGCATCTCATCTTTAGGTTGTTTGCCATGCTGAGACGTTTTGTTTCCCTGCAAACGTCCGCCTCTCCTTTCGCTGCCCCTGGTATGAAGAGTGCGTTAGGGAAATGGAGAAAAGGAAACACCGTGACAGCAGTCACATGAGGTAAGAAATGGGAGAAACAGAGGCTTCCATTGGTTTGAAAAAAATGAATAAGAATCGACTGGATGAAAAATATCAGATCTTCAGATCTGCCACAGTGGACACCAGGTTTCCATCACCCAAGAGAACTGAAGCTATTTCAATAAAATGGAACAGGTGAAACCAGCAAGCAGGAACTTGCTAGCATCCTTGCAGCTAATGTGAAGGTAACAGACTTCTCCTCAAAAGAATAAAAGAAGGACAAATTAAAATAAGCAGTGGGTACTATTTTAGCTACCAAATTAGGGAGGAAAAATGTTCACGATAAACTAGAGTCTTGACATTTCACATCTTCATCTGTCACTGAAGGCACTGGAAAAGGAACTGACCTTTTAGAAAAAGTAACTTAGCAATTACATATTAAGAGACATAAATATGATAATATACATGGACCAATAATTCCACTATGGGACTAGGGAGATTTTGCTCCAATTTTACCCCGATATTCACTGACATAGGTCAGCAGTGGGTTCCTACTGATAGTGGTCACACAGCATTAGCCACAGGGAACAGCAGCACCTCCCCCACCCCCAAAACATCATACAAATACGAAGGTGATATCATTGCTATTTACACAAGTTAAACCTTAGAAACAATGAGATTGACAATTATTTTATTTCATTGATTTGCCTTGTTTTTTCCCCAATCCCACTGAAACCAGCAAAGAATTATTATGTTTTAAAGAGGAACTCCTCTATCAGCCCTGAAAAATTAGGGACGTCACTGTGAACAAGTGGAAAATACTTTGTTGTTTTTAGACTGTATAGCTGTAATGCGAGCAAACTGCCCCCATTTCAACACAAGCAGTGCAGAGACCTCACCCAGGAAATGGGTGCACAGGATACCCAATGGGCCCTGGGAAATCTCAGGTACCAGAAGAGAGAAGGCTGGCCATCAATCAGCCCGTAGGGTGCAGAGGTGATACTCACTTAAGAGGTACTGACAGTGGGTTTCTGACAGTGGTCAGGCTGCCCTAGCCACACCCTGGACAGCAGCAAAAGCCAACCACTGGAGCCCAGCAGGGATGGCTCCCCACCCCTCCCTATCTGCCCACGTTATAACACCTCCAGAGGGTGGCTGGGTCAAGTCAGACCTGTCCTCCTGGACTAAGAGCCTGCACACCAGACTAAGAGCCTGCTCCATCCCCAAGCCATGCCGGGGCTCAGGCCTCACCACGTAGAACAACACTTCAGTCTCAAAAACAAAACAAAACCCTCTTCAGATCCTGATACTGAACAAACACACAACTTCTCCATAAGTTGAACAAAGGAAAATCACTGGATAAATATACCATAGTCTGTCAAAGGACAAATAACAATAATTTGTTAAAGGATAAGTGACAATAATAATATAAATATATTATATATAATAATAATAATAATGTGACAAAGTTAAAGGATAATTTTTCCAAATGCAGGGGACACCAGTTCGCTCCCTGGGTTGGGAAGACCCCTTGGAGAAGGAAATGGCAACCCACTCCAGAATTTTTGCCTGGAAAATCCCATGGAAAGAAGAGTCTGGCGAGCTATAATCCATAGGGTCACAAAGAGTTGGACATGACTGAGGGACTGAGCACATTCACACATGACGATGGCAATCCTTTGGGGGTTGCTCCTCTGTTCTGGATCAGGGCTGTGGAACCCTAGAAGGGGAGATAGTTTAGTGGTAAAAATGAGTGGCTATTGTTTTAATATGACTTCTCACACATCCTCTGGTTTATCTTTGATGCATTCAGCCACATAGGTCAAAAGGGCAGCTGATACTGAGTTAAAAATTGATTCCAAGTGTTTCTGGACTTTCTTTCACCCTTGACTCCCTTCTGCTTGCACTTGCTTTTCTTTTCCAGCTGTGGACTGCAATTCTAACTTTGACCCCTTTCCAACTCTTTGTTATATCTGCTGCCATTTTGGTTTTTTAAGCCTTCACTTATATGTATACTATGTGTATGTGTTTGTAACAATATAGGCTTAAATTTTTGCCTGATTACTTTCATAGACGTTTTCCTTGTGTCTCATTTCATAATTTTTAACTTCATAATTTTTAAGAAAATTACCCTGAGCACTCTGTTCTATTCTATTGCTCCATCTGCCTGCTCTTTAATCAGCAGCATGTGGGTTCCATGTCGGTGAAGAGGAGTGAAGCGATAAGCCTAGGAATCAGGCAGACCCAGATTAGCTGTTTTATCTTGAACAAGTTATTGATCTTGAACAACCACTTTAATTCTGTCACTTCTTCTGTAAAATATGAGTAATAACAGTGCCTATTTCACAGTTAGAACAGAAAAAAAAATTATGTGCACAAAGTGGTTAGCATAATGCCCAGCACATCACAAGCTCTCAACAAATGATAGTTTGTCATCCTCATCATCATTAGCTTTCTCTAAAAGGGATTTTGAAACTCAATAGTTCACTTCATAATTCATCTTTTTCAAGAAATTTTTGCCTATTTTTTCAATAATTTGCAATCAAATCAATTTGTAAAGTTCCAAAAATCTGTTGGGATTTAAAAATTGTAATTATGTTAACCCTTTAAAATAATAGGGTCATTATCTTTAAACAATTCAGTATTCCCACCTGAGAACACAGCAGATTTCTACATTTATCCAACTCATATCTATCAGGAAGTCTTTGTCCATTTCTGCATGTCAGAAGCTAGACACTATGCAGAAGGGACATTTGTCAAGGAGATGCCCACTGCCCATGTAAGGGGCAAGATTTAGCATCATGCCAGGGTCAGAGAAAAGATGTAACTACAAGGACCCATTTGGAGGGTCTGGAACACGCAGACGCTGAGAAAATGACTCATAGCTACAGAATGAATGTTTGTGTGTCTCTGACAGCCATCTGCAAACCAGGCAGTAGACTCTAACCAGATACTGTGATCTAGGATTCCCAGACTCCAGAACTGTGAGAAATTCGAAGTCACTCAGTTTGTGGTGTTCTAACTGCCCAAATGGGCCAAGACGTTTATCTTGTTTCCACTTCAAATTGTTCTCTTTTGCAAGTCTTCCATTAATTGCCATCAAGCATTAGTTGAGTCCTCAAGTGTGCTTAAGTCCACACTCAGGCAGAGCAACACAGCACAGCCTGGGGTGGCCTCTGGAGAGGGTGGGAATTACCTGGTGAAGGGACAGGAGCAGGAGACAGGCCACTGATTGAGTGGACCCTCAGGATGGACTTCTGGAACCATGCAAACAAAGATTCCTTTATCCTCCTATCCTGCCTCTCAGTCCTCAGTCCTTCTCAGACCTCACAAGACAGGAGTAGAGTCTTCTGGTAGGAAAGCCAGAGACTAGACCAGCATTTTGTGTTAAAAGAAGCATTCCCCCCCGTGTTCTCTCCTGCCTGTTTCTCTCCCTGTGAAATAACCTGAGCATGCACCTTCTTCCACTGATTTCAATCTGGAGATTGGAGAGGTTGGGCAGGAAAGAAAAATTGAAAACTGTTTGTTCTGAGCTGAAGGTAGGAGCAGGAGGAAAGGAAGAGACAATCTCCTGCTTCCATCCTACACTGGGTCGTTTATCTGGAGAGAAGAGTCAGGGTGCCCCTTGCAGGCACTCAGTTGACTTTTTAATAAACTAAGACATGGTCATTTTGTCACAGTGCAGAAAAGGCTGACTCCAGCCTGCTTTGGGGATAAGACCCCTGGGGAGGCTGAGGCCTCCTCTCAAGCCAGGTCCACATGTTTATACTCGAAAAGTCTCTTCCCCTTCTATGCCTTCCTGCCTACATCTTTTGAGATCTGGAATTCTCAGACTCTATCCAGTTATCAAAAAGCAACATATACCACACATTTTATATACAGTTGACCCTTGAACAACTTAGATGTGAACTGCGAGGGCCCATATGTACACTCTTTCTCCTCCCCCCAATAAATACATACTAGAGTACTACATGATAGGGGCTGGGGAAATCCATGGATGCAGAACCACGGACATAGAGGGCTGACTGTAAAGTTACACTTGAATGTTCCACTGACCAGAGGGTTGGTGCCTGTAACCCCTGAGTTAGGTGGGTCAGCTGTACTCACTGCTTCCACTTTCCTGTCCTCACAGAGGGAGCAGCAGCCTCGGGAAGGAGAATTTCCAGCCCTGCTCCAGCCAGTCCCCTTTCCAAGCCCCGCTGCTCGCCCTTTACCACCATTGCACCTCTTCACAGGCAAGCAGATCAGCTTCTTCAGCGGCTGCACATAAGGTTGGTGACAGGTGGTTAAGTAGGAAAAAAGAGACTCTGGGGGAAAAGATGAAGAGGCCAACTAGGAAGGAGAGAGTTTGTCCAGAAAATAAGAAAGGGTGCCAAGAGTCCTGGAGCCTTAATTCCATCAAACACCACAGAGAATTCCAGCGAAGCAAGCAGAGACATCGAAGGGCACTGGTCACATTGGCAGAGCAGTTTCAGTGGCGTGCTGGGGAGGGGGCCACATTGCAGGGGATCAGAAAGGACCAGGCAAAAAAACAACAGCAACTCATGGGACCGCTCTTTGTTTCTTTTGCCTTATTTGATACTTTCAAAAGCACATCAGGAGGACTCCCCTGGTGGTCCAGTGGCTAAGACTCTGTGCTCAAAACAAGTGGGGAACTAAGTCCCATGTGCAGAAATGGCACAACTTAAAAAAAAAAAAAGATCCCACCTGCTGCAACTAAGACCAGGCACAGCCAAATAAATAAATATTTAAATATATTAAAAAAAAAAACCACTTTAGGTAACTCAGGAACCCAGTAGTCCACTTCACAATTCATCTTTTTCAGGCATGAAACACAGTGATAAATAAATGGCAACCCACTCCAGTATTCTTGCCTGGAAAACCCCATGGTTGGAGGAGCCAAGCAGGCTACAGCCTATGGGATCGCAAAGGGTCGGACACGACTGAGCGACTTCACTTCACCCACCTGAAAAATACCACACAGTCCACGCTAGTGCATCTGCTGCACTGTGAGGACCACTCTCTGGAAAAGCTTGACTCTGAAGGACACAACGGTGTGAGTGATGTGGGCCGGAGGCGGAAGAAGGCAGGAAAGGCACTTTTGAAACAGACAGCAGGAGGCTAAAGACACAGGGGAGACTGGAAACGTGCCCAGCAGCCCTTCAGAGGAGGACCGGGGGACCACAGACAGGTGTCAGCTAGCTTTGCAGGCTGGGCTCTTCCTGAAGAGGTGACTAGCACTTCTCTTTCTCCCACAGGGCAAGTTGGAGAGCTGATTCATTTGAAAAGACCCTAATGCTGGGAACGATTAAGGGCAGGAGGAGACGGGGACGACAGAAGATGAGATGGTTGGATGGCATCACCGACTCAATGGACATGGGTTTGGGTGGACTCCAGGAGTTGGTGATGGAGAGGGAGGCCTGGCGTGTTGCGGTTCCTGGGGTCGCAGAGTCGGACACGACTGAGCGACTGAACTGAACATAATTAACATCAGCAGGAGGGATGTAGCTCGGATGACACCAGCAAAGCCCATTCACAGTTACCAGGAAGTAAAAATAGAATTTAGCTAACGAAAGAAAAGTGTTTATAAAGAAGGCTGAGTGGGGAAGAATTGATGCTTTTGAACTGTGGTATTGGAAAATACTCGAGTTCTCTGGATTGCAAGGAGATCAAACCAGTCAATCCTAAAGGAAATCAACCTGAAAATTCATTGGAAGGATTGATGCTGAAGCGGAAGGTCCAACACTTTGGCCATCTGATGCAAAGAGCCGACTCATTGGAAAAGACCCTGATGTTGGGAAAGACTGAGGGCAGGAGAAGGGGGCGGCTGAGAATGAGATGGTTAGGGGCATCACCGACTCAATGGACATGAATTTGAGCAAACTCTGGGAGGCAGTGAAAGGAGCCTGGGAACCTTGAGTTCATGGGGTCGCAAAAAAGTCAGACACGACTTACTGGTTGAACAACAACAACAACAACAAAATAAAGTCTAATCATTTTTTCCTTTTCCTTTATGCTGAGCCTGGTTTCACTGCCTCACAGGGTGCCGCGAGTAGAGCTTTCACGCCTAAGCCCTCTGACCTTCGTTCCTGGTGCCAAACAACTGCACGGTGGCCTCAGTTTAGGGATCCTGTACCGACACTGCGCACAGCACTCCATCCAAAATGGCGGCGGCGGGCGGGGTGCAGAGAGGCTGCGCCGCCTCCTGACAGGAGCTTGAGCGGCACAGCTGCGCCTGCGCGCCTCGGCAAAACTACCCCGCCCCTGCGGGCGGTAGAGGTCGCCATAAACGAAGCAACTGGCCGTGGCTGCGGCGAGAACACCTCCTCTGGAGCGGAAGCTCGCGCGTCTTCACTCTTTGATCCGAGAAGAATGCCTTCTTGCCTTTGGAACCGAACTCAGTCTCGTTCCATTGGTGAGAGCAGGCACAGGGCAGTAGGCCCCTGGTTGTGGCCCAGCTCCAGAGGGTTGATGACAGAAGCTCCGTATTTGCTGCACCCGTAAGGTACTGAGGCGTGATCCTGGAGTGGTCATACGGAAAGGCTCTTGGCTCAGCCGGGGCTCAAGTCAAAGGGCCACTTTGAGTTTCTCCCCCAGAAGTCACGTTCTGTCCCCAAGCTCATGATGCAGTCCCCATCGTGCGGCAGGTAAAGACACCCCACACTCATAAAGACAAAACCATGTCCTCCAGATGGAAGCAGAACTTTCCAGAAGAGGCCCTGGGGGACAGAAACCAAGCAGTGCCTGACGATGTCCGCCCCCACCCCCCCAACACCCCCCCTCAATCTCCCCCGCTCCACCGTGTTTGTCACCACTTCGTGGTTCTGGGTACCGTACACCTGATGCTTTCAGACTCTTCTCTCCCTCTGCTCTCTGGCTCAGCAACACACTGTTCTTTTCAACTTTCCCCCTCAATAGGATCGGATCATCTGTATTAGAGAAAAAGAATAAGGCCTTCCCTGGCAGTCCTGTGGTTAGGGCTTCTTCCAGTGCCGGGGTTCAATCCCTGATCAGGGAACTAAGATTCCCCACTGTGATGTGGCCAAAAAATCGGAACATAAACAACAGAAGCAATGTTGTAACAAATTCAGTAAAGACATACAAAAGCAAAACCGACAGCAACAAAACCCTCCCAAATTAACTGATAAAATAGAACAATATTTTCTGAACATAAAAAGTAACTGAACTTTGAAAGCACCAACTTTGAACTCTGTTGTCCTACCAGTTCTGCCAGCTCTTCTCTTGCCCAAGAACAAATGTTTATTTAACATTTATTACTAGAAACAGGCAAGGGCTTCCCAGATGGCGCTAGTGGTAAAGAACCTGCCTGCCAGGGCAGGAGACATAAAGAGATGCAGGTTCCACCCCTGGGTTTGACAGATTCTCTGAAGGAGGGCATGGAAACCCACTCCAGTATTCTTACCTGGAGAATTCCATGGACACAGGAGCCTGGTGGGCTATGGTCCATAGGGTCGCTGAGAGTCAGACACAACTGAAGCAAATTAGCATGCTCACAGGAATGGGTGAATTGCTTTAAATGGATTATCTCATTTGGTTTTCATACATTTTAGTGAGGCAGTTGTTAATAAGATTATCTCATAATTTTTATTATTTTGGTAAATGAAGTTACTGAGGCTTGGAGATGGGAGGAACTTACTAAAGTTTAAAAGGTGCATCACTGACGAAGCTGCAATTTGACCTTGCTTATGAAGAACTCCAGACTCCACTATGGCAGACAGCCTTGGATTTGCCCTTCAGTCAGTGCAGGATCCACCCATATAGCTCTCAGAGAGGTGTTTCATAAAGGTCTCTATGGGCTTCCCTGATGGTTCAGTTGGTAAAGAATCTCGCTGCAATGCAGGAGACCCCAGTTCAATTCCTGGGTCGGGAAGATCTGCTGGAGAAGGGATAGCTACCCATTCCAGTACTCTTGGGCTTCCCTTGTGGCTCAGCTGGTGAAGAATCTGCCTGCAATGTGGGAGACCTGGGTTTGATCCCTAGGTTGGGGCGATCCCCTGGGGAAGGGAAAGGCTACCCACTCCAATATTCTGGCCTAGAGAATCCCATGGACTGTATAGTCTGACTGAGCGACTTTCACTTCACTTCTCTTCATTCTACATTACCCCATCTCCCCTTCATTTGGTGTACTGTAGACATTATAGGGTTTCCCTTGTAGCTCAGTCGGTAAAGAATTTGCCTGCAATGCAGGAGACCCAGCTTCAATCCCTGGGTTGGGAAGATCCCCTGGAGAAGGAAATGGCAACCCACTCCAGTATCCTTGCCTGGAAAATCTCATGGACAGAGGAACCTGGTGGGTTGCATTCCATGGGCTCGCAAAGAGTTGGGCACAACTGAGCGACTAACGTATAACTCTCTCTTGAAATAAAGTCCCCATAGTTTTTCAGCTGAGGTCTAGTCTGTGCCTAGGATAGTTGGTCTATTGTTTTTTTCGTGATGAACATAAATTTTTGTGTGATTATTGTATACCTTTGTTAATGAAAGGCTACTCTGTGCAGTTGCATGTGTGCATGCGTGTGCATGCTCAGACATGTCTGACCCTGCAGCCTCTATGGACTACAGCCTGCCAGGCTCCTCTGTCCATGGGATTCTTCAGGCAAGAATACTGGAATGGGTTGCCATTTCCTCCTCCAGGGGCTCTCCCCAACCCAGCAATTGAACCTGTGTCCCCTGCTGAGCCACCTGGGACTCCCCTAGTCTGTGGATTTATTTCTGTTAATTCAGTGTTGTCCATCCTGCTTTATATCACAGATTTGTTTTTAAAGGTAAATTAAGGATTTTATATTTATCCTTATTAAATTTTATCTTATTTGTCTGAGCCTATTGTTTTGGCAAATTAAATCTTTTCAACATTTTTTCATCCAGCATATTAGTTTTATTCTCCAACTTCTTAGCATCTATGTACCTTCATCCATAAAATACCAAAGAGATCAATCCAAGAACAAACTTTAAAGGACTTAAGGGTCCTCCTCAGTTGCCACTGATCTTTCAGATAATGCTGGATTTCTTTTTCTTCAACCACATAAGAGCATAGTTCAGTTCAGTCGTGTCTGACTCTTTGTGACCCCATGGACTGCAGCACACTAGGGCTCCCTGTTCATTGCCAACTCCCGGACTTTATTCAAACTCATGTCCATTGAGTCAGTGACGCCATCCAACCATCTCATCCTCAGTCATCCCCTACTCCTCCCGCCTTCAATCTTGCCCAGCATCAGGGTCTTTTCAAATGAGTCAGTTCTTTGCATCAGGTGGCCAAAGTATTGGAGTTTCAGCTTCAGCATCAGTCCTTCCAATGAACATTCAGGACTGATTTCCTTTAGGATGGACTGGTTGGATCTCCTTGCTGGCCAAGGGACTCTCAAGAGTCTTCCCCAACACCACAGTTCAAAGCATCAACTCTTTGGCTCTCAGCTTTCTTTATAGTCCAACTCTCACATCCATACATGACCACTGGAAAAACCATAGCTTTGACTAGATGGACCTTTGTTGGCAAAGTAATGTCTCTGCTTTTTAATATGCTGTCTAGGGGGCATCCCTGGTGGCTCAGACAGTAAAGTGTCTGCATGCAATGTGGGAGACCTGGGTTCAATCCCTGGGTTGGGAAGATCCCCTAGGGAAGGAAATGGCAACTCAATCCAGTACTCTTGCTGGGAAAATCCTATGGATGGAGGAGCCTGGTGTGCTACAGTCCATGGGGTCACAAAGAGTCGAATATGACTGAGCGACATGCCATTACATCAAGTTGGTCATAACTTTTCTTCCAAGGAGCAAGCGTCTTTTAATTTCATGGCTGCACTCACCATCTGCAGTGATTTTGGAGCCCCCCAAAATAAAGTCTGTCTCTGTTTCCATTGTTTCCCCATCTATTTGCCATGAAGTGATGGGATCAGATGCCATCATCTTCGTTTTCTGAATGTTGAGCTTTAAGCCAACTTTTTCACTCTCCTCTTTCACTTTCATCAAGAGGCTTTTTAGCTCCTCTTCACTTTCTGCCATAAGGGTGGTGTCATCTGCATATCTGAGGTGATTGATATTTCTTGCGGCAATCTTGATTCCAGCTTGTGCTTCTTCCAGTCCAGTGTTTCTCATGATGTACTTTGCATATAAGTAAAATAAGCAGGGTGACAATATACAGCCTTGACGTACTCCTTTTCCTATTTGAAACCAGTCTGTTGTTCCATGTCCAGTTCTAACTGTTGCTTCCTGACCTACATACAGATTTCTCAAGAGGCAGGCAGGAGGTCTGATAGTCCCATCTCTTGAAGAATTTTCCACAGTTTGTTGTGGTCCACACAGGCAACGGCTTTGGCATAGTCAGTAAAGCAGAAGTAGATGTTTTCGTGGAACTCTCTTGCTTTTTCAATAATCCAGTGGATGTTGGCAATTTGATCTCTGGTTCCTCTTCCTTTTCTAAAACTAGCTTGAACATATGGAAGTTCATGGTTCACATACTGTTGAAGCCTAGCTTGGAGAATTTTCAGCATTACTTTGCTAGCATGTGAGATGGGTGCAATTGTGTGGTAGTTTGAGCATTCTTTGTCATTGCCTTTCTTTGGGATTGGAATGAAAACTGACCTTTTCCAGTCCTGTGGCCACTGCTGAGTTTTCCAAATTTGCTGGCATATTCAGTGCAGCACTTTCGCAGCATCATCTTTTAGGGTTTGAAATAGCTCAACAGGAACGCCATCACCTCCACTAGCTTTGTTCATAGTGATGCTTCCTAAGGCCCACTTGACTTCACATTCCAGGATGTCTGGCTCTAGGTGAGTGATCACACCATCATTGTTATCTTGGTCATGACGATCTTTTTTGTATAGTTCTTCTGTGTATTCTTGCCACCTCTTCTTAGTATCTTCTGCTTCTGTTAGGTCCATACCATTTCTGTCCTTTACTTTGCCCATCTTTGCATGAAATGTTCCCTTGGTATCTCTTATTTTCTTGAAGAGATCTCTAGTCTTTCCCATTCTATTGTTTTCCTCTATTTCTTGGCATTAATCATTGAGGAAGGCTTTCTAATCTCTCCTTGCTATTCTTTGGAACTCTGCATTCAAATGGGTGTATCTTTCGTTTTCTCCTTGCCTTTTGCTTCTCTTTTATTCACAGCTATTTGTAAGCCCTCCTCAGACACCCATTTTGCCTTTTTGCTTTTCTTTTTCTTGGAGATAGTCTTGATCCCTGCCTCCTGTGCAATGTCAGGAACCTCAGTCCATAGTTCTTCAGGCACTCTGTCTATCAGATCTAATCCCTTGAATCTATTTGTCACTTCCACTGTATAATTGTAAGGGATTTGATTTAGGTCATACCTGCATGGTTCCCTACTTTCTTCAATTTAAGTCTGAATTTGGCAATAAGGATTTCATGGTCTGTGCCATGGTCAGCTCCTGGTCTTATTTTTGCTGACTGTAGAGAACTTCTCCATCTTTGGCTGCAAAGAATATAATCAATCTGATTATATTGACCATCTGATGATGTCCATGTGTAGAGTCTTCTCTTGTGTTTATATTCTCTTGTAGCAATAAAAGTATATTTTAATGAAGATTTAAAAGACACTCAAGTATTCTGTTTTAACTAAAGATATAATGTTCTCAATTCACAAGCCTCAGGTAAACAAAAAAATGTAATTGTGCTTTTATTAAACATGTTCTGTATCTTGATCCATCACTGTACCTAAGAACAAAGTTCTTAATCTAGGTTCATCCAGGTAAAGTGAATCAGTACTGTGCCTAACTGGTTGTGTATTTCTTCTAGTAGGGTGTGAAGCCAGGTCACTGGTAATTGCAAAGATTGCAGCAAGGAGAAAATACTTTTTTTATGTGTGTGTGAGTTGTGTGTGTGTGTGTAATGAGTAGAACTGAACAGAAAGGAGAACACAGGAAATTATTTTTTTGGAGAATGAATAAGCACACATAGTAGAAAATATATTCATTTAAGTTGTCAGTATAAACTTAAGGAGATATGAGTCTACTTGAATGTGTATTTGATGGAGCATTTGTTGAGCTGCTTGGGCGCAGGGGGAAGCAGATGCATAGTGGGGCTTAAGTAAGGTTTTGGCTTTGCAAGGCTGGTGAAGTTAGGGAGAGAAGAGTGAGGGGGTTATGTTTCTAATTACGATCTATGGAATGTACGCTAAATAAGAAGGGGCACAAACCCAAGGGGAATCTGATAGAAAGAAAGGTCAAGTAGGTGCTTGGGTAGGTCTGATAGTTTCTGGAATGGATACTCAGGGTAGGAGAGCTGGAAGGGAAAGATGTGATTGTCAAGGGGAGAACATTTTAAAGACTCCAGAAGAGATGCTGAGATGGGAAGAAGTAAACACATCATTGGAAGCAAAGAACTCAAGGATTTGAGAGACTAAAATGTTGAAATCAGTTGTCTGTGTGGAAGTTGAAGTTGTTAAGAATGATGATAGGAGCAAGAAGGAGCACAGTTGGTAAAACCATCAAAGGATGAGAAAGAATGGGAAGGGGGTCCAGAGATGACAACAAAGAGGAGCTGGGAGAGGTCAAGTCCGAAGGTGTGGGTGTCAGATGACAAAGTGTTAATCATCTGGAGCATTGGAAACAACCACACAATCCGGACACCAACATCAGAGAGATCGAATGTTCAGCTGGCTTCCTGTGCTTTTCCTTTTCTGTTTGGCTATTGTGGCATAGTGTGGGAAGGGCTCCAAGTATAGAGTTAAAAAGAGGGAAAAGAAACCCTTTTTACTTTCTGAAAAACCCTCAGTGTTAATTATGTTACAATATGCGTAATGCACCCTGACTGGCAATGGCAGACATTTGAACAAAGGAAACAAGATGCTCTAGGGCTGGTAGCAAATGGTGAATTCAACAGTTTCTGATGCTTGAAGAAGGAGTTTCACTCCAGGCAGGTTAAACATAGAGGTTTTGCCTGGAGACCATTCAAAAAAAAAAAAAATCCTAAGCTACCAAGAGAAATAGAGCTGTAACTGGACTCATTTAGCAAAAATGAAACTTAGATAAAATGAAAGTTCTCTGTGAAATTATTGTGAGTTATTTTTTATAATGCAGCTGAACAATATCCCTAAAGCATTTTAGTGTGATTTTTTCCATTTCTTATAATGATGATAAATTCAGTTTGATTTCTGATTATGCTACCTGGAATTTACAGCAAGCACACAAGATATGTGTAAGATAAAGCTATATTTTATACTGCAGTTTAAATAGGTTTTGCCATCAATTAACTACAAATGGGAGAAATTAAATAATATAATGTAGAATTCATTAAACCCAAAGAAAAAGGTGAAATATGTAATCCAGGAGTACACATATATTCATCTCTTCTGTCACCTACAAAAATACTAAACTTTCTTTTTTATCACATATTTAAGTTCTAGCTATCTACAAAACCAACCCACCCCCACCTCCTTCATAAAACCTTCTAGACTTTCCCCGGAGAAGGCAATGGCACCCCACTCCGGTACTCTTGCCTGGAAAATCCCATGGATGGAGGAGCCTGGTAGGCTGCAGTCCATGGGGTCGCTAAGAGTCGGAGACGACTGAGCGACTTCACTTTTACTTTTCACTTTCATGCATTGGAGAAGGAAATGGCAACCCACTCCAGTGTTCTTGCCTGGAGCATCCCAGGGACGGGGGAGCCTGGTGGGCTTCCGTCTATGGGGTCCCACAGAGTCGGACACTACTGAAGCGACTTAGCAGCAGCAGACTTTCCCCAGGTTGCAAGATCTCCTTCTCTTCCGAAGTCCTGTAGTATTTTCATTCAACAAAGTATGATTGATCATAATTTATGTATCAAGTACTATACCAGAATTGGGGCAATAGGAAAAGAATATATCTAATCATAGGGGAGAAGTAATAAAAAACAGCAATTAAAATGACTGGTTCTTGGGACTTCCCTGGTGGTTCAGTGGTTAAGACTCTGTGCTTCAAATGCAGGGGCAAGGGTTCAATCCCTGGTTGGTAAACTAAGATCCCACATGCTGTGCAGAGTGGCCAAAAGATTAAAAAAAAAAAAAAAAGACTAGTTCTTACTTGTCAGGCTTTATTATAAATACTTAACATGTACTGACTCTTTGATTTCTCACCACAACATTATGAGGTAGTTACTATTGAGAAATCTGTATGCAGGTCAGGAAGCAACAGTTAGAACTGGACATGGAACAACAGACTGGTTCCAAATAGGAAAAGGAGTACGTCAAGGCTGTATATTGTCACCCTGCTTATTTTACTTATATGTAGAGTACATTATGAGAAACACTGGACTGGAAGAAGCACAAGCTGGAATCAAGATTGCCGCAAGAAATATCAATCACCTCAGATATGCAGATGACACCATCCTTATGGCAGAAAGTGAAGAGGAGCTAAAAAGCGTCTTGATGAAAGTGAAAGAGGAGAGCAAAAACATTGGCTTAAAACTCAACATTCAGAAAACGCAGATGATGGCATCTGATCCCATCACTTCATGGCAAATAGATGGGGAAACAATGGAAACAGTGTCAGAGTTTATTTTTGGGGGCTCCAAAATCACTGCAGATGGTGACTGCAGCCATGAAATTAAAAGACACTTGCTCCTTGGAAGAAAAGTTATGACCAACCTAGATAGCATATTCAAAAGCAGAGACATTACTTTGTCGACTAAGGACCGTCTAGTCAAGGCTATGGTTTTTCCTGTGATCATGTATGGATGTGAGAGTTGGACTGTGAAGAAGGCTGAGCACTAAAGAATTGATGCTTTTGAACTGTGGTGTTGGAGAAGACTCTTGAGAGTCCCTTGGACTGCAAGGAGATCCAACCAGTCCATTCTGAAGGAGATCAGCCCTGGGATTTCTTTGGAAGGAATGATGCTAAAGATGAAGCTCCAGTACTTTGGCCACCTCATGCGAAGAGTTGACTCATTGGAAAAGACTCTGATGCTGGGAGGGATTGGGGGCAGGAGGAGAAGGGGATGGCCAAGGATGAGATGGCTGGATGGCATCACGGACTCGATGGACGTCTGAGTGAACTCCGGGAGATGGTGATGGACAGGGAGGCCTGGCGTGCTGTGGTTCATGGGGTTGCAAAGAGTCGAACACAACTGAGCGACTGAACTGAACTGAACTGAACTATTTTTATTCCCATTTTAGAGATGAGTAAATAAAGGTACACACACGTTACGTTACTTGCTAAAGGACACAGAGCTAGTGGGTGGTAGACTCAGAATCAGGAGTTCTCCCTGATTCTAAAGCTCTTAACTACCTGAGTCACTCAACTGCTTTGTCCCTCAATATCCTCATATCAGGAAAGAAGAAAAGCATAATACTCTACATTTGCCCTGCCTGTTTTATTGAGTTGTTGTGTGAGGTCAAGTAAGGTAATAGGTTTGGAAATTCTACTTCCAAAATTATATCTACTGTAGAAGTGCTAAGTATTACTTATTATGATGACATTAGTGAATTGTTTGACATGACTAACCCACTCATCTCTCAAAACGACACTCCGGAGCAGCTTTTAAGATCACATCCTTCTTATGATGGGGAAACTAAGATATAGAAAATTCCCATCTGTTCAGAAGTCCAACCCAGGGAGTCTGGCTCCAAAGGCTGTGCTCTTAACCTCCAAATTCTGCTCCCTCGTTGCTAAACTTTGTGCTGTGAACAGTACATAGAGCCGGGCTGGGCCAGGTGTCCTTGGCAGTAGAGGTGGGCAGTTGCTGAATTAGGACAAGACCTCTGGGAGAATGCTGCTCCTTTCTCTGGCTTGTATTCAGTCTGAGCCTGAGGCCATACAAATAAGCTCTGTCCCCCCAACCCACCACCATGTGTGTATCAACCCATACTCCTAGCAAAATGACTGGATGGCAGAGCACTGCCACCAAGCCTACCATGCTCTTCGCAATGTTCAGATCCTGAATGAAGCTCACATCCTACCTTTCCCAGGGGAAATGCTCAGGGTACCTGGTTCCTGTAATTCCTGATTGCGTCTGCATGAACATTTCCCAGGATCAAAACCCACTGCCTCCAGAAAGAAGTCTTTCCATTTTTACTTAGCTCTGCTTTGTAAAGAGTCCTTCTTTAAATAGAACTGGGAATGGCTTAAACTGAACTATGAATTGAACATTTTTTGGACTGGCTCAAGATCTGCCCTACTTCTCAAAACAAAATTTGACTTAGTGTCTATATCCCTGGTGCAGAAAGACTTGCTCCGGCCAAAATTCTCACTGTCTTGTTACCCACTGTGAGAATGGGATTGGGGGTTTAGGTGGCGTGGGCAGGAGTTACCTACTGATATGGCAGCAGGCCCCTCCCTTTACAGCACACTCTACTTCTGTATGGGGTTTTCAAGTGACTCCATGGTAACGAATCTGCCTGCCAAGCAGGAGACGTGGGTTCGATCCCTAGGTTGGGAATATCCCCTGGAGATGGAAATGGCAACCCACTCCAGTATTCTTGCCTGGGAAATTCCATAGGTGAAGGAGCCTGGCGGGCTACAGTCCATGGGGCTGCAGAAGTGTCCGGCATAGACTTAGTGACTAAACAACAGCGACAACCACTCTTGTATGGGAGAATGCAAATCACGTTAGAAAATTTAATCATCCGAATCTAACTTTGTCTATCCATCATCTCTCCAAATCATTTGCTAACAAGATTCCTTTTCATTTGTTTTTTTGTTTGTTTGTTTTCTGGTCAATGCATCCTCTCTCACCAGGGATTGAACCCTGCCCCCTGTATTGGAAGCTCAGAGTCTTAACCACCAGACCACCAGCGAAGTCCCAAGACTCCTTTTTTGTTTCTTTGTTATTTAAATTAATGTATTTATTTTAATTGGAAGATAATTACTTTACAGTATTGTGGTGGTTTCTTTTTAAAAAGCAAATATCTGTTAACCCATTGTAAAGCTAAAAATAAAGTAAAAGAAACCAATTCTGACTAATGGAAATCACCACTGTCCATCAGGACTGGCATTTAAAGCCTTTCTGATATCAAATGGCATTTTTCACTATAAAAAGTGAAATAATTTCTAAGCAACCAACTTCTTCATAAAGGCAGTTTGAAAATACATTTTGGGAAATATTGGCCAGAGGATGTTTAACTGAAATTATAATCAAGTGCTAATCTCACAGACATTTCTTTAGATCCTCGTCTCAAAGAAAAATATGATTAATACTTCTTGCCAGTAGATTCAATGATTGTCTTCTTTTTTTAGTTTGCACAGGGTCAAAAACATTGCAGAGAGCACACCATGCAAATTCTGAATCACTGAAATGTAACATCATTTGGACATTCAAGAAAAGACAATATTCTGTTGATGTAAAGTATAATTTTTACATGACAATACATTTAACCACTTTCAGAATCTATGAAAACTGAGAGATCTTGGAAATCATCTAGTTCAGCTTATTTCATAATTGCAAAACCTGGGGCCCAGAAAAAGAGATTCAGTTCATAATCATTCAGCTAATGAGCAAGAGAGAGCAAGAATACAAGACCCAATTCCATATCTCAGTTTGGTGCCAACCAAAATCTGAGCATGAGGAATATACTTTATTAGTCAAATAAAGGTGAGCAATTAATGCTCAATATTTCAGCAGATACAATGGGGAGAATACTTTGACTCTACCCTCTGGATCTTTCCAAAGTTGTTATCTTGAGACTTGTACAATATATGAGAGGCTTCTTCAGATTTCACAAAGTAGCTATAGACTAGCACAAGCAAGGAGATCCCAACAGTAATGGCAAAAGTACCGTTCTTGTATGAACCAGAGTTTATCTTTTATGAAGGTATTCATAGAGGCCACTCAAAAGATTTACAAAGCCCACTAAGTCTCTGTTTCATATGAATATTAAAGAAAGGACTCTATATAAATTTCTTTGGGGAGGAGATTGAGTGAAAATTTCCATATGCTACTAGAGTTGTTACTAGTTCAACAAGAATACTAGATACATACTGTAAAAATTTATTGCCTGTAAAATTTTTCTGTAAGATCTGAAATAAAGCTTTGTATCACATCTTATTGGGTTTCCCTGGTGCCTCAGATGGTAAAGAATCTGCCTGCAATGCAGGTAGACATAGGTTTGATCTCTGGGTCAAGAAGATCCCCTGGAGAAGGGAATGGCAACCCACTTCAGTATTTTTGCCTGGAGAATTCCATGAACAGAGGAGTCTGGCGGGCTACAGTCCATAGCGTCACAAAGAACCACATTTTATTACATAGCATTTTATTACACAACTTTCCTACTTTACTTTGATACAAGCAAAAAGAATATAAAAATTTCTCTTATTTATTCAAAATATTGGGTTTGCCAACAAGTTCCTTTGGGCTTTTCCAGAGGGTGGAACTTTCTGGCCAGCCCAATATATTAAATTATTATTTCCTTGAATCATCATTGGCACTAAAAATTCTTTTCATACTGCTATTTGATAGGGAGTAAATAAAGAGAAACCAATTTCAACAAATGGAAATCATTACTATCTGTCAAGTTGTTGGGAGTCTTTCCAAGCATCTGGTGGTGTTTTCCACTAGGAAAAGTGAAGTATCTAAACCACCAACCTGTTCATAAAGGCAGTGTAGAAGGAGTTCATATCTGAATCAATTGATCAAAATAGAGGTCTCCTCAACTTAGGTATACATAAAGGAATCAGAGTGAATTTTGTGTTTACGAGAGAGTGAAAATAATTCCAAATAGAAATTTTCAAAGGTGAAATAATTACCGTAGATACTTAAGAACTTTCATCACAGATCCACGAAGTTAGGGTTACTTTGGAAGTAATTCCTCTGCATGCTGATGTAACGTTTTTACTGAAAAGTACTTTTCTTCTCAAGAAATTTAAGAATTAAATGTCCTCTTCTCACACACAGTCATATGTACCTTAACTCAAATGAACGTGGTTAGATATGAGCAGAGTAAGAGGAGACAGGAAAGAGGCTGATGAACGATGTGCTGAGGAGGGAACATTTATTCAGTGCCTCCTTGGAGTTTGGTTCCAATAGCTCTAGAGGCCAGGACTCCAGGTGTGATTAAAGGAGGGAAAGGTCTGCAGACTGAGTCCGCACATGAGCAGTTTTCTCTTCTCTGAATATTATCACCAACCATGCTCTTTGAAGTCCCTTCATGTCCCTTCAGCAGATCTGAGATCAAGTCTTTCTTTGCTGATACAGTGATGTCTATGGATGGACACACGGTGTTGTGTCCCTCTGGCCCTTTCTATTCCTGAGGACCCCTTCCCCATGTGACTGGTCCTTTGCTCCAAGCTTCTTCGTGGTGCCAGAGAACCTGAGGAATTAGAGTGACAGTATCCTCCTGTCCTTTTCTTCCCAGGCACTAATCTAGTAAAATAAAGCCCCTTTCTGCTTACTAAACAATTTACTTGATGTAATCTTAACATAGGGGCTTCCCTCGTGGCTCAGTGGTCAAGAACTTGCCTGCTAATGCAGGAGACATGGGTTTAATCCCTGGGTTGGGAAAATCCCCTGGAGAAGGAAATGGCAACCCACTCCAGAATTCTTGCCTGGAAAATCCCATGGACAGAGGAGCCTGGTGGGCTGCTGTCCTTGGGACTACAGTCACAAAGAGTTGGCCACAGCGACTAAGCCACCACCACCACCATCAAGCCTCCTGCATTTGGGAGTAACCAGCTGAGAAACAAACCCCAGTTTCCATATTTCTGCATCCCTGTTCCCGAGGACACCCCAGACTTTCCCAGGAAGTTTCTCACTACACTCAGCCAGCACCCAGCTGGGGAGCAAGAGCCGGGCTTCCTTTCTTGCTGGCACTCCTCACACCTGTGTGGGGCAGGCAGGGCTTGGCAGTGGGATAAATCCCACAGGGACACCACAGTCCCCCATAAGGCTGATGATGGCCACTCTCCTGCCTCTCCTCGGACCTCTTAGAGGAGACCTGCCTAGGGTGAGGAGGGGGGCCAAAAGTAGATGGTGGTTAGTTGCAATAGGGTCTGGGATGAGAGATGGATGTCTAGCTTTTCTTGTGGGCTCTCTTTAGAATGTGTCTTCTTCTTTGTCTATGGATCTGGTTTAATAGTCACAGGCATGTCCCACTAAGCATCAGATCACATTTACGTTTGGAACTAAGTTGATTGGCACTAAGGGGACAGAGAAGTAGAGCATTGATTTAATCATTCATGCCTTCTTTTATCTGAGTATTTATCTGGAGTAACTATTGTCCCTGGCACTCTTCAGGCACTAGAGAGATGGGTTTGTCAGCTCCTCCAGGAGTTAGTAGTTAGATGGCAGAGTAATTACCAGATGGAATATTATGTCACATTATGGATCATGTGGGATTCTCTCAGGGAGTTTGGGAGAGGCCACTAACCCAGGCTAGAGGCTGGGGAGGGTCAAGGGATGCGCAGGAATACCAGGTAAAGGGGAGTGGGGACAGGTATTGCAGCAGCGAGCGCATGAGCCAGCACCCAGAGGTCCCATAGGGTGCAGACTGGCCCAGTGCGGAGTGTGAACAGCAGTGGCTGGTTCTACCTGGCACGTAAATGGGGTGAAGCCTGGGGCCTTGAATGTTTCTTAAAGAATCTGAACTTTATGTGGAGGGCAAAAAGAAAGCCATAAAGGATTTGAGGCCAGGAATAGCACAATTGCATTTGTGTTCTAGGAAGTGGACTAGCAGCGCTATGGGTGATAAATTCTGCAGGGTCCAGGCTACTGGCAGGCAAGTCAGTTGCAGTGACTCTGAAAACAAAGGAGACTGTCCTGAACTAAAAATTTCCACATCCGTGAGGCCTGAGATCTCTTCATCAAGTGACAGACTGGTCTGGAGACAGGCTGGAACCTGAGAATGAAGCTGTGGCTGTGTGTGCACTCAGTCTTGTCCCACTCTTTTCAACGCTATGGACTGTAGCCCACCCGGCTCTTCTGTCAATGGAATTCTCTAGGCAAGAATACTAGAGTGGGTTGCCATTTCCTCCTCCAGGAGGTCTTCTCAACCCAGGGGTTGCACCCACATCTCTGGCATCTCCTGCATTGGTGGGCGGGTGCGTTACCACTTAGCGCCACCTGGGAAGGGCTATTTGTGTACAAATCACAAATCCATACAACTTGGAAATGACACTTGCATAAACTCACACATCTATTTATTTGGTATTTTCTCTACGTGGTTCTCAGAAATCTCAGAGACACCCGACTGAGATGTTTCATATCAGGTAAATGGAAACGTGATTTCAAAGCTGTGATTTTAGGTTTATAAAAGCAACCACGGTCAGTGCTGTGGAACACACAGTGGAGGTCAGGCTTGGGAGTTTTAGCCTCACTGCTGAGCCACGAGATTAGCTATTAATCCTGTTCCACCCAGTCCTCCAATCAAGGGAGAAGGCTGCTCTCTGAAATGATAGGCTTCTGAAGCCGGCTGTATCTACATTTACCGGAATTTGCCTGGGTTCTGGATCCCGTCCCTCAAGGCCACTAGGTGACACTGTGGAACATAGTCGTTGCATTCTGCTGTTTTCTCAGGCTGGAAAATGAATGCAAATGCTGAAGCTGAAGCTCCAATACTGTGGTCACCTGATGGGAAGAGCTGACTCATTGGAAAAGATCCTGATGCTGGGGGAAATTGAGGGCAGGAGGAGAAAGGGGCGACAGAGGACAAGATGGTTAGATAGCATCACCCACTCAATGGATATGAATTTGAACAAACTCCGGGAGAGAGTGGAGGACAGAGGAGCCTGGTGGGCTGCAGTCCATGGAGTTGGAAAGAGTTGGCAACAACCCCTCTTCCCCAAAGTTTTAGAAAAGCCACTTGCTTGTCAACCATTCTCCCAATTCAGTTATTTCCTGCTAGGTAGGACAGCTGTGCTTAAAAACAGAAAAGTCATTAGAAATGTTTGCTATGTAAAAGATGAATTTTTGTGTCTTAGAGTACAGCAGCCGTCTCCAAATTATCTGGTTCGGTAAAAATGGATGCTTGTGTAGGAAGTTTCGTCGACTGGAGTGATTCCTGCAGTAGTAATCTTCACCCCCTCTGGCACCAATAAAAGAACTGTTTTTGCTGTTTACACTGGCTCCTGGCTTTGCTGGTGGATTTGCTGCCCTGGGGTTTGTTTTTTCCCGAGCCTTCTGATAGCAAGGGATTGCTGTTTTTTCCCACCACAGTATCAGTGCCCCATGTACTTAATAGTCTTCTCCCCTTTGTCACTTTTTTGACTTCTTGTCCTGCTATCTTGAGTAGCTGTATATCTACCCACTTCTTTATCTATTCATTTATGCATGCTCTAAAGATTTGTGGTTGCATGGTTGTTCTCATGGAAAAGACGTTGTGTAGCTGGAAACAGACATTTCTGTGCCTTCTCCCCTAAGGGACACACAACTGATTACATCTTTTTACAGTTTTTCTAATTGTCTCATCTTTCTGGACTTGATGAAGTAACCATACACTTCTCTTTTCTGTTGTTGTTTTTGCTTGAGTGTGTGTGTTTTGTTGTTGTTGTTGATTTGTTTTAGTTTGCCTCAATGACTTCAGCAGATTGAATTTCTTTTTCTCATCATTGAAGCTCAAATTTTACTTTTACTGTAAATGTACATGCTTGCCTTGATTTAGCATCAAATCAACTTGGTACTCCTAGGCTATTTCCCCTCCAGTTTCTCCTTTAGAAAAGATTGTATTCATTGCTTTGCCAAATTGAACAATTATAAGTTTCTGATTTAAAGATCAGTAGAACAACGAAAAAGTGAATCCCTATCTGGCTCCAGCTGAGCTGTAAAGAATGAATACTGTTTTGGTCACTTGAAGATTGATGCCTGACTCCAGTGGCTGCAGAGGATGTCACATGGGCCACATGTGGGTCTGTCAGCAGTTGTCTGTGGCCCATGGAGTTGGCAAGGAACCATCAGTGGCCAGACTCAGAGTATCTTTCTTCAAGTCAGTAACAATTACAGCAGCCTCCGTCAGAGCTGACCTCACCCCCGACACCCCACCGAGGAAATCTATAGAAGATTGGTTCACTTCCCATTAGTTCTCTGGGATTTCTCTTTTCCCTCAGGGCTCTAGCCCCCAAGACATCTCCATGCTTTGAACACCGACTTTTCTGTTTTGCTTAAAAGATGTGAAAACTTCGTGACAAAATGTTCAAAACGGATCTCTGGAGATAGTCAAAATGTAAGCAAGTTTTAGAAAGTTCTTCTAGTAGTGGTTTGGAAGATGGCTTTTGGAACAGCAGATCTCTGAAAGCTCTGAAAGGATTCAAAGCATAAAAGTGTTGCCTCATTATATCATTCCTATTTTTTATCATTTTTTTTTATTTTTAGCAAAGCTGCACAAGGATATGTGATTCCACATGGTTTGTAATGAAAATAGCTTCTATTGGGTTATTCTTTTTTTTAAAAGTGATTTATTTTATTGAAATATAGTTGATTTATGATGTTTCAGGCATACAGAAAGTGATCAATTATATATATATGTGTGTGTTCTTTTTCATATTCTTTTCCATTATAGTTTATTGCATGACATTGAATATAGTTCCCTGAGCTATATAAGAAGTCTTTGTTGTTTATCTATTATATATATAGTATGTATCTGCTAATCCCAAACTCCTAATTTATCCCTCGCACCCCTTCCCTTTGGTAACCATAAATTTGTTCTCTATGTCTGTGAATCTATTTCTGTTTTGTAAATACGTTCACTTGTATCATTTAAAAATGCTGGTGTCATTCTTGATGCTTTTCTCTCTCCCACATGCCACAACCAAATGATTAGGAGATACTGTTGGTACTACCTTCAATATAGATTTAGAGACTCACCACTTCTCAGTCCTTCTATGACCACTCTACTACCATTGTGGTCTAAGCCACCCATCATTTCTCCTCAGTTACTGCGGTAGCTCCTCACGGGTCTCTACGCTTCTTCCCTTACTACTAGCACCCTTGCCCCCAACCCCTACCACCCATAGCCTGTTCTCAACCCAGCTGTCAGAGTGACGCTTTAAAATTAGAAATCAGAGTATGTCGGTCCCTACTTAAAATCTTGCAGTAGCTCCTATCTCACTTGGAATGAAAACCTGAATTCTTACAGTGGCTCACAAGCTCCACACTATCAGAACATTTCTGACTTCATCTCTTACCTCTTTCCCTTTGCTCCCTGCCTTCCAGCCATACACTCTCCCTATTGTTCCTCAAACACTCCAGGAATAACCCACCTCAGGGTCTTTTCTCCAGCCGACCCCTCCTGGCAAGCTCCTTCAGAAAGCTGCTTGATCAACTCCTTCACCTTTCTGTCTTTGCCCAAATGTCTCCCCCTCAGCTAGCCTGACCACTGTATTTAAAATGACGTCAGGTCCTCTTCATACTTGACTCCTTTTGTTTTATTTTTCCGTTAGCACGTTTTCCCTTTCCTGTATCACCTTCTAAAATACTACAACATATTTTATGTCTTTATTGTCTGTCTTCCTCTGCTTTCTAGGTATAATTGTTTTGTTCACTGATGTATAACAGTTGAGTAATTGGTCAACAGAGATATGGGGCTTCCCTGGTTGTTCAGTTGGTAAAGATCCACCTGCAATGCAGGAGACCTGGATTTGATCCCTGGGTTGGGAAGGTCCCCTGAAGAAGAGAGGGCTGCCCACTCCAGTGTTCTTTCCTGGAGAATCCCATGGACAGATTAGCCTGGTGGGCTACAGTCTGCAGTATGGTAATAGAGATATGCTGCAGAATTAGTAAATTCATAGGATATATTCTCTCTGAAAGTCAAGATTTAATGAATATCTGCAGTGTAGCCAAAGATTTATGCACATTATCTCATTTAGCCTTATCTACACCACATGAATATTTGGCAAACATTCAAGGCAAATTTTCTAAAGCTTCATAATTAATTAATTGTGGAAGGTGGAATTTGAATATTGGCAACTGAACCCTCACATTTTCCCCACTGTATCATGTTCACTCCACCCCTTAAACCATTCAAGCCCAGATCCCTCCTCTTAATCACCACTGTATCTGTAAGTGCCAATCCAAGATGGTAGCCACTAGACATGTGTGGTAATTGATCTCTTGGAATGTAGTTAGTCCAAATCAAGACGTGCTGTAAGTATAAAATGCACAAGATTTCAGACAGTATGAAAAAGAATTAAAATATCCTGATGAGAATTTAAAAGTATTTATTATATATTAAAATGATAATATAGAGATATTGAGTTAAAGTATGTTGTCGAAATTAATTTTACCTCTTTTTAATGTGACCTCTAGAAATTTTTAAACTATGTTTCAATATAAACATAGTTTATATTACTTAGATTTGATAGTGCTGATCAAGAAGGTCATTGGTCCCTGGTTCTGTAATCACAAGAATTCATATTTTCATCTTTCTTTGGTTAAAGGCAGCAAAGTCTCCATAATAAGATTTATATATATCTCAAATTAGTCAAGCCTAAATCTAAACAGGACAGGATGGAAGATTTGAAAGGTTTTAAAAGGTCAGCCTACTCCAAAACATCTCCCCAGACAATCTTCATGGATTTCCTATCATTAGCCTCATTCCTCTGGAATAAAATTTCCAAGAGCTGTCATGAAAATGTCATTATGGCCAAAGAGCATAGATATGTTTGTTAAATTACCTCCAAAAGGGCTTTTAGGTGCATGGCTTGATCTGGGAAGAAATGAAAATATTGTAGCCTCAGGCACTGCCAGGGAATATAAAACAGATACCTGGAAAATTTCAATAATATAATAAACAAAATAGACCACTTGTTGGTGTCATTTTAGAAGAAGAGGCAGCCATGACATGGAACAATGTTTGTGGTCAGCTCTGTGTTGGGAATTAGTGACTATTACCTCTGAGTCACTTACATAATCCGAAAGTCCATACTTGGTGCTGTAGAGATAGAGCTATAGGTGATGTATGCCCCCAATACTTCAATTCCTAAATTTGTTTAAATTGGATGTTTTAAAGGTTGTTCAAATATTTTTATTTTTATCAGGAAGATTTGGAATGGCAAATTTGTATATTATTAACATATGTGCTTTTCATGTGACTCCAATCTATTGTCATTCTCTAAATGAGCATCAAATATATGAAGATGGGAGGCAGAGGGGGAAAATGCAGAAATATAAAGCAGGACCTTGTATGTGAAATCTGGTTTATAATTGTAATTGAATTGTAATTTTGCTATTGGGAAGTCAGAGAACAAAGTTGTTTACTGATAAACTAAAAAAAGACAAAACACCCAAGCTGTTTATCACTTAATAAGAGAATCTAAAAGTTTCTTAAGGAGTTGAGTTAAAGAATCACAAAATAAAATCCAGTCAATATTCAAGCCTCCAGAAACACTGGAGGCATATGATATGATTCCATGTATATGTAATGTTTAGAAGAGATAAATTCATAGAAACAGAAGATACTTGGAGGTTACTGGGGGCAGGAAGAGAAGGAAATGGGAAAAAAACTGCTTAATGGGTACAGAGTTTTACCTTGAATGGTAGAAAAGTTTTAGAACTAGATAAAGGTGGTTGTACAGCATTGTGAATTTTCTAGATGCCACTCAGTTAATCATTCTAAAAAGATTAATTTTATGTGAATTCACATAATTTTATGTGAATTAAAATCATATGAAAACTTCAGTTGATAAAATTACAATACAACTAGTTTCCAATGAAACAAACAAAAAAATACTATAGGAAATTTTGAGCACAAATATGTTTCAAAAAAAATCAAAGGAATTTTTATATATTTGAGTAAGGTATTAATTTTCTGGAACCTAGAGGCTAAATTCAAAAGTCTCCCTGAAAGAATCACACTTAACAAATTGTTGATGCTGCATATCTTGTGAGAAAGAACATGTAGAATTTGTTTTTTTTTTTTTTTTGCGTAGAATGGAACATATCTAATTTATAGGGATTTTAAATGACAAGCCTTTTCCGAATTCCAGAAAGCTTTTAAAATTTGCATTCTTATAAATAAACCAGTCTCTCTTAGACACAACCTTAAGACAAAAAAAGAAGAAGAAACATTGTGAGGGGAGAACAGACATGCTACGGGAGATTCTCATGCGGGTCCCTATGGAGGAATTTCCTTTCAGGACACACGGGGCACGGCTACTGAATGGCACAGCCCTGAGGAACCACGTCTTTGGAGGACTGGGCAGGCTGTTTCCTGGCATTCCTGATGGGCGTGAGCAGCTGCTGACTTTGTGGTCATCTCTATGTCACTCTGAATTTTCTTGAACCGTTCTGGTTTCATATAATTATTTTCCTCAATGTGATTCAATGAATGTAAAATTAAATGTTACTTAAATTAAGTCTTTTCTTTAAAGAAATGAAATAAAATGTTATTAAAACACATGTGAAACTCATCCTAAAAGTCAGTCATTAAAAAAATGCTTAATGTGTGTGATATGTATATAAATAACATTTATTACTGAAGGGATTTTTGGTTACCTGTTACTTTGCACCTTACATTCAGATATCAGGAAGAAATTTTTAAAAAATGAAACTTTTATTTTAGAACAGCTTTAGATTTTCAGAATGACTGCAAATATAATACAGAGAGTTTCCATATATATAACACCCAGTTTCCCTTATTAATAACATCTTATGTTAGTGTGCTACATTTGTTACAACTAATGAACCAATATTAAAACACTATTATTAACTAAAGCCCATAGTTTATTAAAATCTACTCCGTTTCTCCCTAATGTTGTTTTCTGTTGTAGGATCCTATCCATGATTTCATGCTACATTTATCATGTGATTTTTTTTTCTTTTATTTTTATAAAAAAGTTTCTTTTTGGCTGCACCAGTTGGCACGTGGGATCCTAGTTCCCTGACCAGAGATCGAACCCACACCCTCTGCTTTGGAGACTTGGAGTCTTAACCACTGGACTGCCAGGGAAGTCCCTTTCATGAGATCATGCTTATGACATTTTCTCATACCTTCTTGTTCAGGCTGACCTTGATAGTTTTGAGAATTAACCAATCTCATATTTTGTCCACATATTTTGGGATTTTTCTGATATTCTTCTCATGACTAAAAATGTGTTTGTGGGAGGAAAACCAGAGAAGTAAAGTGCCATTCTCATCACATCGTGTGCATGGTACATACCATCAGTATAACCTGTTCTTGATGTTGACCTTGATCACCAGATTGAGGTAGTATAGCATCTGTCAGGATTCTCCACTAACCATAATTAATTATTATTTTTCCCCTTCCATACTGTACTCTTTGGAAGAAAGTCACTGTGTGAAGCCCAAACTTAAGGTTAGTGAGTTATGTTTGATTCCCTTGAAAATAAGAATGTGCACGTAAATTAGTTAGAATTTTTCTGTTTAGGAGATTTGTCTATCCTCCTTACTCATTTACTTAATCAGTTTTATTATTGCAGAGTCATGTATATTTATTTTGTACTACTATATCTGTTTTGTTGCTCAATTGTTCCCTTTTCAGTTATTGGAAAACTCTTTCACTTGGCTGTTAGGTCCTTTTTATATACTTCTATCATTGCATTTTTAAAAAATTTTGAAACTTTCTTAATTTTTGGCACTAACTACAAAATGCTCTAGGCTCAACTAGCAAATTTCTGGCCCAGTTCCAGAATCAATCACGTCTACAAGGAGCTCTGGTTTCTTTTATTGGATAATTTTATTAGAAACCAAGATCAGGGTGGTAGGTGTGCTAGTTGCCACTGGAGTATTTGCCATTACTTCTGGGCCCTCTCAGCTGACAGGGCAAGGAGATACATGTATATATACCAACTTGTGTATATTCACACATGTTTATTATTAATCTATATGTAATCAGCTATACCTGTAACAAGTTACACATGAATTCATACTGGCACCTCCATTTCTAGTCCACTCCCACAGTCCTCCTATTCACCTGTCACTTCCCACTCCACAAGTGAGAATCCTGGCCCTCACTGTTTCTCATCCATTTACTTAATTGTTCTGTTTCAGTATGGTGGTTTTAGAACTGATAACCCATACCCCATGGGAAAGACATTATCAGCTAGAGTACAGTGCTTATGTATAATTCCTTTTGCCTTGAGTCTTAATAACTATTCATTTCCAAAGTTATTTAATTGGCATCTTATTCCTCCACTTTCTTCAGTGAAGTTGTTTCATACATTCATAATGCATTTAGATTCTTCTGTCACATTCTGCGTTTCATCCAGGGATCCCAGATCTCCTAAATGACTTTTTAAAAATATGCATATATTAAGGTTTTCTCTTTGGTCTCTAAAGTTCTCTGGGTTTTAACAAATGCTTAATGTCTTATCAGTTCAGTTCACTTGATCAGTTGTGTCCAACTCTTTGTGACCCCATGAACTGCAGCACGCCAGGCCTCCATGTCCATCACCAACTCCTGGAGTTTACCCAAACTCATGTCCATTGAGTCGGTGATGCCATCTAACCCATCTCATCCTCTGTCGACCCCTTCTCCTCCTGCCTTCAATCTTTCCGAACATCAGGGTCTTTTCAAATGAGTCAACTCGTCGAATCAGGTGGCCAAAATATTGGGAGTTTCAGCTTCAACATCAGTCCTTCCAATGAACACCCAGGACTGATCTCTTTTAGGATGGACTGGTTGGATCTCCTTGCAGTCCAAGGGACTCTCAAGAGTCTTCTCCAGCACCACAGTTCAGAAACATCAATTCTTCTGCACTCAGCTTTGTAGTCCAACTCTCACATCCACACATGACTACAGGAAAAACCATACCTTTGACCAGACAGACCTTTGTTGGCAAAGTAAGGTCTCTGCTTTTTAATATGCTATCTAGGTTGGTCATAACTTTCCTTCCAAGAAGTAAGCAACTTTTAATTTCATGGCTGCAATCACCATCTGCAGTGATTTTGGAGCCCAGAAAAATAAAGTCAAGCACTGTTTCCACTATTTCCCCATCTATTTGCCATGAAGTGATGGGAGTGGATGCCATGATCTTAGTTTTCTGAATGTTGAGTTTAAGCCAACTTTTTCACTCCCCTCTTTCACTTTCATCAAGAGGCTCTTTGGTTCTTCTTCACTTTCTGCCATAAGGGTGGTGTGATCTGCATATCTGAGGTTATCAAACATAGTGTCTTATGTTCACCATTAAAGTATCATACAGGATAGTTTCACTACCACCCAACCCCAAGATTTCCTAACCTTTACCTAGTCAACCTTCTACCCCTTCTCCAGTGCCTGGCAACCATTGACATGATTACCACATCTATAGATTTACCTTTTCCACAGTGTCATCTAATTGGATTCATACATTATGTAGCTTTTTTAGAGTGGGTGGTTTAACTTTTTAAATGTAACATATATAAATATATATGCATATATTAGATATAATATATATGTAATATGTATAATATAAATGTATATAAATGTTACCCACGTCCAATATAAGAGAAACCCAAGTAAAATGGTAGGTGTTGTGAGAGGGCATCAAAGGGCAGACACACTGAAACCATAATCACAGAAAACTAGTCAATCTGATCAATGGATCACATCCTTGTCTAACTTAATGAAACTAAGCCATGTCGGGTGGGGCCACCCAAGATGGACAGGTCATGGTGGAGAGGTCTGACAGAATGTGGTCCACTGGAGAAGGGAATGGAAAACCACTTCAGTATTCTCGCCTTGAGAACCCCATGAACAGCTTGAGAAGGCAAGATGGTAAGATACTGAAAGGGGAACTCCCAGAGTTGGTAGGTGCCCAATATGCTACTGGAGATCAGTGGAGAAATAACTCCAGAAAGAATGAAGGGATGGAGCCAAAGCAAAACCAATGCCCAGTTGTGGATGCGACTGGTGATAGAAGCAAGGTCTGATACTATGAAGAGCAATATTGCATAGGAACTGGGAATGTCAGGTCCATGAATCAAGGCAAATTGGAAGTGGTCAAACAGGACATGGCAAGAGTGAACATCGACATTCTAGGAATCAGTGAACTAAAATGGACTGGAAAGGGTGAATTTAACTGAGATGACCATTATATCTACTACTGTGGGCAGGAATCCCTTAGAAGAAATGGAGTAGCCATCATGGTCAACAAAAGAGCCTGAAATGCAGTACTTGGATGCAATCTCAAAAATGACAGAATGATCTCTGTTCATCTCCAAGGCAAACCATTCAATATCACGGTAATCCAAGCCTATGCCCTGACCAGTAACGCTGAAGAAGCTGAAGTTGAACAGTTCTATGAAGATCTACAAGACCTTTTAGAACTAACACCCAAAAAAAGATGTCCTTTTCATTATAGGGAACAGGAATGCAAAAGTAGGAAGTCAAGAAACACCTGGAGTAACAGGCAAATTTGGCATTGGAATGCGGAATGAAGCAGGGCAAAGGCTAATAGAGTTTAGCCAACAGAATGCACTGGATATAGCAAACACCCTCTTCCAACAACACAAGAGAAGACTCTATACATGGACATCACCAGATGGTCAACACTGAAATCAGATTGATTATATTCTTTGCAGCCAAAGATGGAGAAGCTCTATTCAGTCAGCAAAAATAAGACCGGAGCTGACTGTGGCTCAGATCATGAACTCCTTATTGCCAAATTCAGAGTTAAATTGAACAAAGTGGGGGAAAATACTAAGCCATTCAGGTATGACCTAAGTCAAATCCCTTATGCTTATCCAGTGGAAGTGAGAAATAGATTTAAAGGACTAGATCTGATAGAGTGCCTGATGAACTATGGATGGAGGTACATGACATTGTACAGGAGACAGGGATCAAGACCATCCCCATGGAAAAGAAATGCAAAAAAGCAAAATGGCTGTCTGGGGAGGCCTTACAAACAGCCGTGAAAAGAAGAGAAGCGAAAAGCAAAGGAGAAAAGGAAAGATATAAGCATCTGAATGCAGAGTTTCAAAGAATAGCAAGGAGAGATAAGAAAGCCTTCCTCAGCTATCAATGCAAAGAAATAGAGAAAGAGAACAGAATGGGAAAGACTAGAGATCTCTTCAAGAAAATTAGAGATACTAAGGGAACATTTCATGCAAAGATGGGCTCAGTAAAGGAAAGAAATGGTATGGACCTAACAGAAGCAAAAGATATTAAGAAGAGGTGGCAAGAATACACAGAAGAACTGTACAAAAAAGATCTTCATGAGCCAGATAATCACGATGGTATAATCACTCACCTAGAGCCAGACATCCTGGAATGTGAAGTCAAGTGGGCCTTAGAAAGCATCACTACGAACAAAGCTAGTGGAGGTGATGGAATTCCAGTGGACCTGTTTCAAATCCTGAAAGATGACGCTGTGAAAGTGCTGCTCTCAATATGTCAGCAAATTTGGAAAACTCACCAGTGGCCACAGGACTGGAAAAGGTCAGATTTCATTCCAGTCCCAAAGAAAGGCAATGCCAAAGAATGCTCAGACTACCACACAATTGCACTCATCTTACACGATGGTAAATAATGCTCAAAATTCTCCAAGCCAGATTCAGCAATATGTGAACTGTGAACTTCCTGATGTTCAAGCTGGTTTTAGAAAAGGCAGAGGAACCAGAGATCGAATTGCCAACATCCGCTGGATCATGGAAAAAGCAACAGAGTTCCAGAAAAACATCTATTTCTGCTTTATTGACTATGCCAAAGCCTTGACTGTGTGGATCACAATAAACTGCAGAAAATTCTGAAAGAGATGGGAATACCAGACCACCTGATCTGCCTTTGAGAAACCTATATGCAGGTCAGGAAGCAGCAGTTAGAACTGGGCACGGAACAACAGGCTGGTTCCAAATAGGAAAAGGAGTATGTCAAGGCTGTATATTGTCACCCTGTTTATTTAACTTACATTCAGAGTAGTACATCATGAGAAACACTGGACTGGAAGACGCACAAGCTGGAATCAAGATTGCCGGGAGAAATATCAATCACCTCAGATATGCAGATGACACCACCCTTATGGCAGAAAGTGAAGAGAAACTAAAAAGCTTCTTGATGAAAGTGAAAGAGGAGAGCGAAAAATTTGGCTTAAAGCTCAACATTCAGAAAACTAAGATCATGGCATCCAATCCCATCAGTTCAGTTCAGTTCAGTTCAGTTCAGTCGCTCAGTCGTGTCTGACTCTTTGCGACCCCATGAGACGCAGCACGCCAGGCCTCCCTGTCCATCACCAACTTGCGGAATTCATTCAGACTCACGTTCATCAAGTCAGTGATGCCATCCAGCCATCTCATCCTCTGTCGTCCCCTTCTCCTCCTGCCCCCAATCCCTCCCAGCATCAGAGTCTTTTCCAATGAGTCAACTCTTCACATGAGGTGGCCAAAGTATTGGAGTTTCAGCTTTAGCATCATTCCTTCCAAAGAAATCCCAGGGCCGATCTCCTTCAGAATGGACTGGTTGGATCTCCTTGCAGTCCAAGGGACTCTCAAGAGTCTTCTCCAACACCACAGTTCAAAAGAATCAATTCTTTGGCACTCAGCCTTCTTCACAGTCCAGCTCTCACATCCACACATGGTCCTAGGAAAAACCATAGCCTTGACTAGACAGACCTTATTTGGCAAAGTAATGTCTCTGCTTTTGAGTATACTATCTAGGTTGGTCATAACTTTTCTTCCAAGGAGTAAGCATCTTTTAATTTCATGGCTGCACTCACCATCTGCAGTGATTTTGGAGCCCCAAAATATAAAGTCTGACACTGTTTCCACTATTTCCCCATCTATTTGCCATGAAGTGATGGGACCAGATGCCATGATCTTAGTTTTCTGAATGTTGAGCTTTAGGCCAACTTTTTCACTCTCCACTTTCCCTTTCATCAAGAAGCTTTTTAGTTCCTCTTCACTTTCTGCCGTAAGGGTGGTGTCATCTGCATATCTCAGATTATTGATATTTCTCCTGGCAATCTTGATTCCAGCTTGTGTTTCTTCCAATCTAGCGTTTCTCATGATGTACTCTGCACATAAGTTAAATAAGCAGGGTGACAATATACAGCCTTGATGTACTCTTTTTTCCTATTTGGAACCAGCCTGTTGTTTCATGTCCAGTCTAACTGCTGCTTCCTGACCTGTATACAGATTTCTCAAGAGGCAGATCAGGTGGTCTGGTATTCCCATCTCTTTCAGAATTTTCCACAGTTTATTGTGATCCACACAGTCAAAGGCTTTGGCATAGTCAATAAAGCAGAAGTAGATGTTTTTCTGGAACTCTCTTGCTTTTTCCATGATCCAGCGGATGTTGGCAATTTGATCTCTGGTTCCTCTGCCTTGTCTAAAACCAGCTTGAACATCAGGAAGTTCACAGTTCACGTATTGCTGAAGCCTGGCTTGGAGAATTTTGAGCATGACTTTACTAGCGTGTGAGATGAGTGCAATTGTGCGGTAGTTTGAGCATTCTTTGGCATTGCCTTTCTTTGGAATTGGAATGAAAACTGACCTTTTCCAGTCCTGTGGCCACTGCTGAGTTTTCCAAATTTGCTGGCATATTGAGTGCAGCACTTCCAATCCCATCACTTCATGGCAAATAGATGGGGAAACAGTGGAAACAGTGGCTGACTTTATTTTTCTGGGCTCCAAAATCACTGCAGATGGTGATTGCAGCCATGAAATTAAAAGACGCTTACTCCTTGGAAGGAAAGTTATGACCAAGCTAGATAGCATATTGAAAATCAGAGATATTATACTTTGCCAACAAAGGTCCATTCAGTCAAGGTAATGGTTTTTCCAATGGTCATGTATGGATGTGAGAGTTAGACTCTGATGAAAGCTGAGGCCAAAGAATTGATGCTTTTGAACTGTGGTGTTGGAGAAGACTCTTGAGAGTCCCTTGGACTGCAAGGAGATCCAACCTGTCCATCCTAAAGGAGATCAGTCCTGGCTCTTCATTGGACGGACTGATGCTGGAGCTGAAACTCCAATATTTTGGCCACCTGATGCGAAGAGGTTGGACTGCAAGGAGATCCAACCAGTCCATCCTAAAGGAGATCAGTCCTGAATATTCATTGGAAGGACTGATGTTGAAGCTGAAACTCCAATACTTTGGCCACCTGATGCGAAGAGACCCTGATGTTGGGAAAGACTGAAGGCAGGAAGGGAAGGGGACAACAGAAGAACAGATGGTTGGATGGCATCACCGACTCAGTGGACATGAGTTTGAGTAGAAGGGAGTTGGTGACAGACAAGGTGTGGTGCAGTCCGTGGGGTTGCAAAGAGTCAGAGACAACTGAGTGACTGAACTGAACTGAACTGAAGACAGTCATGGTACTCTCATTAGTCTTTTCTAAAAACTTAGTACCTCAGCCTCCTCTTCAGCTGAGCAATGTGAGGGAACATTTTCCCAGGAGCTTCCAGGGATGGAGTGGGATCTTCTTCTAAAGCAGAAGAGAGAACCTTAGAAAGTAGAAAACTTTGTGTTCCTTCCTTCCTTCCTTTGTGGGGATTTTGGTCTAAGGCTATGATATCTGTAGCTGCAGAAATCATTTTGTGAGTCTAAGAAGGTAAGCAAAGGACACAGAGTCAGAGTATGTAGGTGGGAGGGGAGAAGGCTGGAAGGGGCTCTAGACCACGAGGGAATGCTGGATCCCTCTGCCTCCCAATAGGTCCTGTGGTTTATGTTGGTGCTTCTGGTAATGAGTGGTGAATGATGTTAATACCTGTAGGCTCCCCTGTGTTCACTGAAAAAAATCCATGGATCTTGTGCTTTGATGTGGCAGCACTGTCAACTTGGAGCATCTAAACACTCTTGGTTTGTGTGTTTACTTTATCACAAGCTGGCACTGGTCTACAGATCATGTTTTGAATTGCACCCATTAGTTAGCCTTTGGGCTTCCCTCATAGCTCAGTTGGTAAAGAATCTGCCTGCAATGCAGGAGACCTGGGTTCGATCCCTGGGTTGGGAAGATCCCCTGGAGAAGGAAATGGCAACCCACTCCAGTAGTCTTGCCTAGAGAATCCCATGGACAGAGGATCCTGGCAGGCTATAGTCAATGGGGTTGCAAGAGTCCAAGAGTCAGACACGACTTAGCCATAGTGGCTAAACCAATTAGCCTTTGCTTAAGGATGATACAGGGATTTTAAAGAAATGTTTGTGTTTTATATCTAATTCTTTTAGTACACTCCCCCTCCGTCACATGATTCTGAAAAGAGCCCAGCCCAGTGGCAGTGGATATATATATATATGTGCTAAGTCACTCAGTTGCGTCTGACTCTTTGCAACCCCATGGACTGTAGCCACCAGGCTCCTCTGTCCATGGGATTCTCCAGGCAAGAATACTGGAGTGAGTTGCCATGCCCTCCTCCAGGGGATCTTCCCGACCCAGGAATTGAAACCCCATCTCTTATGTTTCCTGCATTGGCAGGAGGGTTCTTTACCTGGAACACCACTTGGGCAGAGAGTGGGTCTTCCAATCTGAATCACGTTTATCTCCAAAACTGAAGCCAGTCTGACTGAGCTTGGCTGCTTTTCTCAGCAGGATCCTCAATTACTCTGATAAGCCTGCTGCTGCTGCTGAGTCGCTTCAGTAGTGTCCGACTCTGTGCGACCCCACAGATGGCAGCCCACCAGGCTCCCCCATCCCTGGGATTCTCCAGGCAAGAACACTGGAGTGGGTTGCCATTTCCTTCTCCAATGCATGAAAGTGAAAAGTGAAAGTGAAGTTGCTCAGTCGTGTCCGACTCTTAGCGACCCCATGGACTGCAGCCTACCAGGCTCCTCCATCCATGGTATTTTCCAGGCAAGAGGACTGGAGTGGGGTGCCTTTGCCTTCTCTGCTGATAAGCCTAGACATGCCCAAATCTCAGGAGTGGACATGACCTGGCCTCACAGTGGTTTTACGCATACACATACACCCCTCTTCAGACAACTTTTCATCTTTTTCTTTCTCTGACAATGCCTGTGAGCTCATTTGAAACAGATTTCCTGTAAATCATGTATCTGAGGGGGGAGATTACGGAGAGGAGAATTCATCCTGTAAGTTGAATTCTTCTGGCAATAGACCTGGTTAGGGGCTCCCCAGTAATAGTACTCAGTACACATCCTTGGCAATTGAGAAGTCTTTCTGGATTCTGGAAAGCTAGTTATCTGGAAAAAATGCATCACTTCCATGAGAATGAAGAAATACAAAGGGTGGAGCAGGGAAAATTGTTAACACTGCAAGTGTGCATCTAGTTCACCATGTCAGAGAAACAGTTCGCTATAGCATGTGACAACTCTCTGAAGGAAAATCACAGAAAGAATCCTATGGGGAGAGTTGCTTGTACTCTCTGCTTGAAGTGGAATGATGTTGGTTTCAACTCGGACAGAGGGAGATCACTCCACACAGAAAGGCCTTGCATTTCTTAGTGCTGGCCGTTAAATAAGACTTTAACATGTTCTTCGTTTTCTCAATTAGGGTTTTTTTTTTAACGTATTTATTTTTGGCTGTGCTGGGTCTTTGGTGCTGCTCGGGCTTTTCTTTAGTGGGGACTACTCTCTAGCTGTGGTGCATGGGCTTCTGATTGCGGTGGCTTCTCTTTTGCGGAGCATGGGCTCTAGGGAGCTCAGTCTCAGTAGCTGTGGCTCCAGGCTCTTGAAGGCTGGTTCAATGGTTGTGGTTCGCAGGCTTATTTGCTCCGAGGCACATGGAATCTACCTGGAGCAGGGCTCAAGCCTGTATCTCCTCCATCAGCAGGCGGATTCTTTACCACTGAGTCACCAGGGAGGCCCTCAATTAGTACTTCTTAACTGCCATACTGGGGTGAATAGTGTCCCCACCTCCCAAATTCATGTCCACCCAGAATCTGTGAGCGTGACCTTAAGTGGAAATAGTCTTTGCAGATGCAGTCAAGATGAGGTGTCCTTCTAGGAAGAGGGATATTGGGATACACCGGGAGAAAATCCTAGTGAAGACAGAGACAAAGACTTGGAGAACTGCATCTACAGGCCAGGATTGCTGGCAGGCACTGGAAACTATGAGAGGCAAGGAAGGAGCTTTCCTTAGAGCCTCCAGAGAGAGCATGGCCTGCTCATACCTTGGCTTTGGACTTCTCACCTCCAGAACTGTGAGGGAGACAAGTTTCTGTTTTTACAGAATACCCTTTGTATGGCGCTTGGTTATGGCAGCCCTGAGACACCGATACATAACTTGATCGGTACATGTTGTTGCTGTTTAGTTGCTCAGTCGTGTCCGACTCTTTGCGCTCCCGTGGACTATAGCCCACCAGGCTCCTCTGTCCTTGGGATTCTCTAGGCAAGAATACTGGAGAGGGTAGCCATTCCTTTCTCCAGGGGATCTTCCCGACACAGAGATTGAACCCAGGTCTCCTGCATTGGCAGGCAGATTCTTTACCATCGAGCCACCAGGAAAGCCCAATAGGTATGCAGTACAGAGCTAGAAGCACAATACTTTTGTGGGACTTTAGGTCATGTCTCCAGAACACCAACATACACAGATGAAAAGGGAAATGAAATCATCCAGTGTTTTGTTTAAAAATCAGCAAAAATAGGGACTACCGCAATAACAGGAAAGGACAGTCTTGCCAGGTATCTGATGTTTTCACGTTTTCTTGAGATCCAGATGAAATGGTTCAGGATGTGCACTGAGTCTCTCATGACATCTAACTCTATCCCCCTGGCCCCATAGCTTCTTGTCTCCCTATAACCTGAAAGAGTGTTTCTGAAACTTCTGTGGTTGATGAAAATTACCTGGGCTGCCAGTGAATTCCAGTTTCCAGGAAACTTGGATATTTAACTAGCACTCAGTAAGTATCAATAGCAATTTTAATCAATGGATTTAAGTCTCCCAGACCTATGTAACCAGAGATTATCCAGAGAACATGAAACATGTTTTGATGCATTTGACTTAATTATTGAGCTCCTCTTGTGTCCAGGAAACATCTACTGAGCATGTCCCTGCTGTCAAGCCCACCTAGATTTGGGAAGCACAGGGAGATGGGGTGGAGAAAACCACACTTGAATCTTGATTATGCCCCTTGCTGCTTGCAAGGTGATTGTTTGCTTAGGCAAGTTATTTAATCCCGTTGCATGTCCGCTTCTTTGTCTGTGAAACTGTGGTAATGTGGGACATTATATAAGTGCAAAGTATTGTAACGAGAAAATTGAATGTGTGCACAGATATTGGCAAGAACAAGCCTTCCAGCACTAAAGGGAGAACTAGAAATATCAGAGATGTAAAACTAGGAAGACAGAGTATTCTCCATGAATGAAGAATAAACTTGAGTAAGCTGCTCCCTGAATGCCCTTTGTTCTGAAATAGGAAAGGCCCAAGGATGATTTCTTTATAAGGAGCAATGCTTGTCAGAGAGACAAATGAAAGGCAAGTCCTCTGACTCGACTGTGACAATAACTGAACATTCCTTAGGAGAAAATCAACTTCTCTCATTACTAAAAGAGAAATAGTATAAAGTTTTTTTAAAAATTTTAATGTGGAAACTATGAGTTTTAAAAATAGGCCCTACTTGCAGAAATAATATAGTATAGAAGAACAAGGATCAAAACAACACAGAAAGGAAAAACCAGATGAATCACTTGCAGTCAGATCCATTTTTCTCTTCCAGACTGAGAAATAAAACCCAAGGAAAAGGGCCAGAATGTCTCTGTTTTGTCATCAAATGATGAACACTGCAGGAAAACTCTAATTATATAACTTTAACCATAACCACAGTACGGGGAAAAAAAAAAACTTAACCGTTTAAAAAATAACCATAATTGTACATCTATTTCTTTCTGTCCCTAAGGGAAACATTAGCCGGGGTTCAGAGCCTCATGCTCTGGGATATTGATGGAATTCAGTTTCAGTTCTGATTCATGTGATCCTTGGCTTCCCTGACACAAGAAATCAATTGACTGCCCCCCCCACCACCTCCATGTAATTGACATTTGTCTTTTTTTGTTGTTGTTTATCTGGCATTTAAACTTAAAATTTTTTTAAAGTTTTTTATTTTATTTCTGGCTGTGCTGGGACTTCGTTGCTGTGCAGGTTTTTCTCTAATTGCAGTGAGTGGGGACTGGAGTTGCCGTGTGCAGGCTTCTCATTGTGGTGGCTTCTCTCCTCGTGAAGCGCGGGCTCTAGGGTGAGCAAACTTCAGTAGCTGCAGCACGTAGGCTCAGTAGTTATGGTTCCTGGGCTCTGGAGAGCAGGCTCAGTAGTTGCGCGCACACTTAGTTGCTCCAAAGCATGTGGGATCTTCTGGGACCACGGATCGAACCCACGTCTCCTGCACTGGCAGGCAGATTCTTTACCACTGAACTACCTTAAACGCCTATATTTGAAAATTTCCTACCTTGTAAGTCTGTGTGGGAAGCAAATACAGCCTACTCCTATGAAAGCTGACAATTCCAGCTATGGATTTTCTTTTCCCTTGTATTGATACTTTGAGCATGGGAGTGTAAAGAATACTGGTTTACCCATCAGAAGCATCAGCCTTAGATCTTGAATCAAAGGCCATACAGAGAGGGAGGAACCCTAGGGAATCCTTTCTGGGGGCAGGAAACAGCAGCAGTCATAACAGCAGTGTGTTTCCATCGTCACTGGAGGCAGGGGTACAGCTATAGCATCTTGTATCCATTGCCAGTGGTGACAGTGGTGGGCAAGAGTGGAGTCCCTAATGATCTGTCTTTTCTTGATGGAAAACTGGAGAAGCAGGAAGTGTAATGTTGATCACTCCTCATATTCATTTCTATTGGTTTTCTAAGCCTGGGTCTTTTGTTGGTTGAAAGCTGTTCAATAGTCTCTTTGTAATATCATTTTTCTGTATTCTTCTGGAATCCACTCGAGACAGAAACTTGACAGATAAAGAAATGGTTGTAGGCAGTAAATAGGCTGTAAAGACAATCAGACAATTTGAGATTATCTGACCTGGTGGGGGCTGACAGCAGAGAAAATACAGCTATATTTGGGGATGGGAATCTGACTGCTATGGCACTCAGTGGCCAAAAAACTAATTAATATATCACTGGTATGTATTTAAAATGAGGTGTCCACTAAAGTTCAGTTCAGTCGCTCAGTCATGTCAGACTCTTTGGATCCCATGAATTGCAGCATGCCAGGCATCACTGTCCATCACCATGCCCCAGAGTTCACTCAAACTCACGTCCATCGAGTCGGTGATGTCATCCAGCCATCTCATCCTCTGTTGTCCCCTTCTCCTCCTGCCCCCAATCCCTCTCAGCATCAGAGCCTTTTCCAAAGAGTCAACTCTTCAAATGAGGTGGCCAAAGTACTGGAGTTTCAGCTTTAACATCATTCCTTCCAAAGAACACCCAAGGCTGATCTCCTTTAGAATGGACTGGTTGGATCTCCTTGCAGTCCAAGGAACTCTCAAGAGTCTTCTCCAACACCACAGTTCAAAAGCATCAATTCTTCGGTGCTCAGCTTTCTTCACAGTCCAACTTTCACATCCATACATGACCACTGGAGAAACCATAGCCTTGACTAGACGGACCTTTGTAGGCAATGTAATGTCTCTGCTTCTCAGTATGATATGTAGGTTGGTCATAGCTTTTCTTCCAAGAAGTAAGCGTCTTTTAATTTCATGGCTGCACTCACCATCTGCAGTGATTTTGGAGCCCAAAAAAATAAAGTCTGACACTGTCTCCACTGTTTCCCCATCTATTTCCTATGAAGATGCTATGATCTTTGTTTTCTGAATGTTGAGCTTTAAGCCAACTTTTTCACTCTCCTCTTTCACTTTCATCAAGAGATTGTTTAGTTCTTCTTCACTTTCTGCCATAAGGGTGGTGTCATCTGCATATCTGAGGTGATTGATATTTCTCCCAGCAATCTTGATTTCAGCTTGTGTTTCTTCCAGCCCAGCGTTTCTCATGATGTACTCTGCATAGAAGTTAAATAAGCAGGATGACAATATACAGCCCTGACATACTCCTTTTCCTATTTGGAAGCAGTCTGCTGTTCCATGTCCAGTTCTAACTGTTGCTTCCTGACCTACATATAGGTTTCTCAGAAGGCAGGTCAGGTGGTCTGGTATTCCCATCTCTTTCAGAATTTTCCACAGTTTATTGTGATCCACCCAGTCAAAGGCTTTGGCATAGTCAACAAAGCAGAAATAGATGATTTTCTGGAACTCTCTTGTTTTTTCCATGATCCAGCAGATGTTGACAATTTGACCTCTGGTTTCTCTGCCTTTTCTAAAACCAGCTTGAACATCAGGAAGTTCACAGTTCACGTATTGCTGAAGCCTGGCTTGCAGAATTTTGAGCATGACTTTACTAGCGTGTGAGATGAGTGCAATTGTGAGGTAGTTTGAGCATTCTTTGGCATTGCCTTTCTTTGGGATTGGAATGAAAACTGACCTTTTCGAGTCCTGTGGCCACTGCTGAGTTTTCCAAATTTGCTGACATAATGAGAGCAGCACTTTCACAGCATCATCTTTCAGGATTTGAAATAGCTCCGCTGGAATTCCATCACCTCTACTAGCTTTGTTCATAGTGGTGCTTCCTAAGGCCCATTTGACTTCACATTCCAGGATGTCTGGCTCTAGGTGAGTGATCACACATCATGTAATCTTGGTCGTGAAGATCTTTTTTGTACAGTTCTTCTGTGTATTCTTGCCACCTCTTCTTAATATCTTCTGCTTCTGTTAGGTCCAGACCATTTCTGTCCTTTATCGAGCCCATCTTTGCATGAAATGTTCCCTTGGTATCTCTAATTTTCTTGAAGAGATCTCTAGTCTTTCCCATTCTGTTGTTTTCCTCTATTTCTTTGCATGGATCGCTGAGGAAGGCTTTCTTATCTCTCCTTGCTATTCTTTGGAACTCTGCATTCAGATGCTTATATCTTTCCTTTTCTCCTTTGCTTTTCACTTCTGTTCTTTTCACAGCTATTTGTAAGGCCTCCCCAGACAGCCATTTTGCTTTTTTGCATTTCTTTTCCATGGGGATGGTCTTGATCCCTGTCTCCTGTACAATGTCACAAACCTCCTTCCATGGTTCATCGGGCACTCTATCTATCAGATTTAGTCCCTTTAATCTATTTCTCTCTTCCACTGTATAATCATAAGGGATTTGATTTAGGTCATACCTGAATGGTCTAGAGGTTTTCCCTACTTTTTCCAATTTAAGTCTGAATTTGGCAATAAGGAGCTCATGATCTGAGCCACAGTCAGCTCCTCGTCTTGTTTTTGCTGACTGAATAGAGCTTCTCCATCTTTGGCTGCAAAGAATATAATCAATCTGATTTCAATGTGGACCGTCTGGTGATGTCCATGTGTAGAGTCTTCTCTTGTATTGTTGGAAGAGGGTGTTTACTATGACCAGTGCGTTCTCTTGGCAAAACTCTTTTAGCTTTTGCCCTGCTTCATTCCGTATTCCAATGCCAAATTTGCCTGTTACTCCAGGTGTTTCTTGACTTCCTGCTTTTGTATTCCAGTCCCCTATAATGAAAAGGACATTTTGGGGGGTGTTAGTTCTAAAAGGTCTTGTAGGTCTTCATAGAACCATTCAACTTCAGCTTCTTCAGCGTTATTGGTTGGGGCATAGGCTTGGATTACTGTGATATTGAATGGTTTGCCTTGGAGACAAACAGAGATCATTCTGTCATTTTTGAGATTGCATCCAAGTACTGCATTTCAGGCTCTTTTGTTGACCATGATGGCTACTCCATTTCTTCTAAGGGATTCCTGCCCACCATAGTAGATATAATGGTCATCTGAGTTAAATTCACCCATTCCAGTCCATTTTAGTTCACTGATTCCTAGAATGTCGATGTTCACTCTTGCCACGTCCTGTTTGACCACTTCCAATTTGCCTTGATTCATGGACCTGACATTTCCGGTTCCTATGCAATATTGCTCTTCATAGTATCAGACCTTGCTTCTATCACCAGTCATATCCACAGCTGGGCATTGGTTTTGCTTTGGCTCCATCCCTTCATTCTTTCTGGAGTTATTTCTCCACTGATCTCCAGTAGCATATGGGCACCTACCAACTCTGGGAGTTCCCCTTTCAGCATCTTATCATCTTGCCTTTTCAAGCTGTTCATGGGGTTCTCAAGGCGAGAATACTGAAGTGGTTTTCCATTCCCTTCTCCAGTGGACCACATTTTGTCAGACCTCTCCACCATGACCTGCCCGTCTTGAGTGGCCTGACACAGAGTGGCTTAGTTTCATTGAGTTAGACAAAGCTGTGGTCCTAGTGTGATTAGATTGACTAGTTTTCTGTGATTATGGTTTCAGTGTGTCTGCCCCCTGATGCCCTTTGCAACACCCACCGTCTTACTTGGGTTTTTCTTACCTTGGATGTGGGGTATCTCTTCATGGCTGCCCCTCCTGACCTTGAACGTGGAGTAGCTCCTCTAGGCCCTCCTGTGCCTGCGCAGCCACGGCAGGGGGCAAATATTATAGAAGCTCTCAGTGTTTGATCCAGTCCTGGGCCAGTTGATCCATGGATCATGGTTTGACTTCAAAGTTCTATTCAGCCGCTCATCTGAAGAAAGAGAATGGTAGACTTATTTCTAAATGTTTATATATCTTTGACTTAAAAATGGTGACTTTCTATGACCATGCTTTAAAAAAAGGCAAAAAAAACCACACCCCAATTCTTAAGGCCATGACCATTAAATAAATAAGTAAAACCTATACAGTTTTATCTCAGCTGCAAAATTACAAAGCTGTTAATTTATTGGCTTTGTCAGGTCACTTATGTAGGAGCTCAAGAATCGAGTGAGAAATACTGAGGATCCATGACCTGGAACAAAAAATAACAGAGGAATCATGAGACCTGGATTACCTCAACCTCTGCTGATCCTTATCAGCCAAGAATTCAGTTTCTCAATCTGTTAGCCATATCTACCTTTTCTGAAGAGTAATGATATGCTGAAAGGCAAAAATCAGTGTATATCATGCTCTCTGACCTGCATGACGTACACTGATTTTTGCCTGCATGCCAATGGCTGGAGGTTCACAGCAGCATAGCAAGGAGGATCTATGACCCAGGAGGAGAAGTCTTACACATCTATACAGCACGCAAAAGCATGAGGAATGTGTCATAAATGTACTTGGAGATGTCTGACCTAGAACGTGATTTCGATTTGATTCAATATACCAGTCAGTCTTGGTGATCTGGAGGTCTCTGGAACCAGTGCGGTAAAGCAGCACACAAACCGAAAAAGGGATTTGTACACGTCAAAATCTGCTGCCTGGAGACCTGACTTGAACCACCATGATAGTCCTAGCTCTTCACCCAATTCTCAGACCTAAATCATTTCAAAGGCCCAGAATAGCTTGAGTCCATAGAACAACAGGTGCCACTGAGGAAGAAACCCTGTAATAACATCACACATAGTTAAAGTGACTCTCACCCTAGAATCTCAAAAACGGAAGCTGTACTCCCTCAGCAATTCTCTCCTCTCTATAACCAGTTGACTGAAGAGAAAGGAAAATTTAACCTTAACTGTAAAAGACCCTGCCTGATATGTGAACTCTTATGAGCTGGCTTCTATAGAATCACAGGCCGAACCAGGGTGAGTCTGAAACATAGGAAAAAGTGAAATTCCTCCCAATGTATGTTTTAAGTATTTTGCCTGGAAGGAGAGAGTACTTCTGGCCCTACAGTCAATCACTCATTATTTTTAATGATTCTTTGGGGAAATCAGAACGTGGAACAAGATTTAGAACCCTGATGACAAGCATGCTTGCAGGGAGAATTATGAAGTTCATATTTTGAAAAGGACCAGAATGTAAGAATTTGTTCCACATGAATATTCTTCCCCAAAGCACTCAAGTGCTAATCAGCCAAAAAGTCTGGCTTTGTGAATGTACATTTCCTAATCTTTCTAATACTCTTAGTGGGTTCCTGAATAGAGAGAACATGACACCAGTGATGGAGGCTTTTACCTGGACTAAACAGCCTTATTTTCCTTGACTATAAATATATTTCCACCAGGGAACATAAAAAATAGCTCCTTTGAATTGAAACTTGAGGGTGCCCCCTGATCATTTCAGGTTCTTCTTGCCATTTAACAAATGGGAACAAAAAAGACATGGGGATAATGGTGTAGACTAATTCTGATTGTCAAGAGAAAAAATACTCTTAATACTTGATACGCTTAATGGTAGAGAGGAATTTGGGCAGAACTCCAGTTAATCTACCACTTCCTGTTCTACCAAGTCAAGCAGTAAGAATTAATGGATTTTTGACAACCCAGTCTAGGTAGAATACTCATGGTTCAGATTCCTTACCTAATGAAGTCACCATACATAATAAATGCATTCTGCATTTGTCAGAATGTGTATATTTCTTTAATGACTTTTCTTTTTTTTAATTTTTTTATTTTTATTTTTTTTAAATTTTAAAATCTTTAATTCTTACATGCGTTCCCAAACATGAACCCCCCTCCCACCTCCCTCCCCATAACATCTCTCTGGGTCATCCCCATGAATGACTTTTCTATTTTACCAATTCCACTTGTGTTTAGTGTAGCTGTTCAGATTCTTTATTATGTATGGTGACTTCATTAGGTAAGGAATCTGAACCACGAGTATTGCACCTAGACTGGGTTGTCAAAAATCCATTAATTCTTACTGCTTGACTTGGTAGAACAGGAAGTGGTAGATTGCAGAAGGCAATGGCACCCCACTCCAGTACTCTCGGCTGGAAAATCCCATGGACGGAGGAGCCTGGTGGGCTGCAGTCCATGGGGTCGCTAAGACTCAGACACGCCTGAGCGACTTCACTTTCACTTTTCACTTTCATGCATTGGAGAAGGGAATGGCAACCCGCTCCAGTGTTCGTGCCTGGAGAATGCCAGGGACACAGGAGCCTGGTGGGCTGCCTTCTGTGGGGTCACACAGAGTCAGACATGACTGAATTGACTTGGTAGCAGCAGTAGCAGCAGAAGTGGTAGATTACCTGGAGTTCTGTCCCAATTCCTCTCTACCATTAAGAGCGTCAAGTTTTAAGAGTATTTTTTCTCTTGACAATCAGAATTAGTCAACACCAATATCCCCATGTCTTTTTTTTCCCATTTGTGAGCTATTTCAAATCCTGAAAGATGATGCTGTGAAAGTGCTGCACTCAATATGCCAGCAAATTTGGAAAACTCAGCAGTGGCCACAGGACTCGAAAAGGTCAGTTTTCATCTCCAATCCCAAAGAAAGGCAATGCCAAAGAATGCTCAAACTACCACACAATTGTACTCATCTCACACGCTAGTAAAGTCATGCTCAAAATTCTCCAAGACAGGTGTCAGCAGTACGTGAACCGTGAACTTCCTGATGTTCAAGCTGGTTTTAGAAAAGGCAGAGGAACCAGAGAGCAAATTGCCAACATCTGCTGGATTGTGGAAAAAACAAGAGTTCCAGGAAATCATCTATTCCTGCTTTGTTGACTATGCCAAAGCCTTTGACTATGTGGATCACAATAAACTGTGGAAAATTCTGAAAGAGATGGGAATCTCAGACCACTTGACCTGCCTCTTGAGAAACCTGTATGCAGGTCAGGAAGCAACAGTTAGAACTGGACATGGAACAACAGATTGGTTCCAAATAGGAAAAGGATTACGTCAAGGCTGTATATTGTCACTCTGCTTATTTAACTTCTATGCAGAGTACATCATGAGAAATGCTGGGCTGGAAGAAGCACAAGCTGGAATCAAGATTGCCGGGAGAAATATTGATAACCTCAGATATGCAGATAACACCACCCTTATGGCAGAAAGTGAAGAGGAACTAAAGAGCCTCTTGATGAAAGCAAAAGAGGAGAGTGAAAAAGTTGGCTTAAAGCTCAACATTCAGAAAACGAAGATCATGGCATCCAGTCCCATCACTTCATAGGAAATAGATGGGGAAACAGTGGAGACAGTGTCAGACTTTATTTTGGGGGGCTCCAAAATCACTGCAGATGGCGATTGCAGCCATGAGATTAAAAGACACTTACTCCTTGGAAGGAAAGTGATGACCAACCTAGATAGCATATTCAAAAGCGGAGACATTACTTTGCCAACAAAAGTCTGTCTAGTCAAGACTATGGTTTTTCCAGTGGTCATGTATGGATGTGAGAGTTGGACTGTGAAGAAAGCTGAGCGCTGAAAAATGGATGCTTTTGAAGTGTGGTGTTGGAGAAGACTCTTGAGAGTCCCTTGGACTGCAAGGAGATCCAACCAGTCCATTCTGAAGGAGATCAGCCCTGGGATTTCTTTGGAAGGAATGATGCTGAAGCTGAAACTCCAGTACTTTGGCCACCACATGCGAAGAGTTGACTCAATGGAAAATCTCTGATGCTGGGAGGGATTGGGGTCAAGAGGAGAAGAGGATGACCGAGGATGAGATGGCTGGATGGCATCACGGACTCAATGAACGTGAGTCTGAGTGAACTCCAGGAGATGGTGATGGACAGGGAGGCCTGGCGTGCTGCGATTCATGGGGTTGCAAAGAGTCAGACACGACTGAGCAACTGAACTGAACTGAACATATACATAAATTATTTCTTGCTGAAGCACATACATATTTGTGTATTTGAACTACTCTTTATTTCCACTCCTCTTCTACTGCTTTGTGAAGAATGTCTTGATGATTTCAACTTTATATTTTATGGTTTTTGTCTGCACCATGTAGCCTGTGGGATCTTAGTTCCCCAGCCAAGGACGGAATCTGTGCCCCCTGCATTGGAAGCTTATGATCTTATCCACTGATTCTCCAGGGAAGTCCTTTAAACTTATATTTTAATCCATAGTTTATAAAACTAAAAGATTGAAATGGTAACATTTCCCCACTAGTTGTGGGAAAATTGCCCACTGTCCAGAGTTTCAGTATTTGGAGAAAAGTTTATTAACTAATTGTACTTTAATAATAATATCTGTGCGCTTCAGTTGTGTCTGACTCTTTGCGACCCCATGGACTGTAGCCCACCAGGCTCCTCTGTCCATGTAATTCTCCAGGGCAAGAATCCTGGAGTGGGTTGCTATTCCCTTCTCCAGGGGATTTTCCCAACCCAGGGATCAAGCCCACATCTCTTACATCTCCTACATTGCAGGCAGGTTCTTTACAGCTAGTTTAACACCCACCTTCTATGATGGGAAGCAGGACTCTTCTTCCACATAGTGGGGAATTCTGGGCATTTCCCAAATGTGGGAAGAGAGTGCAGATGCTGGACATCCCTCAAATGTGGGTGCTAAGTATCCAGGTAGAATTCTGTTTGGGTGCTCAGTGTAATACATAGATTTATGTGGGGGAGGAGGGAGAAAACGAGACATACTTCTGCTTCAATCATGTAACTATCTCCTCTACCACTAAGATGAGCTTATCCTCATCTCCAAAGTGGGACAACCTAAAGTACAAATAATTCTATTCATGAAAGAACTAGTTGTTGGGGGGTGGGAAAGAGGTGGATGAGCTATGCCCTCTGAAGCAGCTACTGATTTATAGCCAATTAAGTGACAGAAAGTGAAGAAGAACTAAAAAGCCTCTTGATGAAAGTGAAAGAGGAGAGCGAAAAAGTTGGCTTAAAGCTCAACATTCAGAAAATGAAGATCATGGCATCCTGTTCCATCACTCCATGGGAAATAGATGGAGAAACAGTGGAAACAGTGTCAGACTTTATTTTGGGGGGCTCCAAAATCACTGCAGATGGTGATTGCAGCCATGAAATTAAAAGATGCTTACTCCTTGGAAGAAAAGTTATGACCAACCTAGATAGCATATTCAAAAGCAGAGACATTACTTTGCCGACTAAGGTCCGTCTAGTCAAGGCTATGGTTTTTCCAGTAGTCATGTATGGATGTGAGAGTTGGACTGTGAAGAAGGCTGAGCACCAAAGAATTGATGCATTTGAACTGTGGTGTTGGAGAAGACTCTTGAGAGTCCCTTGGACTGCAAGGAGATCCAACCAGTCCATTCTGAAGGAGATCAGCCCTGGGATTTCTTTGGAAGGAATGTTGCTAAAGCTGAAACTCCAGTACTTTGGCCACCTCATGCGAAGAGTTGACTCATTGGAAAAGACTCTGATGCTGGGAGGGATTGGGGGCAGGAGAAGAAGGGGACGACAGAGGATGAGATGGCTGAATGGCATCACTGACTTGATGAACGCAAGTCTGTGTGAACTCCGGGAGTTGGTGATGGACAGGGAGGCCTGGTGTGCTGCGATTCATGGGGTCACAAAGAGTTGGACACGACTGAGTGACTGAACTGAACTGAACTGAAGTGGTGATTTGGGAGTTGTTTACTGAGTAAGGCTTGACTTGGTTATATGTGTGACTCCTATTCTACGTGAATTATTCAAGACAAATAGGCTTTCCCAAGGTACCTGACTCAACTTTGTGTAAGAGAGAAGGTAGGGGACAGAGCATCTGCCAATCCAAGACCCCCATAGGTACCAAAGTCTGCAGATGTGCAAGTCCCTTATATAAGATGGTGTAATATTTTCCTATAACCTACACATCACTTCTTATGTACTTTAAATCATCTGCATTACTTATAATACCTGTGCTTGTAAATAGTTGTAAATACAATATAAATGCTGTGTAAATAGTTGCCAGTACACAACAAATGCAAGTTTTCCTTTTGGTACTTTCTGGAATTTTTTTCCTAGTACTTTTGGTCCATGGTTGATTGAATCTGCAGATGCGGAATGCATGGAAATGTAGGGCTCAGTTCAGTTCAGTTCAGTTGCTTAGTTGTATCCGACACTTTGCGATCCCATGAATCGCAGCACGCCAGGCCTCCCTGTTCATCACCAACTCCCAGAGTTCACTCAGACTCACGTCCATCAAGTCAGTGATGCCATCCAGCCATCTCATCCTCGGTCGTCCCCTTCTCCTGCCCCCAATCCCTCCCAGCATCAAAGTCTTTTCCAATGAGTCAACCCTTTGCATGAGGTGGCCAAAGTACTGGAGCTTCAGCATCATTCCTTCCAAAGAAATCCCAGGGCTGATCTCCTTCAGAATGGACTGGTTGGATCTCCTTGCAGTCCAAGGGACTCTCAAGAGTCTTCTCCAACACCACAGTTCAAAAGCATCCATTTTTCGGTGCTCAGCCTTCTTCACAGTCCAACTCTCACATCCATACATGACTACTGGAGAAACCATAGCCTTGACTAGACGGACCTTAGTCGGCAAAGTAATGTCTCTGCTTTTCAATATGCTATCTAGGTTGGTCATAGCTTTTCTTCCAAGGAGTAAGCATCTTTTAATTTCATGGCTGCAGTCACCATCTGCAGTGATTTTGGAGCCCAAAAAAATAAAGTCTGACACTGTCTCCACTGTTTCCCCATCTATTTCCCATGCAGTGATGGGACCACATGTCATGATCTTCATTTTCTGAATGTTGAGCTTTAAGCCAACTTTTTCACTCTCCTCTTTTACTTTCATCAAGAGGCTCTTTAGTTCCTCTTCACTTTCTGCCTTAAGGGTGGTGTCATCTGCATATCTGAGGTTATCGATATTTTTCCCGGCAATCTTGATTCCAGCTTGTGTTTCTTCCAGTCCAGCATTTCTCATGATGTACCCTCATATAAGTTAAATAAGCAGGGTGACAATATACAGCCTTGACATACTCCTTTTCCTATTTGGAACTAGTCTGCTGTTCCATGTCCAGTTCTAACTCTTGCTTCCTGACCTGCATACAGATTTCTCAAGAGGCAGGTCAGGTGGTCTGGTATTCCCATCTCTTTCAGAATTTTCCACAGTTTCTTGTGATCCACACGGTCAAAGGCTTTGGCATAGTCAACAAAGCAGAAATAGATGATTTTCTGGAACTCTCTTGTTTTTTCCACGATCCAGCAGATGTTGGCAATTTGCTCTCTGGTTCCTCTGCCTTTTCTAAAACCAGCTTGAACATCAGGAAGTTCACGGTTCACGTATTGCTGAAGCCTGTCTTGGAGAATTTTGAGCATGACTTTACTAGCGTGTGAGATGAGTACAATTGTGCGGTAGTTTGAGCATTCTTTGGCATTGCCTTTCTTTGGGATTGGGATGAAAACTGATCTTTTCGAGTCCTGTGGCCACTGCTGAGTTTTCCAAATTTGCTGGCATATTGAGTGCAGCACTTTCACAGTATCATCTTTCAGGATTTGAAATAGCTCCACTGGAATTCCATCACCTCCACTAGCTTTGTTCGTAGTGATGCTTTCTAAGGCCCACTTGACTTCACATTCCAGGATGTCTGGCTCTAGATGAGTGATCACACCATCATGATTATCTGGGCCATGAAGATCTTTTTTGTACAGTTCTTCTGTGTATTCTTGCCATCTCTTCTTAATATCTTTTGCTGTGCACAAATATGCAAGCTTCATTTTTGTGTTGGTTTGTGTCGAGGGGATCCTATGATACATATGCATTTTGGTAACTTACATTTTCACTTAATAGTATATTTTGGGAATATTTTCAAGTAACTATACAGATCTACCCAAATGTTCTATAGTATGGCTATATAACAATTCATGTAGCAGTTCTGCTGGTGGGTATTTGTGTTGTTTCTCGTGTTGAACTTCTTGTGAAAATGCTTCCAGAGATGATGTCTGATTATGCCCCCTTGAGAACGTAAATATTTCTCTTAAGTACTAGAAAATGAATGTTCTCTGAAGAGTGAACATTTTACAGAAGATTATGGCTTTGGGAACTGCATGTTAACTTTAGGCATAGATAGTAAAAACATTGCCGGGAGTGGGAGTGCACCAGAGTGAAGCGGCCAGACTGCCTCACAGCCCCATCAGAGAACGAGTCTAATGACTAAGTCACCCCTCAAATCGCTTCCAGCTGTAGTGTTAAGAGGCCAGATCCGTCTCTGCCTCTCCTGGGAAACTCTCTGTGGCACCCACTTCCCACTGTAAATAATTGTGAATGATTGACTAGACCCTGTGCTCATCTAGATTTAGGGAGTCAGAACTGATAGCTCTGTGTCTACAGTTCTTAGCAAATTCTGCTTTCGGGGTACCCCGTGGATTGAACCAGGGAGAAAGTTCGAGTGCATTCGGTCAGAAGTTTTATTCCCCCTATCTGAAGCTGAGACGGTTCCGTAACATTTGATTTCAAACCTCATTGTTGTTGTTCAGTTATGTCCGATTCTGCAACCCCATGAACTGCAATATGCTAATGTTCCTGATCAATTTGTACCTGAAGCAATTAACCACAAACTTGCTGGTTAGGAAGGAAATATAGTTTAGGGAATCAGTCACAAACTGGAGTTAAACAGACCTGGGTCTTACTCAGCTCCCCCACTAATAGCTAAGAAATTTTAAGCAGATTACTTTGCTCACAATCACCTATGTAAGGAGAATACAAGTGGCTACTTAATAGATCTGGACTAGGGAATAATATAAAACCTGGTAAATACTTGTGTTATAGTAGGTCCTCTTGAGAGAAAAATAGGCAAGAAGGCAAATGTGAAAATGCCACTGCTATCTAGACTGTTCTCTAGGAGGAAGTTGGATAGCTGTGTGATATGTTAATAGATGGGACTAGGCAGTCACTTTATCTTTCTAAACCTCAGTTTCTTCATTTGCAGAAAAGATTCCGCTCTCTTAGGTTGTTGATTGCAGATCCAGTCCAGTGCAGATGAGCCTTGGCTTTCTTGGGAGCCTCTCCTCATCCTTTATTCTTTATTCACTTTATCACCCCAGGTTGGTTATTTTCAATACTATTGAAGATTTTAGTTATAGTATTTGCCTAATATGCTTTGAATCATAGTATTTCCCTTTTAGATGTATTTTTAATATTTCAAAAAGATGTGGAATTTCAATGGTGCTTAATTTGATTCTTTCCAATTAAAATATCAGTGCTTGCAAATATAGCTGTATAGTCCTCACCATTGTCTCAGAAGTCATTTTATTTGATGTATTGATAAAAAGTAAGTAACTAACGGACTCCTGGAAATGTATAATAAAGTGAGAACTCTGGGAAAAGAGAAGTCTTTGTCTTCCCCGAGGCTGGGGAAAAGCTTACTCTGGGGTGTTGCTCCCACTGTCTGGATCAGGATCTGCAGCAGGACTCAGGTCAGAGGCTTCAGTGAGGGAAAAACACGGACGCTGGAGATTTCTTGGAGCTGCTTCATCAGAGTTTTACTTCCATACCAAACATGAACCTAACGGTAATGCTTTATCGGTTGATTTCAGCACAGCTCTCAGAGTCACAGCCTTTGCCAATTCAGTGATCTTCCGCCCATTCACAGCTCGGTAAGGTTCAGGTCTGCCGGCAGCTGAGGGCAGCGGTGTCCTCAGCCTAGCAGACTGGTGTCCTCCAACCAGCTTTGCAGAGTGTGGGGGCGGGGTGTGGGGGAAGTCTTCTGCGCTGTTTGCCCTCAATGTCCACCGGAGATTGGATCCAGGACCCTCCACAGATCCTGAAATCAGTCATGCTCAAGTCCCTTGTGTAAAATGGCACAGGATCTGCGTATACAACATCCTGTTTTATTGTGCTGTGGCTTTATTGTGCTTCACAAAGTGTTGTATTCTTTACAGATGAACAGTTTGTGGAGATCCTGCATCAGCACCATTTTTCCAGCAGCCTTTGCTCACTTCATGTTTCTGTCATGTTTTGATAATTCTTGAAAATGTTCATACTTTTACATTATTATATTTATTATGGTAGTCAGTGATCTTTGATGTTACTATTGTCATTGTTTGGCATATTTTAATAGTAAAGTATTTTCAGTTAAGGCATATTCTTTGATTTTTTTTTAAGACATAATGCGATTCCACACTTAATAGACTAGGTTATACTGTAGATGTAATTTTTATAAGAACTGAGAAACCAGAAAATTTGTGTGACTTGCTTTATTGCAGTCTTCACTTTATTGCAGCAGTCTGGAACCAAACTGCAGTACCTCTGAGATACGCCTCCAACCTCTTCACATCCTCCCATGTTCTTTAAATCATCTCTATATTACTTATAATACCTAAAACAATGCAAATGCTGTGTGACTAGTTACAAATACAGTGCAAATACTATGTAAATAATTGTCTGCATGGCAAACTCAAGTTTTGCTTTTTTTGAACTTTGGGCATGTTTTTTTTGAATCACACTTGGTTGAATCCGTGAATGCAGAACCTGTAGATGCAGAGGGCAGAGTGAACTGATGCAGGGGGTGTGGAGGAGGAGCAGGTCTCTAAACTTCTAGTTCATCCCAGGACACTCTGCTACCTTACCTGTAGACCACTTGATTTGTGCATTAATTCTCTCGTGGATGTTCTCTGTCACTGTGTATGGAGAGGAAGGGGTGCACAGAGGCCCTCTTTTTAGCAATGAGAGTGGCAATGATAAGGCATATATTCCTTCTAATCTGAAGTGCTCAGCTGAAAGTTGTGCTGGGGTACCTCTACCTCTTTTAGGTGGCAAAGATAGCTGATGACAGAAACAAAAATTAAAAGATCAGTGTTTCCAGTCTTATGGTATATTTAGAAAATGATGGGAGTAGTCTTTACCATTAGTTTTAATCATTTCAGCGATTCCCCAAGTGTTGGCTGGAAACAGTACATGCCACATCAGAGACCTGGGAAATGTGACCATCAAAGACTATGCCTGACTGGCTTTGCTCCTCTACACATGTGGGCACATTCACAGCAGCCAGCCCACCTGTTGTTTCATAATCCTCATGCGGTCCAGAGGCCCATCCTTCCGATCACTTTGTGCTATGTTTGGAAGGAGTACGGACCAGGCTTAAAGTGAGACATGCAGTGAGCATTGGAGAGTCAGGTTTCTGGGATAGATGTTGGCAGATGTAGTTAGGAGCATCTGCTTAATACCCTGTCTGGCATCAGAGCATGGGGAGGTCAGCTGCAGGTCTTGTCTAACCAATGTCAGGGTGCCAAGTGCAGCAGCCTGTGTATTTTTCATGGTCTCTACAACCCAGACTGAGGTATAACCATCTGTAGGGGCTGTGATCTGTGCCAAATGCGATATAAATGATTGGATAACAGGATTTATTTTATTAAATGAGAACACTTTCCTTGACCACTAATTAGCATGAGAATTTAGCCCAGAGTTCTCACTTTACTTCCAACCTTCATTTCTAGGTGGCCAAATACCAGTTACTCTTTCTGTCACTGGTTTGGTAATTAACTTTTACAGGCGCACATTAAACTGAACCAGCAACAGTAACAAATGGAGCTGAAATCACAGTAAGAATATCAGCAGGTTTTTCATCAAAAAGTTTGGAGGCCAGAAGGCTGGCTGATTCAAAGAGGGAAACCAAACCAATCCCTATAGATCAAGAATCCCATATCCAGCAAAACGATAATTCAGAACTGAGGAAGAAATTAAGATATCATCAGATGAATGAAAGATGAGGGAGTTTAATACTAGACCCCTATAACAAATTCTAAAGAGAGTCCTGAAAATTGAAACAAAAAGACACTCATGCTATATAAAGAAATGAAGATCTCTGTGAGGGTAAAAGCGCAGACAGTTATATAAAATAATATTGTAACAATGGTTTATAATTCCACTGTTTGTATTTTACATGATTTGAGACTAATACATTAAAAATAGTCTAAATGATAGCATTATTGAAACCTTTTTCTACATTTTGTTTTCTACATAATCTAAGAGACTAATGCATAAAGAACAATTACTAGTCTATGTTTTTGGACACACAGTGTATAAAGGTATAATTCTGTGACATCAATAATTGAAAATGTGTGGGGATGGAGCTGATAGGAAGGGTTTTGTATGTTATTGAAGTTAAGCTTATATGAATTAAAATTAGAATGTTAAAATTTTGGGATATTAAATGTAATCACCATAATAAGTACAGAGAAAATTAGCTGTAGGAGATACACAAAAGGAAAGGAGAAAGGAACCAAAATGTTTTACTGCAAAAACTGAAGATAAAAAGAGACAGTGATTCAAAAGGTGAGGGGCAAAGAGCTATAAGATATAGGGAAAACAAATAGCAAAGTAACAGAATCAAGTCCCTTCTTATCAATAGTTATTTTAAGTGTAAATGGATTAAATATCCAATCAAAAGACAGAGACTGACAAAATGGGTAAAAAGATGAATGGCCCAGCTATATGCTGTATATAAGAAACAGAACAGTTGAGTATGAAAGGATGGAAAAAGATATTTCATACAAATAGTAACCAAAAGAAAGTGGGGTGCCTGTACTAATTTAAAACAGGATAGACTTTAAATCATCTTTTGTTTTCATGCAGAGGAATCCATTGAAATTCTAGGTCATGAAGATGTACTGCTTTGCTTTCGCCTAAGATTCTTATGCTTTTAGTTCTTTCATTTAGATTCAGTTCTAACATACTGTGTAAGGTAGAGGTCCAAATTCATTCTTTTGCATGTGGATATCCAGTTGTCCCAGGACCATCTGTTGACCAGATTACTTTTAAAATATGTATCATACCAGGGAAACTGGTCACTCACTCAACTCTTCCTTCCTGGCTGAGGAGGTCCCTCTTGGTGCTGAGCAATGCTGGCTTGGGGATGGGACGCAGTCTGCAAAACGAAGCTGCCTGCCTTCCTTCTCTTCTGCAGTTATTCTCAGGTATTTCTGTTTCACTGTGTTGCTGAAGTCTTTTGAGTAGACTCGAGCTCTACTGGAGCTGTTTCTGTTTGTGGATAGGTGTCTGATTGTTGATCTTTGTGGTTAAGCAGTGGTAGGGCTCCTACACCACCGGTTTTTTCAATGCACATCTTAACTCATCAGAATCTATTTCAGAAACACACACTAAATTCCGGTGCGATGCAGGAATGTTACTCTTTTACAGTTCTGTGTGTGTGTGTTTTGGTCACTCAGTCGTGTCCAGCTGTTTGTGACCCCATGGACTGTAGCCCACCAGGCTCTTCTGTCCATGGGGATTCTCCAGGCAAGAATACTGAAGTGGGTTGCCACTTCCTTCTCCAGGGGGATCTTCCTGACCCAGGGATCAAACCTGGGTCTCTTGCAAGGCAGGCAGATGCTTTACCATCTGAGCTACTAGGGAAGCCTCTGCATTTACAGTTCTATAGAGTTCCTTTTCATCCTCTGGTGCTGTTAGTTTTATATATAATACATCTATACATATTACAAACCTAATGATACAGTGCTATAGTTATTACTTCATGTATTTTCATGTCTAGAAGCTGCAAGAAGCAAGACAGGGAATATATATGTATAGTTTGTTGTAATAATTTTCCTATTTACCATTGCTGGTCTTTTCATTTGTTTCTGTGGATTCAAATTATCATATTGTGTCATTTCTCTTATTCTAATAAACCTTTGTTTTCACCTAACTTCTTTGTGCTGTGATTGTCAAAATATGTTACCTTTGTATATATATAGGCCTAAGAATACAATCCATATTATTGTATACCATTTATATTTGAATCAGAAGAAGAAGGGAAGAAATGTAAATTTAAACTGTCATACATAATTACATTTACTGATGCTCTTCGCTTCTTGTGTGTACACACTTTTGTGTGTATTTGAGTTACTGTCTGGGCTACCTGTTAGCCTGAATATGTAATATTCTTGCAAAGGAGGGTCTGATAGCAACAGATTCTCTTTTTCTGTTTATCTGAGAATATATTTATTTCACCTTCATTTTTGAAAGACACTCTTTCTGGAAATAAGATTTTTAGTTGATAGTTTTTTTTTTTCTTTTCTTTTTAGCACTTTTCTTTTTCCTTTTAGCACTTTGAATGTGGCATAATGCTGCCTTGTGGCCTCTGGTGTATCTAATAAGAAGCCAGCTATTTTTCTGTTGGGGCACATTAGTACAAAATGAGTTACCTTTCTCTTGCTGTTTTCAAGATTTTCTCCTTGTCTTTATCTTCATTGAGCTTCTTGCGGGGTTGGGGGGGGGGGGGGGCGGGGGCGGTTGTACTATAAAGCACATTTGAAAAGTTTTTGACCGTGAGTTCTTTGGGTATGTTTTCTGGTCCCTCTCTAGCTCCTCTCCTTCTGGTACTCCCATTACACATGTTGGCTTCCTTAACGGTGCTATACATTTCTGTTAAACTCTGTTCATTTTTTTTTTCTTCTTTATTCTCTCTGTTCTTTGTATTACACAATCTTTATCTGAAGATTAAAATAACTTGCTGATTCTTTCTTCTGCCATTCCAATCTTTTGTGGGATCCCTTTAGTACATTTTTTCATTTCAGTTATTTCATTTTTAAAATAAACTATATCTCTTTTCGATATTCTGTGTTTGAGACACTGTCATCACACGTTTCTTCTTTAAGTGTGGCTACTTTAAGTTCTCCCCAGGTATGTGTATAATGGCTATTTTGAAGTCTTTGTTAAATTTAACATCTATACCCTCTCAGAGGTAATTTCTGTTGCCTATTACGTGTTTTTTCCTTGTGCATGGGTCACACTTCTCTTTCTTTGCATATTTTTTGTTGAAAACTGGGCATTTAAAATAATGTAGCACCTCTGGATACTGATGTCCCTGCCAGAGGTTTCTTATTATTTGCTTATTAATTTGTTTAACAACTCAGTTGGACTATTTTAGTAATATTCATGATAATTTCGTGCATGTGTGCAAATTCACTTCAGTCATGTCTGACTCTTTGTGACCCTATGCACTGTAGCCCACCAGACTTCTCTGTCCCTGGGGTTCTGCAGGCAAGAATACTGGAGTGGGTTGCCATGCCCTCCTCCAGGGGATCTTCCCGACCCAGTGATCTTCCCAACCCTGTGTCTCTTATATCTCCTTCACTGGCAGTGGCTTCTTTACCACTCGTGCCACCTGGGAAACCCCATTCATGATAGTTATAAAGCCTTTAATGTCATTCATTCATTAGAGGCACAACCTTGGGCATGTTATCATGGGTTGACAATGGTTTTAGCAGGGCTCTTTTTTTTTTTAATTGGATTATGACTGCTTTACAGTGTTAGTTTCTGCTGTACAACAAAGTGAATCAGCTGTATGTATACATATATCTCCCACTTCTTGGGCCTCCCTCCCACCCTGCCCCCATCCAAGCCATTCTCATTACTTGTGCTAGTGGTTTCTGCAGGTTTCTGTATGGCCAGTGCTAGGTAGTGATGCAATGCACATGGTCCACAGTGATGTGTGAAAAAGATAACAGTGTTGTCAGTTTAACCGACTTTCTTTAAAAATGATAATTTTTTATTGTCTTTTTGTTTGTTTGTTTCAAGATGTCCTTTCCTTTATGGTTGTAATAGTTATGGATGGTAGAAGACTTTTATTGTCATTTCCTGGAAAAATATAAAAATATAAACTTGGCAGGACTGTGACAATCTCCCTTTTATATTTATCATATTTTAAATTAATTTTTACAGGGGTAATAAATTCACATGATTAAGCAATTAAAGATGAGAAGGAAAAAGTGAATAGTCTCCTTGTACCCTACCTCTGTGATGATTTCTAGTTTTGTGATTCTTTATCCATATATATATGTGTGTATATATTAATATATATAAATACTATTTTTACCTCTCTCAACCTCTTTTAGACAAAAGATAATATTCACTGCTCTGCCCCTTGCTCTTTCACATAAACATTTTATACTAGTGGGTTTTTTCTGTCTGTATTGGTATATAGAAGTATTTCTCATTCTTTCTTAATAGTAGCCTAGAATTCAAAGCAGGAACAAGCTATTATTTATTTAAGCAGCTTTCTATTAAGGAATGTAGGACTGTTTCCAATCTTCTGCTACTGTAAACAGTGCTGCAGTGAATAACCAGCATATTTGTCCTTTCGTACTCCTGCAAGTTTGTATCAAATCTGGACAGGTTCCTTGAAGCTGAATTGCTGGGTCTGAGGATAAATGAGAAAGTGGTTTGATGTTGACAGACTGTCTTCTGTAGAGCAGTGAGGTAGGAGGGGTCTACCAGTTTTCACTACCACGAGAAGTGTATGAAGGGACTGTCTCCCCACAGCTCCACATGCAGTGAATCTTTGGGTTTCTTTACCAACCAAATGGCTTTGGTGGCTTAGATGGTAAAGAATCTGCCTGTAATGTGGGAGACTGGGTTCAATCCCTGGGTGGGGAAAATCCCCTGGAGAAGGGACTGGCAACCCACTAGAGTATTCTTGCCTGGAAAATCCCATTAGACAGAGGAGCCTGGCAGGCTACAATCCATGGAGTCGCAAAGAGTTGGACATGACTGAGCAATGACTGAGCAACTAACACTTCTACTACCAACCTAATAAGGGAAGATGGTTTATCTGTACAGTTTTATATTACATTTATATTACTAAGAAAGAGGATGTACAAATTTTCCTATGTTTAAGAGCTATCTGTATTTCCTTTTCTGTTAATATTTTATGTATTTTGCCCATTTTTCTGTTGGGTGGTCTTATTCTTCTTGATTTTCTGGTTAGTAACGTTGTTTTGTTTAGTCATTAAGTTGTGTCCTATTCTTTGTGACCCTATGGACTGTAACCTGCCAGACTTCTGTGTCCATGGGATTTTCCAGGCAAGAACACTGGAGTGGGTTGCCATTTCCCTCTCCAGTTATTAACATAATTGCTTCATTATTTAACACATGGATTCTCATAATCTCACATCTTCATTAGCATTATGGAGTTCTCGTCTTTGTCCCCTTTTTTAAACCTGACTCCTACTTTGTTTCCTATTAAGATTGTAGTCTCTGGTTTTTGATCAATGTATCTGCATTGCCCTGTGCCATGAGCATGTGTGTGCTCAGTTGTGCCCGACTCTTTGCGACCCCAGGGACTGTAGCCCTCCAGGCTCCTCCATTCATGGAATTTTCTAGGCGAGAATACTGGAGCGGGTTTCTGTTTCCTACTCTAGGGGATCTTGCTGACCCAGGGATCAAATCATCTCTGGTGTCTCCTGCATTGTCAGGCAGATTCTTTACCACCATGCCACCTGGGAAGCCCTTGCATTGCCCAATTCTTCCTTTTTATTTTTTAACTTTTCTGAGCCATATCTTATACACGTATAAGCTCCTCTTTGTCCGTATTTAGAGTTTAATTTGGTCTCAGTTCTGTCAACATATTTCACCTTATGTTTTCTTTTTTAGAGTTTATTTTACGAGCTTTTTACTCTGTGGGGTCTCTCTGCTTTATTTTTGTCTCAATGTTGAATGTTGAGAGGCAAGTTTTCCAACACATAATGTACCAAGTTTCCATTTATTTCAAGAATTTTCTTTGATATATTTTTATTTTTTTCAAAGTCTTCTGATATTTTAATAAAAATAGCTTGTCCTTACGTAGCTTCAAGTGTCAGTATACCTTTAAAGATATAAACCTTTATTTGTTCAGTTCTTTCTTAGGACTCTAATTATGTACAAATTGGGTCACCTTTGTCTTTAGTTCTCATTGTGTGTGTGTACCATTTTCCTTATCTCTTTATTTCCATTTTACATTGTTCATTTTTCATATCATTGGTGACATTTGTGCTTTTTACAGTATCACTTTTCCCATGTACTAATTCACATTTCGTTTCTGTGATTGCGGGGGACGACCCGTGAAGGGTTAAGTCTTGGGAGCTCCCTGGCAGGTATGCCGGGCCCTAGGACACGTGCCTAAGCTCCCTGTCCCGCCACCCTCAAGAGTTTTTATAACCCTTAAGGCTCCAAGATGTTTGGTTTCGGCAACATTTCATAGAAGATAGATTATCTTATTGTGTATACTTCATAGAAGATAGATATTCTGATTGTGTTCTATATACAATGGTAAGGGTCTGGTGATTGTATCCTGAGATTAAAAAACAACCTTGTGAGTGCCTTAAGTTACGTACTTTACCCTATATATACCGCAGCACAATAAAGCAAGGTATCAGCCATTTTGGTCTGATCCTCTCAACCCCATCTTTTGTCTCTCTCTTATTTTCTTAGCGGGGACGCTCCGTTCTCTCCCTGTGCAGGTGCGACTCTTGCTTGTGCTGGCCGCGGCAGTGATAGTTTTCATTTTTTCTTATTTGTTTCCTGAGTTCTGCAACTTTAATTTCATCCTCTGTTACCTTACTGTATTTCTTCATTGAAGCTGCTCATTACTAAGTTCTTTGAAATTCATATGAAATATTTGGACATGATTTTTATTTGCTATGTAGCAATATTTTTCAATGAGAAATACTCTTTGCCCTAAAGTTTTCTGTTTTCCCGATATTTTTATTTTATGCTCATTGATTCAGTGCATTTCTAGTGACTTTTTCTTATAACTCATCCAAATAAATTTTCCTTGGACTGGGTTTTGCTGAAGGTTGGTGGGTGTTTGCGTACATGCACGTAAGTAGGTGTGTGAATGAGTAGATATGTTTGTGCATGTGTGTGTGCTCACATGTGTGTGGGGGGGTACCATGTGTATGTAGGGTTCATATCCTAAATGTTTTTTCGTTCTCTACCACACAGCCAATACAACTTAGCAACTAAACAACAGTAGCAACAACACAAACTGCTTTATGCTAAAATGGCTCTTCCATGTTATTCTTTCTTTAGTCTTTTATCCTTTCCTTCTTCAAGCCAAACTGTGTCCAGAGAGACTTCAAATATTCCTGCTAACCCCAGTTCTTACTCCCATTAGTAAACATATCTATTAGGTTTGCACATCCGAGTGAGACTTCTTAGCTTCAGAAAGTATATTTTTCTCAGCCTCAAGACCTCTAGCCATTCATATGATTTTTCTCTACATCTTGACTTGGTTTTGCCCAGTCTAAGCTCCTTCTGGCATCCTCACATGTTTTGAATTGTACAGATAACTGTACTCTAATTTTACTGAAAACAAAGTTTGTCTCCCACCCCCCTCACCCCACCTTTCTCCTTGTTGGCTTTCATATGACTTCTAGGAGGAGGAGAGAAAAAACACTGCCTTTACGCAGCCATGTTCATGGTGGAGGTCTCTTCCCCTCTATTAAATTTTAAAGCTCTAAAGCCCAAATCTGGGAACCATTGGGCCTATACAGTAGTCTCTGAGTTACTATAACTAACTTTTAAAAAGTAACTCAGTCAGTTCCTAAGATTCTCAGATTTCAGTAATGCACCTCAGCATCACTGAGATCCTTGGCAACTGGGACCCGTTGACACTTTATTTAATCCACAAATTTGGGTAAACACAAATGCTGTATGCAAGGTACCATAACAGTGAGGTAACTTCTACTTTTCATATGATGCACATGATTCTTCCTCATAATACATTTTATGAAGCTACTAATAAGTTTTTATACATGTTACACACAAGGAAAATGGAAGACAAATCTGACTCATGAGTGGTGATTTAAAAAAAGGGAAACAAATTGGAAAATCAAATCAATTCATCTTAGGTTCCAAATCTACAGTATATCGTCCCAAAATAGAACCAAAGTTATTGTTACTGCTGAGATTTTAGAAACATTTTCATTCATTATTAGGAAAAGGTCAAAGCTGTTCATTGTTTTCTTTTCAATATTGAATTCATGTCTCATTCAGTGCATTAAGATGAGAAAAAGAAATTAAGGTTATATAAGGATTGGAAAGGAAGAAATAAATGTTATCATTAATGGAAGTTATGATTGTCTATATAGAAAATCCATAATGACTTTCAAATAAAATAAGAGTTTTTTGGCAAGGTTTCCAGATATCATTTTGCAAAAAATTACATTTTATACAGCAGAGACAGTTAGAAAATATCATTTTACAAAAGATCTAATTTATTACAGCCCAAAGTTTTTTGTTTGTTTGTTCAGTTACTAAGTCTCATCCAACTCTGTGTGACCCCATGGGCTGCAGCACGCCAGGCTTCCTTGTGTGTCACCACCTCCTGGAGTTTGCTCAAATTCACATTTTTGAAATCAGTGATGGTATCTAACTATCTCATCCTCTACTTCCCCCTTCTCCTTTACCTTTTCAGTCTTTCCCAGCATCAGGGTCTTTTCTAATGAGCTGGCTCTTCTCATCAGGTGGCCAAAGTATTGGAACTTCAGCTTTCAGTCCTTCCAATGAGTATTCAGGATTGAATTCCTTTAGAATCGACTGGCTTGAGCTCCTTGCAGTCCAAGGGATTCTCAAGGGTCTTATCCAGTACCACAATTTTAAAGCATTAATTCTTCACCCAAAGTAGTCATCGTAAAATAAATGGCATGAAAAATGTGCAGGACTATTGTACAGATAGTTATGGAACTTTGTTGAGAAATAGTAAAAAAAGATCTAAATAAAGAAATACACTGTGTTCATGTATATGGAGATTTACATGAGGTGATAGTTTTCATTTAAATAGATTTATAAATTCAAAGTGGTTCCAAAAAAAGTCCCAGCAAGGTTTTTTTTCTTTGAGGAATTTGCACAAGCCACTTGTAAAATATGTGTGCAAAAGCAAAGTCCAAGGATATCCAAAACACTCTCAAATAGTAGGTTGAGGGAAACTGCCTTACCAGAATGAAGATTCACTGTGCAACCTTGTGATAATGGCACTGTAGCAACAGTGAAGAGAATAACGGAACAGATTAGAGGGGGCAGAGATAGACTCATGCAGATATGGAAAAGATACCTGCCAGTGTGGCAGGGCAGATCAGTGAAGGGAGGATGTCCACAAAGGTGCTGGGCCACGTGGTTACTCATGTGGCTGCTGCTGCTGCTAAGTTGCTTCAGTCGTGTCCGACTCTGTGCGACTCCACAGACGGCAGCCCACCAGGCTCCCCTGTCCCTGGGATTCTCCAGGCAAGAACACTGGAGTGGGTTGCCATTTCCTTCTCCAATGCATGAAAGTGAAAAGTGAAAGGGAAGTTGCTCAGTCGTGTCCGACTCCTAGCGACCCCATGGACTGCAGCCCATCAGGCCCCTCCATCCATGGGATTTTCCAGGCAAGAGTACTGGAGTGGGGTGCCATTGCCTTCTCCGTACTCATGTGGAGAAACCTGCAATCGGAGCCATATCTCACAAATCAAAAATAATTTCAGTTGGATTAAAATTTTTAACTTAAAAAGTAAATAATGTAAAAATGTCAAAGAAAATATGAGAATGTCTTTCAGATTTGGAGAGTAGTAAAACTTTTTAAGACAAAAATACATATACAGTATAAAAGAGCAATATACTAATATTATACTATAATATATATTATAATTTTATAATATATAACATAATAATATATATTATAATAATATATGTAATATATATAATATAATAAAATATATAACTATATTAATATTATTCCTGGTAGCAGGAAACTCCCATTAATAAAAATGGTGTTATAAAGTAGAAGTTCAGTTCAGTGGCTCAATTGTCTCCGACTCTTTGTGACCCCATAAACTGCAGAACGCCAGGCCTCCCTGTCCATCACCAACTCCCAGAGTCAACCCAAACCCACGTCCATTGAGTTGGTTGATGCCATCAAACCATTTTATCCTTTGTTGTCCCCTTCTCCTCCTGCCCTCAATCTTTCCCAGCATCAGGGTCTTTCCAATGAGTCAGCTCTTCGCATCAGGTGGTTAGAGTATTGGAGTTTCAGCTTCAACATCAGTCCTTCCAATGAACACCCAGACTAATCTCCTTTAGGATGGACAGGTTGGATCTCCTTGCAGTCCAAGGGACTCTCAAGAGTCTTCTCTAATACCACAGTTCAAAAGCATCAATTCTTCCACGCTTAGCTTTCTTCATAGTCCAACTCTCACAACCATATATGACTACTGGGAAAACCATAGCCTTGACTAGACAGACCTTTGTTGACAAAGTAATGTCTCTGATTTTTAATATGCTGTCTCGGTAGGTCATAACTTTCCTTCCAAGGAGTAAGCATCTTTTAATTTCATGTCTGCAATCACCATCTACAGTGATTTTGGAGCCCAGAGAAATAAAGTCAGCCACTGTTTCCCCATCTATTTCCCATGAAGTGATGGGACCAGATGCCATGATCTTAGTTTTCTGAATGTTGAGCTTTAAGCCAACTTTCACTCTCCTCTTTCGCTTTCATCAAGAGGCTCTTTAGTTCTTCTTCACTTTCTGCCATAAGGGTGGTGTCATCTGCATATCTGAGGAGACTGATATTTCTCCCGGCAATCTTAATTCCAACTTGTGCTTCCTCCAGCCCAGCGTTTCTCATGAAGTACTCTGCATAGAAGTAAAATAAGCAGGGTGACAATATACAGCCTTGATGTACTCCTTTTCCTATTTGGAACCAGTCTGTTGTTCCATGTCCAGTTCTAACTGTTGCTTCCTGACCTGCATACAGGTTTTTCAAGAGGCAGATCAGGTGTTCTGGTATTCTATCTCCTTGAGAATTTTCCACAGTTTATTGTGATCCACACAGTCAAAGGCTTTGGCATAGTCAATAAAGCAGAAATAGATGTTTTTCCGGAACTCTCTTGCTTTTCTGATGATCCAGCGGATGTTGGCAATTTGATCTCTGGTTCCTCTGCCTTTTCTAAATCCAGTTTGAACATCTGGAAGTTCACAGTTCACATATTGCTGAAACCTGGCTTTGAGAATTTTAAGCATCACTTTACTAGCGTGTGCTGCTAAGTCACTTCAGTCGTGTCCGACTCTGTGCAATCCCACAGACGGCAGCCCGTCAGGCTCCCCCGTCCCTGTGATTCTCCAGGCAAGAACACTGGAGTGGGTTGCCATTCCCTTCTCCAATGCATGAAAGTGAAAAGTGAAAGTGAAGTCGCTCAGTAGTATCTGACTCTTAATGACCCCATGGACTGCAGCCTACCAGGCTTCTCCGTCCATAGGATTTTCCAGGCAAGAGTACTGGAGTGGGGTGCCATTGAATTCAATTGTGTGGTAGTTTGAGCATTCTTTGGCATTGCCTTTCTTTGGGATTGGAATGAAAACTGACCTTTTCCAGTCCTGTGGCTACTGCTGAGTCTTCCAAATTTGCTGGCATATTGAGTGCAGCACTTTCACAGCATCATCTTTCAGGATTTGAAATAGCTCCACTGGAATTCCATCACCTCCACTAGCTTTGTTCGTAGTGATGCTTCCTAAGCCCACTTGACTTCACATTCCAGGATGTCTGGCTCTAGGTGAGTGATCACACCATCGTGATTATCTGGGTCATGGAACTCTTTCTTCTGTGTATTCTTGCCACCTCTTCTTAATATCTTCTGCTTCTGTTAGGCCTCTGCCATTTCTGTCCTTTATCAAGCCCATCTTTGCATGAAATGTTCCCTTGGTATCTCTCATTTTCTTCAAGAGATCTGTAGTCTTTCCCATTCTATTATTTTCCTCTATTTCTTTGCATTGATCACTGAGGAAGGCTTTCTTATCTCTTCTTGCTATTCTTTGGAACTCTGCATTCAAATGGGTATATCTTTCCTTTTCTCCTTTGCTTTTCACTTCTCTTCTTTTCACAGCTATTTGTAAGGCCTTCTCAGACAGCCATTTTGCTTTTTTGCATTTCTTTTTCTTGGGGATGGTCTTGATTCCTGTCTCTTGTCACGAACCTCCGTCCATACTTCATCAGGCACTCTGTCTATCAGATCTAGTCCCTTAAATCTATTTCTCACTTCCACTGTATAGTCATAAGGAATTTGATTTAGGTCATACCTGAATGGTCTAGAGGTTTTCTCCACTTTCTTCAGTTTCAGTCTGAATTTGGCAATAAGGAGTTCATGATCTGAGCCACAGTTAGCTCCTGGTCTTGTTTTTGCTGACTGTATAGAGCTTCTCCATCTTTGGCTGCAAAGAATATAATCAATCTGATTTCGATGTCAACCATCTGGTGATGTCCATGTGTAGAGTCTTCTCTTGTGTTGTTGGAAAAGAGTGTTTGCTATGACCAGTGTGTTCTCTTGGCAGAACTCTATTAGTCTTTGCCCTGCTTCATTCCTTACTCCAAGGCCAAATTTGCCTGTTACTCCAGGTGTTTCTTGACTTCCTACTTTTGCATTCCAGTCCCCTATAATGAAAAGGACATTTTTTTGGGGTGTTAGTTCTAGAAGATCTTGTAGGTCTTCATAGAACTGTTCAACTTCAGCTTCTTCAGCATTACTGGTCGGGGCATAGACTTGGATTACTGTGATATTAAATGGTTTGCCTTGGAAACGAACAGAGAGCATTCTGTCATTTTTGAGATTGCATCCAAGTACTGCATTTCAGACTCTTTTGTTGACTCTGATGACTACTCCATTTCTTCTGAGGGATTCCTGCCCACAGTAGTAGACATAAAGGTCATCTCAGTTAAATTCACCCATTCCAGTCCATTTTAGTTCGCTGATTCCTAGAATGTCAATGTTCACTCTTGTCATCTCCTGTTTGACCACTTCCAATTTGCCTTGATTCATGGACAGTAACAACACCCAGTTGTGGATGGGACTGGTGATGGAAACAAGGTCTGATGCTATAATAATCAATATTGCATAGGAACCTGGAATGTTAGGTCCATGAATCAAGGCAAATTGGATGTGGTCAAACAAGAGGTGGCAAGAGTGAACATCGACATTCTAGGAATCACTGAACTAAGATGGAGTAGAATGCGTGAATAAAGTAGAAAGATACCCATAAACTAGAAGATCTATGTAGTACACATAAGACAATGAATTATGTCCTGAGCCTATTGAAAGTCTAGAAATTAATAGATTTTAGCATGTATGGGAATGTTTACCACAGTATTGTCTATGGTAGCAAAAAACTAAGAAGCAATCCAGATATCCTCTGTATAAAACAGATAAATTTGGTGTATTAGTACTGAAGAGTAGTAAAAATGATTATATTATAGACAACATGAATGAATCTCGGGAACAGTGTCAAGTGAAATTTACAGAAGACTGTAATATATCGATTATCATGTCTCAGGAGCAAAAAATTAAAAGACTGTATTGGCGAAGATACATACATATGAAATTTGATTATAGTAAAAAGAAATGGAGTGGTAAATAAAAGAATGAAGGCAGTGCCTACTCTAGGAAGTCAGAGAGTGGCGTGTAACCCAGATGAGTCACACAAGAGCCTGCAGTGATACTGGTTTAAATGTGAAAAAATATACATCTTAGAATTCTTGAAATAATGCATTTCGTAATAGCATTTTAAAGATTAAATATGTGCATGTATATGTGTGTGTGTATATATATGCACACTCTACTTTCTCAGACATTTCTCATACTTAAAATATTTTTATAACTCCTCACCTTCATCTCTCAGTTTGTCATTGTTCTTCTTTGTTAAACTTGTGAGCAGAACTGAATACAGTACACATTTCAAGAATGGGTTCCATCACGGACCCCTTGCAGAAGTGAGCAAAGTCTCCTACTCTGTTCTCCTTGACTAAAGGATCATGTGAAAGTTATTTTTTACGTACTGTTAGAGTTATTACTAAAAAGCCTCTTAATGAAAGTAAAAGAGGAGAGCGAAAATGTTGGCTTAAAGCTCAGCATTCAGAAAATGAAGATCATGGCATCTGGTCCCATCACTTCATGGGAAATAGATGGGGAAACAGTGGAAATAGTGTCAAACTTTATCTTTTTGGGCTCCAAAATCACCTCAGATGGTGACTGCAGCCATGAAATTAAAAGACGCTTACTCCTTGGAAGAAAAGTTATGACCAACCTAGATAGCATATTCAAAAGCAGAGACATTACTTTGCCAACAAAGGTCCATCTAGTCAAGGCTATGCTTTTTCCAGTGGTCATGTATGGATGCGAGAGTTGGACTGTGAAGAAAGATGAGGGCCAAAAAATTGATGCTTTTGAACTGTGGTGTTGGAGAAGACTCTTGAGAGTCCCTTGGACTGCAAGGAGATCCAACCAGTCCATTCTAAAGGAGATCAGCCCTGGGTGTTCTTTGGAAGGAATGATGCTAAAGCTGAAACTCCAGTACTTTGGCCACCTCGTGCGAAGAGTTGACTCACTGGACAAGACGCTGATGCTGGGAGGGACTGGGGGCAGGAGGAGAAGGGGACGACCGAGGATGAGATGGCTGGATGGCATCACTGACTTGATGGACGCGAGTCTGAGTGAACTCCGGGAGTTGGTGATGGACAGGGAGGCCTGGCGTGCTGCAATTCATGGGGTTGCAAAGAGTTGGACACGACTGAGCGACTGAACTGAACTGAACTGAGAGTTATTGCAGAGCACAATTTCTAAATGACTGGTCTGTAGACAGGAGAAAAGATGGGAAATGAACTCACAAAAAATATGTTCCACTTGGGAGTGAAGGAAGAACAGCAGTTGCTAAGCAACGATCCTGTGTCCCTGGCCTTGAAATGCTGACTGCATGTGTCATATAGGCCTCTGTTCTTTCTGTGTGTGACAGTGATATAGCCCTCTCTGCCTCCTTTCAGCATCTGCCTCCTTTTCCTTTTGCACCCAAAGTATAGGATTCTGCCTGAATTCCTTAATTTTGCAGTCTTCACTGACATTTCTGCATCTAGTTGCCCGTGTTGACGTGAGTTGATTCATAAAAGCGATCCTTGTCTTTGTTGACTTAAAAAAGACTCACAACCTAAAAAGTTGAGAGTTATGTTTTATTCGATGGGAATTTTTAGGACTTTAAAATCAGGAGATAGCATCTCAAGTAACCCTGAGAGAACTGCTCCGGGGAGATGGGTGAGAGCCAGGATATATAGAAGTTCTGCAACAAAGGGCCGGTAGTCTGAACATCAAGAGATGATTGTTAATTAAAGAAAACCAGATATCCCAGATTAAGGAATTTAATGTGTATGGGAAGCTGCAGGAGGCTGGGCTCACCGAAATCATTCCTTTCATATGCATCTCAGCTGCCAGCTTTCTGTGTTTTTCACATCCTGAACTCCCTTGAGGCTCATTGTAGGGCATGGTTGCAGCCTGATGGCTACTGAAGATAGGGATTCTTCTCCTTCCTGAGTGCCCTAGAGGGCTGGAATAGCTGATGACTGTGACATCCTTGTTCACTGATAGAGCAGGAAATATTCCAGTCCTCATCTTTGTGGAATTTCATGGGTTAAAAGTGAAAAACAACCTTCCAGAATGATTCTTTAATATTTGTATTTTAAATATCTGGTGTGTTTGTGTGCTTCTCAGTGTATTCTCCAGACCTTTTCTAGAAAGGTTTGGGGCAGCTGGATTGTCATGTGTCTCATTCTCAGTTGGTAAAACTGGAAATGAAATTAAGTCCCTCTTCCATGATGTATTCCAGAACAAAGTGAGATTTTTAGCAAGAAAAAAGTATAATGTAAAACTGTGCTAACCCCAGCTGCATGGTAAAGAGGATTGAATTGAGGGGATACAGAAATATAGAATTGTTTATCTGTGTATGCCTTCATAAATGCTAATGAATTTCAAAAGCTCTTGTGTCAGAAAATCTTATTAAGTATTAAGTCACTGTTTCTCAAAAATGTCCTGTACCAAGATTGCCTGGAGAGTTAGATTAAAATGAAGATTCCCTACTCACTCTGAAGCTCAAAGCTCATTGAATGAAGTCCTAGAATTTGCATTTCTAATTAGCTTTCCAAAGTTCCCTGGTGGTCTAGTGGTTAGGATTAGTGCTCTCTAATTAGCTTTCCAGGCTTTTGAGACACACCCATTTAAGTTTTTTTAGATGCCCCTAATCCTAAAGAAACAGCATCATTAGTAGCCTGGGAGTCTCTAATTGGAGCATTTAAGATTCAATTAATAGAGATAAGCCTTCAACGCATTTTTTTCCAAGAGTGACCTCATATAGTTATAGTATCTAAATATTCTCCAGTTCTAAAAATTTGCCCTGTTGATCCCCAGATCTATTCCTTCTTAGGCCATGAGTCTTATAATTTTTTTCATTTTGTATTTAAGCTGTCTGATAGCAGCTGACCTACTCCTGTCCTTGAAGCCAGGTTCTCCCCCTTATTTCTTGCCATTCTACAGTGGACAAAGCCAAAGTCTCAACATCAGCTAGAATTTGGTGCAAAAGCTCAGATGCACCAGGTCTACCTGTTTGATTCTGTGTTTTCACTTGGTTTCATTGTCTTAGTTCTTAACTCTTTGGAGCTCCAGTTTTGAAGCCTCTTCATATTTTTTATTGGCAGTTAGACTGAACTTCTCGTATAATTCTCAACAGTTTGGCCCCCTCACACATCACCCATCACATTTGGGTTTCTGGCATCCCCTTCTGTCAGGAAGGAAATCTGATTCTATCTCTTGCCTTCCCCTGGAAAGTCCAAGATCAGGGCTCCAGCATGATCACACTCTGATGTTAAGCCCTCTTCTGGTTCATAGCCAGTGCCTTCTTGGTATGTAGACACAGGCTTGAGAGCTCGCTGGGATCTCTTTTATAAGGTCAACTAACCCTATTTATGAGGGCTCCATTCTCATAACCTAAGAACCTCCCAATGTCATCACATTGGACATTAAGATTTCAATATATGAATATTAGGGGGCACACAGATATTCAGACCAAAGGAAATACGTATTCCTGGTCTTCAAATAGTCTGCAGTTTAGCAAGAAGAGAAATAAGAAAGGATATAGTTTCAGTGCAGCAGGTAAGCAGATGTAAGCAGAGTGCTAAAGAATCCTAGGGAGATGCACACAGTCCAAATCCCGAACTGCGAAGGTGGAAGTGGGAAGGATGGTTCCTGAGAGTTTGGCCCTTGGTAGAGCAAGGCACACAGTTCACTGTTATCGGAACAGGAAGGATGGGCTGAAGTGAAGTAATAGGCTAGACTGGAAAGATGAGTAAGGGTCGTATTATAATCATGTTCCATGTTATAGGGTAGACTTTATATATATATATATTAAAGATTTTAAAATTTAAAAATTTAAATTTAAAAATAAATTTAAAAAATAAAAAACTAAAAAAAAAAGAAAAAAATAAACTTGTTGCTAAGTAAAAAAATATATATATATATATAATTTATTTATTTATGGATGCACAGGTCTTTGTTGCTCTGCAGGAGCTTTGTCTAGCTGTGGCCACTGGGGGCTGCTCTTAGTTGTGGTGCATGGGCTTCTCATTGCAGTGGCTTCTCTCGTTGTGGAGCACAGGCTTCGGCTGTTGCGGCTCCCAGGCTCTAGAGTACAGGCTCAGGAATTGTGGTGCAGGGGTTTAGTTGCTTCTTAGCATTGGGAATCCTTCTGAATCGGGGATTGAACCCATGTGGCCTGCATTGGAAGGTGGATTCTTAACCACTGGACCACCAGGGAAGTCCTCAAATTTATATTAAGGACCCTGGGGAGCCACTTATGGTTTTTAGAAAGATTCTTCTGGTTAGAGTTTGGAGTCTACAATGGAGTGACTTGATACATGGAGTTTTGTTTTGTTTTGTTTTGTTTTTAACCAAATTATGACATTAATCCAGAAGGGAATTAGCAGGGTGCAAGAAGGCTCATCTGAGTTACCCATTGGTGTGTAAAAATCTACTCCAAAACTCATTGGCTTAAATAAAGAACAGTTTATTCCTTGTTATTCCGTGCATTGAGTGCTTGGTTCTTCTGCATGATACAGTGTCCACTGTGGCTTGCGAATGGCTGGAAGGTCTGAATGACCTCACTCATGTGGGTGGCAGTTGGTACAGGCCACAAACTGGAACCCCAGCTGGAGCCTTCAATCAGACAGCTCAGTTCTCCACCTATTTCCTTTCATGTGTCTTCTTGGTGTTCCTTACAGTATGTTGGTTGGGTTTCAAAAAAGCAGTATATTCAGAGTATAAGCCCTAAGTGCAGGAGCTTATCAGATCTCCTTGTATTTCACACTTGCTAATGTCCCATTGGCCAAAACTAGATAATTAAGACCATTGGGGATATGCACATAGGGTGTGAATACCAGGAGGATGGTTCATTGAGAGCCACCAAATCAACATTCTGCCACAGGGATGGAGAGAAGTAAGTAGTGCCTCTTCTCAAGTGCCCACCCAATCCGTGGCTGCTGGATCAGACTAGTTCTCAGAATTTTCTCTGCTGACATTTGCTTCATAGGGAAGCAGAAAGTGGATGGAGAAGGTGTAGTGGGCTTATACTGCCTAAAAGACTTGCATTGTTGTTGTTTAGTCGCTAAGTTGTATCTGAGTCTTTCGTGACCTCATGGACTGTAGCCAGGCTCCTCTGTCTGTGGAATTCTCCAGGCAAGAATACTGGAGTGAGTTGCCATTTCCTTTGGTAAAAGACCTGCATACAACCAGTAAAATGTTAAGTGGAAGAACTCTAGCCTCCTTTTTTCCTCCAAGTGTTTGGCTTGAATTTATTACTGAGTAATTTTGCAAGAAATAAACGTGACCATTTAGCAATTAGTAACATTTTTTAAAGGATGTTCTTGCTTGAAAAATGATAGATATTCTACTTTATGACTTCAACCCCCCAAGGCACAATTAGTATATCTAAAATATGAAAGTGAAGTCAGGCTCGGAAAACAAAAGCAGTGAAGAATATAGCTATAGAAGGAGATATGCTATTTCCAAATATGCTTGAATGTGGCTCTTTTACTGTGATGAAATGAATTTTATGGCTGTAGTAATTGGTTCTTTTTAATACAATTACTTAGTTATGTGATTTTCTTGGAGTGATCAAATACTTTGAGAAAATGGCAACTTCTGTATGTTGCAAGAATACTTTAAATGTAACCTCCCTTTATAATCAGAAGATGCTACACAAAATTAATCTTTTCTGTCCCTAGCTCCTGGCATATACCCCAGGTCTCCTCATTTGAAAAAAAAAAAAAGAGAGAGAGAATAATAATAGTAACCTTTTGATAGGTTTATTGTGAGGATGAAATGAAATAACATGTAAAAGTGCCTGAAACAGTGCCTGGCAGAAGTGACTGCTCAATTGATCTGAGCTGTAATTCTTACACGCTCTAGGAATATTTGGCAGATAGAGGTGCCATTCTTCCCTGCAGGTTCAGTTCAGTTAAGTTGTTCAGTTGTGTTCGACTCTTTGCAACCCCATGGACTGCAGCTGCCAGGCTTCCCTGTCCATCACCAACTCCTGGAGCTTACGCAAACTCATATCCATCAAGTCGGTGATACCATACAACCATCTCACCCTCTGTCATCCCCTTCTTTTCTTGCCTTCAATCTTTCCAAGCATCAGAGTCTTTTCCAATGAGTCAGTTCGTCGCATCAGGTGGCCAAAGTTTTGGAATTTCAGGTTCTACATCAGTTCTTCCAATGAACATTCAGGACTGATTTCCTTTAGAATTGACTGGTTTGATACCCTCACAGTCCAAGGGTCTCTTAGGAGTCTTCTCCAACACCACAGTTCAAAAGCATCAATTCTTCGGCACTCAGCTTTCTTTATAGACCAACTCTCACATCCATACATGACTACTGGAAAAACCATAGCCTTGACTAGACGGACCTTTGTCGGCAAAGTAATGTCCCTGCTTTTTAATATGCTGTCTAGGTTGGTCATAACTTTCCTTCCAAGGAGCAAGTGTCTTAAAATTTTGTGGCTGTAGTCACCATCTGCAGTGATTTTGGAGCCCCCCAAAATAAAGGCTGTCACTTTTCCATTGTTTCCTCATCTATTTGCTATTAAATGATGGGACCAGATGCCATGATCTTCGTTTTTTTGAATGTTGAGTTTTAAGCCAGCTTTTTCACTGTCCTCTTTCAATTTCATCAAGAGGCTCTTTAGTTCCTCTTCACTTTCTGACGTAGGGTGGTGTCATCTATGTATCTGAGGTTATTGATATTTCTCCTGGCAATCTTGATTCCAGCTTGTGCTTCATCCAGTCCAGCATTTCGCATGATGTACTCTTCATATAAGTTAAATAAGCAGGGTGACAATATACAGCCTTGACACACTCCTTTCCTGATTTGGAACCAGTCTGTTATTCCATGTCCAGTTTTAACTGTTGCTTCTTGACCTGTATACAGATTTCTCAAGAGACAGATCAGGTGGTCTGGTAGTCCCATCTCTTGAGAAATTTCCATAGTTTGTTGTGATCCACAGAGTCAAAGGCTTTGGCATAATCAATAATGCAGAAGTAGATGTTTTTCTGGAATTCTCTTGCTTTTTTGATGATCCAATGGATGTTGGCAATTTGATCTCTGGTTCTTCTGCCTTTTCTAAATCTAATTTGAACATCTGAAAGTTCACAGTTCACCTACTGTTGAAGCCTGGCTTGGAGAATTTTGAGCATTACTTTATGTAAGGTATAGTTTGGCTGAGGCAGAAAGAGGAAAGATGACCTCAACAGAAATAAGTTACCTTTATTCAGGCAAGGAGGGGCGACAGTTGGCCTAATGACCAGGCTGAGCACAGAGAGGGATCAGGGAGGCTCCATATTTATAGGGAGGTTTGTGGAAGTGATAAGGGAAATGTTAATCAGGCGGGATGGTTTGGGTATTCTTTAGTTGACATGGCATTTGTAGTTGGGCAGGGTGTGATAAGTCTTCTGGGCAGGTGTAGGGGGTGGAAGGTTTCTGGCCAGGGGTTGATAATTCCCTGATAGATGCAACCAGCCTGGAGCATCAGGGCGGGACCTAAAATTTTGTTTTCTTTTCTCGGAAGTTAGATGATTCAGCAAGGGCCTTTGAAACTGTTGTTTTCTTTTCTAGGCCCAAAAGACTCCTCTACTTTACTAGTGTGTAATATCAATAACCTCAGATATGCAGATGACACCACCCGTATGGCAGAAAGTGAAGAGGAACTAAAAGGCCTCTTGATGAAAGCGAAAGAGGAGAGTGAAAAAGTTGGCTTAAAGCTCAACATTCAGAAAATGAAGATCATGGCATCCGGTCCCATCACTTCATGGGAAATAGATGGGGAAACAGTGGAAACAGTGTCAGACTTTATTTTGGGGGGCACCAAAATCACTGCAGATGGTGACTGCAGCCATAAAATTGAAAGACGCTTACTTCTTGGAAGGAAAGTTATGACCAACCTAGATAGGATATTCAAAAGCAGAGACATTACTTTGCCAACTAAGGTCCGTCTAGTCAAGGCTATGGTTTTTCCAGTGGTTGTGTATGGATGCGAGAGTTGGACTGTGAAGAAGACTGAGTGCTGAAGAATTGATGCTTTTGAACTGTGGTGTTGGAGAAGACTCTTGAGAGTCCCTTGGACTGCAAGGAGATCCAACCAGTCCATCCTAAAGGAGATTAGTCCTGGGTGTTCATTGGAAGGACTGATGCTAAAGCTGAAACTCCAATACTTTGGCCAATTCATGCGAAGAGTTGACTCACTGGGAAAGACCCTGATGCTGGGAGGAATTGGGGGCAGGAGGAGAAGGGGATGACAGAGGATGAGATGGCTGGATGGCATCCCCGACTCAATGGATGCAAGTCTGAGTGAACTCCGGGTGTTGGTGATGGACAGGGAGACCTGGTGTGCTGCAACTCATGGGATCGCAAAGAGTTGGACACGACTGAGCAACTGAACTGAACTGAACTTACTAGTGTGTGAGATGAGTGCAATTGTGTGGTTGTTTGAACCTTCTTTGGCATTGCCCTTCTTTGGGATTGGAATGAAAACTGACCTTTTCCAGTCCTGTGGCCACTGCTGAGTTTTCCAAATTTGCTGGCATATTGAGTGCAGCACTTTCACAGCATCATCTTTTAGGATTTGAAATAGCTCAGCTGGAACTCCATCACCCCCAATAGCTTTGTTCGTAGTGATGCTTCCTAAGGCCACTTGACTTCACACTCCCGGATGTTTGGCTCTAGGTGAGTGACCACACCATCGTGATTATCTGGGTCTTTTCTGTGTAGTTCTTCTGTGTATTCTTGCCACCTCTTCTTAATATCTTCTGCTTCTGGTATACCATATCATTTCTATCCTTTATTGAGCCCATCTTTGCATGAAATGTTCCCTTGGTATCTCTAATTTTCTTGACGAGATCTCTAGTCTTTCCCATTCTGTTGTTTTCCTCTATTTCTTTGCACTGATCACTGAGAAAGGTTTTCTTATCAAATGGGTATAGCTTTCCTTTTCTCCTTTGCCTTTAGCTTCTCTCTTTTCCCAGCTATTTGTAAGGCCTCCTCAGACAACCATTTTGCCTTTTTGCATTTCTTTTTCTTGGGGATGGTCTTGATCCCTACAAGGTACATACACCGTAAAAAGAGCTCCTTGCGCATCCAGAGGTAAAACTGTGGCAGGGTTGTTGAGCCAAATGAGCAAGGATTAAGAATTGATCCTTTTCATTTCCCCTAAAGTCAGGAACAAGACAAGGGTGCCCACTTTCACTGCTACTATTCAACATAGTTCTGGAAGTTTTGGCCATAGCAATCAGAGCAGAAAAAGAAATAAAAGGAATCTAACTTGGAAAAGAAGAAGTAAAACTCTCATTGTTTGCAGTTGACATGATCCTCTACATAGAAAACCCTAAAGACTCCACCAGAAAATTACTAGAGCTAATCAATGAATATAGTAAAGTTGCAGGATATAAAATCAACACAAAGAAATCCCTCGCATTCCTATACACTAATAATGAGAAAGTAGAAAAAGAAATTAAGGAAACAATTCCATTCACCATTGCAATGAAAAGAATAAAATACTAGGAATATATCTACATAAAGAAACTAAAGACCTATATATAGAAAACTATAAAACACTGATGAAAGAAATCAAAGTGGACACTAATAGATGGAGAAATACACCATGTTCATGGATCAGAAGAATCAATATAGTGAAAATGAGTATACTACCCAAAGCAATTTACAAATTCAATGCAATCCCTATCAAGCTACCAGCCATATTTTTCACAGAACTAGAACAAATCATTTCAAGATTTGTATGGAAATACAAAAACCCTCGAGTAGCCAAAGCAATCTTGAGAAAGAAGAATGGAACTGGAGGAATCAACTTGCCTGACTTCAGGCTCTACTACAAAGCCACAGTCATCAAGACAGTATGGTACTGGCACAAAGACAGAAATATAGATCAATGGAACAAAATAGAAAGCCCAGAGATAAATCCACGCACCTATGGACACCTTATCTTTGACAAAGGAGGCAAGAATATACAATGGAGTAAAGACAATCTCTTTAACAAGTGGTGCTGGGAAAACGGGTCAACCGCTTGTAAAAGAATGAAACTAGATCACTTTCTAACACCGCACATGAAAATAAATTCAAAATGGATTAAAGATCTAAATGTAAGACCAGAAACTATAAAACTCCTAGAGGAGAACATAGGCAAAACACTCTCTGACATAAATCACAGCAGGATCCTCTATGATCCACCTCCCAGAATTATGGAAATAAAAGCAAAAATAAACAAATGGGATCTAATTAAACTTAAAAGCTTCTGCACAACAAAGGAAAATATAAACAAGGTGAAAAGACCACCTTCTGAATGGGAGAAAATAATAGCAAATGAAACAACTGACAAACAACTAATCTCAAAAATATACAAGCAACTTATGCAACTCAATTCCAGAAAAATAAACGACCCAATCAAAAAATGGGCCAAAGAACTAAATAGACATTTCTCCAAAGAAGACATACGGATGGCTAACAAACACATGCAAAGATGCTCAACATCACTCATTATTAGAGAAATGCAAATCAAAACCACAATGAGGTACCACTTCACACCAGTCAGAATGGCTGCGATCCAAAAATCTGCAAGCAATAAATGCTGGAGAGGGTGTGGAGAAAAGGGAACCTTCCTACACTGTTGGTGGGAATGCAAACTAGTACAGCCACTATGGAGAACAGTGTGGAGATTCCTTTAAAAATTGCAAATAAAACTACCTTATGACCCAGCAATCCCACTGCTGGGCATACACACCGAGGAAACCAGAATTGAAAGAGACACATGTACCCCAATGTTCATCACAGCACTGTTTATAATAGCCAGGACATGGAAACAACCTAGATGTCCATCAGCAGATGAATGGATAAGAAAGCTGTGGTACATATACACAACGGAGTATTGCTCAGCCATTAAAGAGAATACATTTGAATCAGTTCTGTTGAGATGGATGAAACTGGAGCCGATTATACAGAGTGAAGTAAGCCAGAAAGAAAAACACCAATACAGTATACTAACACATATATATGGAATTTAGAAAGATGGCAATGATGACCCTGCATGCAAGACAGCAAAAGAGACACAGATGTGTAGAGCGGACTTTTGGACTCAGAGGGAGAGGGAGAGGGTGGGATGATTTGGGAGAATTGCATTGAAACATGTATACTATCATGTAAGAATCGAATCACCAGTCTATGTCCGACGCAGGATACAGCATGCTTGGGGCTGGTGCATGGAGATGACCCAGAGGGATGTTGTGGGGAGGGAGGTGGGAGGGGGGTTCATGTTTGGGATCGCATGTACACCCGTGGTGGATTCATGTCAATGTATGGCAAAACCAATACAGTATTGTAAAGTAAAATAAAGTAAAAATTAAAATTAAAAAAAAAAAGAATTGATGCTTTTGAACTGTGGTGTTGGAGAAGACTCTTGAGAGTCCCTTGGACTGCAAGGAGATCCAATTCTGAAGGAGATCAGCCCTGGGATTTCTTTGGAAGGAATGATGCTAAAGCTGAAACTCCAGTACTTTGGCCACCTCATGCGAAGAGTTGACTCATCGGAAAAGACTCTGATGCTGGGAGGGATTGGGGGCAGGAGGAGAAGGGGACGACAGAGGATTAGATGGCTGGATGGCATCACGGACTCAATGAATGTGAGCCTGAGTGAACTCCAGGAGATGGTGATGGACAGGGAGGCCTGGCGTGCTGTGATTCATAGGGTTGCAAAGAGTTGGACACGACTAAGTGACTGAACTGAACTGAATTGAAGGGATTATAGGTTTGTGCCCACTGAGCTCATGAGACTTCAGGAGTTCCTCCGTTCTTTATGTATAAAAGAAGAAAACTCATCCCAGTGTTCTCACAAGTCCCTTGATTGGCCAAGCTAGGCTATTTGAAGCCATCTCTCTGGAGTCACCAGCAGCCCTGACTCACCTGTTCCTCTTCTCTGTCGTCTGTAACACAAGCCCTCCTTACTTCTTCCTCTTAATATTCCATGTTACTTAAATCATAGCTTTCTCTTTGGAGGTCTTAATCACCTCTGAGGACAGAGCCTTTTGCCTGATACCTAGCCCCAGAGGTTGTGACAGTGAGAGCCTTCTCCTTCTTGTAGGTACCGTATTCTTCCACATTTGTTTGATTTTCCTGTGTTCCCTCTAAATTCATTCCATTCTCTTTTCCTTGTTGGGTACTCCTTCATGTCCAAGGAGATGGGATTGCCTTCCCCAAGCTTAGCAGAGTCATTCGCAATATCTTTCCACTTTTTCCAAGAGCAGGTCCTCCTGTTCTCCACAGCACGTGAAACTGATGAGCGCCACTTTTGTTTTGTTGTTGTTTAGTTGCTAAGTCACGTCCGACTCTTTGTGACCCCATGGACTATAACCCTCCGGGCTCCTCAGTCCATGGGATTCTCCAGGCAAGAATACTGAAATGGGTTGCCATTTGCTTCTCCAGAGGATCTTCCTGACCCAGAGATCAAATCTGCCTCTCCTGCATTGGAAGGCAGATTCATTACCACTGCCCCACCTGGGAAAGCCAGATGAGCACCACTAATCCCTGCTTAACCCTGGTCTTCCTAGTGTAAAAGCCCATGAACCTCCCACAGAGCCTAGTAGTTGGACAAGCTATCCCCACACTCTGATGCTCACGCACAGAGCACCCAGGCAGCTCCATGAAGAATCTCACCCTCAGAAAAGTTTCCCACCTCTCAGAGGCAGCCAAGAGCAAACCATTCCATGTTCACATGCATCTTGGCCGGGTCCCAGAACTTGGAAGTAGCAAAGCCTCTTTATCTAGGGGTGAATGGTTCTCAACACCAACAATTTTAGTTGGTCCCATTCCAGGGTCTTATTAGTAACACACCCAAGGAAGGAAATGTGCATTTCTGAAGTCACTGCGGGGTGCAGGGACTCTGCATTGCAGACTTGGACATTGTGTGATATCTGACTCAACAGCAGTGTGAGTGGTCCAGTCTTGCCGCTAGTGATGAAGCGTTTAAATCAAACAAGTGTCATGAGAGACTGGCGTCTGAAAGTTGACCTGATTTCCTAATACAAAGTCCTCGGTTTAACTTGCCTAAGATTGTTACTTTTCCTCTTTGGACTGAAAATCAGGGATTGTATTTCACTACCTGGATGCGTCACTTTTTCTCATATGCTACAGAAATACTGAAGCAGCTGGTGTGTAGTTGACCACAGTGCTGTGCTAGTTTCAGGCGTACAGCAAGGTGATGCTTCTGATCTTCTTCCCCAGGAAATCTGCCCTCTACCTTTGGAAATACAAAGATGCCAGCTGGAGCATCCATCTCCCAAGCTTCCAAGTCAGTTACCAGGCTGTCCAGTGAACATCCAGCAAACATGATTATTTGCTTTAAAGGCTCACAACTGAGTCTGTTTTGAAAAACGCATATTACACAAACAATAGTCAGTCTACTTTCCTTGGCTTCTTAACCTTTGTTCTCACTAAAACTCAGATTATTTCCCCATTTGCATTCTGAATATGGCCTTGAATGATCCACAAAGCTCTTCTGAGCCCCTCCCCTGGAGGGAACTATTACCTTATGTTTCTCTTCACCATCTGTTTCTTTTCTGCAAAGCTTTTTGAAGCTCAGCCTCTTGGAACAAGAGAATAACAAAGATGAAATTTATTGCCATCGATCACTTTTATATAAAGCCAAATGTCTTCCAGCTACTCTGAATTGATTTTCTTTTCCCCCTCGAGAAAGTAGCAGAAAGGAGTTAGCAACCACGCAGGGGACCAAATCAATACAGAAATGACGGGAATTTCATGGAGGCAATTGTGTGTAGAAAAGCAGAGAGCTCGCAGGACTAGTTAATAGAAGTAAGTTGCTTATTCAGCATTATTATCAACTCACTAGGTGGACTATAAAGATAGAAGATTTTCTCCTTAATATATGTCCCTACTCCATTGTGCAAAGAATTCAGTCATTCACTGCTTCCTTTCCATCATTCAGACCCAGTTGAGGTCTCCCATGACGACATTCAGGAGTGCCCACTGTATGTGTAGCATCATAATGTTAGGAGTAATGAGCTCAGCAGTCAGGCAAGAGCGTGATAATTGTAATGATAGTAATAAAATACTGTTACTTGAACACAGTTACTTACTTCCTCTGAGAGCTAAAAATATGTAATGGTTGTACTTTCTCTCCACTTTGACCCCTCATAGACATTGATTACTGTGTCTTCCTTAAGGTATCTTTAAATTAAAAAAAAAAAAAAACCACAACATTGAACTATATATAACTCCAACTTGGCCATTTTAACCATTTTTAAGTATACAATTTAGTGGCATAAATTGCAGTCACTGTATGGTGACACCATCACCACTATTTTTAAAACTTTTCCATTAGTCCAAAAAGAAACTCTGTACCCACTAAACATAGCCCAAGTAACTGATGCCCTCTGATCTATTTTTTCACCTGCACTTTATGTTTTTTCTTCTGGTTTTATTGAGATATAATTGGTACACAGCCCTGTGTAATTTAATGTGGACAGCATAATGACTTGACTTACTTATATAGTGAAATATTTACCACAATAGGGTTAGTGGACATCTATCATTTCCTAGACACAACATTAAAGAAATAGAAAAGAATACATTTTTCTTGTGATGGAAACTTAGAGGATTTACTCTCTTAACTCTCACGTGTAACATACAGCAATGCTGAATATTGTTTATCATGTTGTTACATCACTGAAAGTGAAAGTGTTAGTTGCTCAGTCATGTCTGGCTCTTTGTGACACCATAGACAGTAACCTGCTAGGCTCCTCTGTCCATAATAGTCTCTAGGCAAGAATGCCGGAGTGGGTTGCCATTCCCGTCTCCAGGGATCTTCCCAACCCAGTGATTGAACCTGGGTTTCCTGCATTGCAGGCAAATTCTTCACCATCTGAGCCACCAGGAAATGTTTAATTATCTTATAACTGGAAATTTATACCTTTTGACCTCCTTCATTCGTTTCCCCTTTGACTAACACCCCCCCGCCCCGGCCCCACACACACTTCTTTTTTTTTTAAATTTATTTTAATCAGAGGCTAATTACTTTACACTATTGTGGTGGGTTTTGCCATACATTCACATGAACCAACCATGGATGTATGCGTGTTCCCCATCCTGACCCTCCCTTCCACCTCCCTCCCCATCCCATCCTTCGGGGTCATCCCAGTGCACCAGCCCTGAGCACCCTGTCTCATGCATCGAACCTGGACTGGCGATCTGTTTCACATACGATAATATACATGTTTCAGTGCTGTTCTCTCAAATCATCCCACCCTCGCCTTCTCCCACAGAGTCCAAAAGTCTGTTCTTTACATCTGTGTCTCTTTTGCTGTCTCACATATAGGGTCATTGTTACCATCTTTCTAAATTCCATATATATGCGTTAATATACTGCATTGGTGTTTTTCTTTCTTTCTTACTTCACTCTGTATAATAGGCTGTAGTTTCAACCACCTCATTAGAACTGATTCAAATGCCTTCTTTTTAATGGCTGAGTAATACTCCATTGTGTATATGTACCACAGCTTTCTTATCCATTCATCTGCGGATGGACATCTAGGTTGCTTCCATGTCCTGGCTATTGTAAACAATGCTGCTATGAACATTCCCCCCCACCCCCAACTTGTGGTAGCCACAAATCTGACCTCTCTTTCTATGAGTTTGTTTTTGAAGTGTAATTGATATTCATTATGTTAGTTCCTGGTACACAATTTAACTATTTGATGTTTCTATACTTTTCAAAATGATCACCATGATAAGTCTTGTTGTCATCTGTTACCACACAAAGATATTGGATAATTATTCCTATATTCATACACTGTACATTTCATACCCGTGGTTCATTTACTTTATAATAAGTTTGCACCCTGTAATCTCCCTCCCCTATTTCTCTTTCCCCCAGCCCCTTCCCCTCTGGCAACCACCTGTTCTCTGTATCTATGACTTTGTTTCTGTTTAGCTGTCTTTGTCCATTTGTTTTGTTTTTAGATTCCATGTATAGGTGAAATCATACAGTATTTGTTGCTGTTTTTCTGACTGACTTCACTTAGCATTATACCTGTTAGGTCCTTCCATATTGTTGCAAATAGCATGATTTCATTTCTTTTTTATGGCTGAGTAAGATTCCAGTATGTGTGTACACACACCCACATATATGTATACATATGTAATCACATCTTCTTTATCCAGTCATCTGCAGATGTGCACTTGCATTGCTTTCATAACTTGGCTATTGTAACTAATGCTGCAGTGAACATAGGTGTGGATATATAGTTTTGAATTCGTGTTTTTATTTTCCTAAGATAAATACCCAGAAGTGGAATTGTATGATAGTTATATTTTTAACTAGTGGATTGCATGGTAGTTATATTTTTAATATTTTGAGAAATCTTGTACTGTTTTCCACTGTGACTGGACCAGTTTACATTCCCAGCAACAGTGGACAAGGGTGCCCTTTACTCCATGCTCTTGCCATCACTTTTTTATTTGTTGATAATAGCCATTCTGACAGGTGTGAGGTGATAACTCATTGTGCTTTTCATTTGCATTTTCACGAAGCTCATGGCATCTGGACCCATCACTTCATGGGAAATAAATGGGGAAACAGTGGAAACAGTGTCAGACTTTATTTTTCTGGGCTCCAAAATCACTGCAGATGGTGACTGCAGCCATGAAATTAAAAGACGCTTACTCCTTGGAAGAAAAGTTATGACCAACCTAGATAGCATATTCAAAAGCAGAGACATTACTTTGCCAACTAAGGTCCGTCTAGTCAAGGCTATGGTTTTTCCTGTGATCACATATGGATGTGAGAATTGGACTGTGAAGAAGGCTGAGCACCGAAGAATTGATGCTTTTGAACTGTGGTGTTGGGGAAGACTCTTGAGAGTCCCTTGGACTGCAAGGAGATCCAGCCAGTCCATTCTGAAGGAGATCAGCCCTGGGACTTCTTTGGAAGGAATGATGCTAAAGCTGAAACTCCAGTACTTTGGCCACCTCATGCGAAGAGTTGACTCATTGGAAAAGACTCTGATGCTGGGAAGGATTGGGGGCAGGAGGGGAAGGGGACGACTGAGGATGAGATGGTTGGATGGCATCACGGACTCAATGAACGTGAGCCTGAGTGAACTCCGGGAGATGGTGATGGACAGGGAGGCCTGGCGTGCTGTGATTCATGGGGTAGCAAAGAGTCGGACACGACTGAGCAACTGAACTGAACTGAACTGAATGATGTTAAGTATCTTCTTATGTGCCTGTTGGCCAAGTGCATGTCTTCCCTGGGAAAATATTCAGGTCCTCTGCCCATTTTTTGGTTGGGTCGTATTTTGATGATTAGTTGTTTGAGTTATTGTACATTTTAGATATTAACCCCTTGTTGGGTATATTTTTTGCAGATAGCTTCTCCCATTCAGTAGGTGGCCTTTCTGTTTTATTGAGTTTCTTTTGCTATGCAAACAGATTTTAGTTTGATGTAGTCCCATTTGTTTATTTTTGCTTTTGCTTCTCTTCCCTGGTGGCTCAGATGGTAAAGCGTCTACCTACAATGCTGGAGACCCGGATTCAATCCCTGGGTCAGGAAGATCTCCTGGAGAAGGAAATGGCAACCCACTTCAGTATTCTTGCCTGGAAAATCCCATGGACAGAAGAGCCTGGTAGGCTGCAGTCCATGGGGTCGCAAAGAGTCAGACATGACTGAGCAACTTCACTTTCTTTCTTTTCTTTTTTCTCCTGCCTAAAGAGACATATTCAAAAAAATACATTTCTAAGACCAATGTCAGAGACCATACTGCCTATATTTTCTTCTGAAAGTTTTTTAGTTCATATCTTACATTTAAGTCTTTACTCCATTTTGAGTTTATTTTTGTGTATGATATGAGAAAATAGTCCAATCTGATTCATTTACTTCGTTAGTTAGATATATTCCCAGGTATTTTTTTTTATGTGACTGCAAATGGGATTATTTTCTTAATTTCTCTTTCTGATAGTTTCTTGTTACTGTATAGAAACACAACAGATTTCTGTATATTAATTTTGTACCCCGCAACTTCACTGAATTCATTGATGAGTTCTAGCGGTTTTTGGTACAGTTTTAGAATTTCATATTGTAGTGTCATCTGCAAACAGTGACAGTTTTACTTCTTTCTTTCCAGTTTGGATTCCTTTTGCTTATTTTCTTGTCTGATTGCTAGGACTTTCAATACTGTGGCGAATAAAAACTTCCACACAGCCCTCTGAAGTAACCAATCCTTCTGACACTTTGATTTCAGGCTTTTAGCCTCCATAACTGTGAGGCAATACATTCCTGTCATTTAAGTGACTAAATTTATAGTACTTTGTTATGGCAGCCCGAGCAATTGAGACAGTTCCCAAGTTTGGATTTATTCCCATTTTTAATCAGGATTTGGAAAAGCTGGGCTAATTCTCTTCTGTCTGATTTATCATGCTGGATCTACTTTGTAGGTTTCAAGTTCAAAACTCATATGAGATTTTCTTTTCGCATTTCCCACCATGTATTTTGAAACCATTTGAATGTGACTGGTAATGTCTCCTTCCTTGAAACTTCTGATATTCATCTTTTAGCGAGGTTTTTGAGAATTCACAAACCCTTTGGTTAACATTTAAAATAGATTTTGACGAATGAAAAAAAAAATGCAGCTCTAGGTCCAAGGAAATCTGACAGGAGCAGCAGAATCACTGTGAGACAGGAAGACCGCTCTTAGACTGTCCAGGACTCTGTCTCCTTGGTGGGTAGAGCCTATCGGCTCAGCCATGCCTCATGGAGCCACTGCCTCTTTCAGCATTTGGATTTGCTGTTTTTATTCCTGGAGCCCAACTGCAGAAATTAATGCCTGTCTGTATGGTTCTGTCAGAAGGTGCTCAGTGTTTTTCAGAACAAAATACCGATACGCCATGAAAAAATGTGCATTGATATAATGTCTCTGTTTGAACTTTCAACCCACATTCACGTTGATCCCAGTTTCCTTTGGTCCTGGCATTCTGGAAGGGAGGGGGGCCACTCACCCATGGCCAGCACACTGACCAAGCCAATGGTCACATGTAACTACAAATGTGTATGAACCTGAAAGAATCTCATATTCCCTTTGAGGTGGAGCAGGTTGTCTCCCCCTTAGCAGAATCATCCTCCAGGTCAGGTCAGAGTCAAAGCTCAAAGATTACAGACCTTGAGGTAGTTATTGAGCAGATTCAGAAGGAAGCATGCATGAGTCAGAAAGAAATGCTTGGCAGGACCAGACAGATATTTTAGGCCACATCTCTGCTTCTCAAGGTTACTCTGACCCCCCAGATTCCAGAAGCAAAATCGAAATGGAAGACTCCTGCTGCTCAGAGCAAGTGGAGGCAGCATGTGTGGTAAAAGGAACTAGGATTGAGGGCAGGCATTCCTGGGTTCAAGTCCTGGCTCCAAGTCCTGGCTCATCTGCTTGTCTGCTTCTAGTTGGATAACCTTGAGAAGACCGACTGATTCACCAATATGACCTTCACGTCCTGCATCATAGCCACCTCACAGGGCTTCTGTTAAATGAGGTCATATTAGTAAATCTGTGCAGCTGACAGTTGACTGGCTTGAATGGTTCAGAGTGAGGTACAGCCATACTCAGTATTTGTTGGGAGACCAGAGGATACATGTGACCTGAGAGGAGCTCAAGGTGAGATTCCGGGGGAGTTTACATGAAAGAAAGCCCTGAATAATGGTTCCACCCAGCATAGCCTTGGGCTGGGATCACAGTTGGTACCAGACTGGGTTCCAGAGGGAATCCCAGATCAGAGAATCTCCTGCCCAGCTCTTCTGTGCCTGAGCCACTTACCCAACTGTCCCGAGGGCCCTAGAATAGGGATATAGTCAGTGGATCAGCTTCTGGATCCCAGATGCTCTCAACTGTTTGAGGACACAGAACTAGGATGTGTCCTTATCAGCCTCTTAGTTTTCATCCCACGTACCTTCTTTTGCCTGAATGCCCCGAGAGCCAGTGAAGAAGGTATGTTCATCACCCTACCACCTTGAAATCTCCTTGGGTTCAAGGCCTCTGTGTATGAGATTAAATTTGTTCCAGTGTCAAAATAAGAAAGTTCAACAGCTTTAGCATTTTAAAAGACAGAGAATGCTTGGGTAGAATAAGTGCCTTTGAAAAGGCAACTGTTTTTCTTCATGAAAGTTATTTCTGGGACAAAAATTAACATTCTGTCCCTTATCTGTGTAAATTTCAAATGCTTTTCCCTTACAAAGGCTAGTGAAGTTGAAATTCCACACCCTTCGAAACATGCCTAAGTTGGCTTCTCTTGGCAGAAATACAAAGTAGGAACAAGAATCCAAATCTATGTGGCATATAAACGAAGAGGCAGAAATTCTGGGCACATTCCTGCGATCACTGGCACAGTTCCAGAGTGAGGCCTTAAAATAGGATGAGCTTTTACAACTGCCTCCCCTATGTGGGCATACGTTCCATGCCCCGGGCCTCCTGCAGGACTCAGGCATGTCATTCAGTACCCTGTCTTAATACGTGCATCACTGTCACAGGGAACAGTTTCCCAACGACCTTGACATGTCAGAGGTTTGACAATAGAGAGCCAGAGGCACCTTGAGAAGGTCACTGGTTGGAAATCCTCTGTTAGTCAGTTTGGGACCATTGTAATAGACTGGGTGGTTTAGACAGTAGATATTTTCATGGTTCTGGAGACTGGGGAGTCCAAGGTCAAGGAAACAGTTGATTTTTTGGTGAGGACTCTCTTCCTGGTTTGTAGGTGATTGCCTTCTTGCTATATTCACAGAGAGAATATAGAGAACAGAAGCTTTGGTATCTCTTGCTCTTACTCTGCGAGCACTAACCCCATCATGGAGTTTCTACCCTCGTGACCTCATCTAAACTTGATTACCTTCTAAAGACCCTGCCTCCACATACTGGGGTAAGAATTCTGGGGACACTCAGACATGGAGTCAATAGCTCCCAGCAGCTCCAAAAACCCTTGAGTGGCCAAATGATTTCCTTTAGGAATAGTTCTTAGGCTTTCCTTTTTTGTGTGCTAAAAAATCCTGAATACAATCAGGAGAGCAATCACTTGCTGCAAATTAGAGTCTCTAAACTCTGAGTTGGTTGATGAATGACAGCTGGGAGGAAGGCCCTTGTCCAGGAACAGGGTGTCTTGTTCAATTTTTTTTTTGTTGTTATTGTTGAATCTTTTGATTCAAGGTTTAGATGAAGAACCAGAGAACAGGCCTATCAAAGGTGCCAGTAGCACGAGGCTTACCCAGAGGGGATGGGTGTGAGAATTAGATTTCCAGAAAACTCCTTGGGCAGAAGCAGTGAGTCAGATCTTATAAGGTGAAATTTAATGGAGCTGGCTTCATGAGACTGTGCAGTTGAATTTCAAAAATATAAAAACTACTTAAGTAGAAATTGGGGACGATGTCTTTAATAGCATTTTGGGTGGAGAGGACACACATTCCAGTCAAAACTGGTTTCATGTGAATGGAAAATGTGGTGTCTCTGCTGGAAAAGGCAGAGACAGTAATAATAGAAGCATGTCACCTGGAGGGAAGGAGAAAATAGCCTGTTTATACCCGCCTGTACCCCACGTCCCTGTCCAGACCTCACTCTCAAAGGTGGAAACGGGCTCACTGGACTGTGTACAGAGGAAGTTTCAGGCAGGATGGTGCAGAGATGCAGAGCTTTGCACTCAGAGAGTTCCACAAACCAGGGAATGGGCAGCCTGTAAAAGGATGACTTGGAGCCCAGTTGCTGCTTTCAGGTGTCAGGGAAAAGAATAAACCTAAATTTATTTGGCATGACATATTAGGGAAAGATTAAGGAAACTAATGAAAGCTACTGGAGCGTAGATTTTAATCTAATTGAAAACTTTGCATAGTCAGAAATATACTTAACACTTCTTGTGCTCACAGCCAGGGCCTGGACATCCTGACAAGGGTCCACTTCAGAAATCTTTAAACTCGGTGTCTCATTGTGTTAGGTTTAGGTTCAGCTGGGAAGGTTAAGAAATCCCAAAGTAACAGTGACTTAAAACCACACAGGGCTTTATATCCTCCTCACATGCAAATCAAAATAAGAACAGAAAATTCCAGAGGCAGGAGACAAGGCAGGCTCCTCTGTGTCTCTTCACCCGCCTTCCTGAGCTGCCTCAGGGGCCAAGACGGCCTCTCCTGTGGGGAAGGAAGTAACAGCGGGGAGAGAGAAAGGGTTCACTTCATTCCTTTCCAGAAGCTTCCGCACCACCCTCACTGGCCTGACTGAGCCCAAGTTGGAGTCTTGATGTGCGTGATGATGCTCCAGTCTAAAAAGGGAATCCTCATGGAGGCAAGAGGGGATGGATGTGCAAGGCGGCGGAATTTCGGCCACACTGGCGAAGACCGCAGCCTGCACGTTTCTTCCCCTTGTTTCGCCGTTCCTTCTGCGGCTCCCCTGCCGCCGTCACGCAGGCTGCTGCTCCTGGATCCCACCGGCTTCCTCTCGCCTCCCGCCTCCGCCTCCCGGCCCGTGCCCCTGCGGCTTTCCCTCAGCAGCCAGGGCTCTCAGCTGCGTCATCTGTCCTGTTTACTTTCCCGGGAGCATCCTCTGCTCCCCTTTCCCCCGACCTGCCTTCACCACACTCACCGATTCAGTTCTACCCCTGGATCTAGAACCTACCTTTTACCCTTCTAGATGGGAATGGTCTAGCTTTCCTGGAGGTTATGACAAAACTGTGGATATTGGTGTATTTGTTAAGTGACTGAGAATGAAACTCAGTAGCTGAATCTTCAATTGTTCTGTTTTAACAGTATGCTTCTTTTTCTGTATGTGTTTCTGGAGTAGAATGCACAGGAAGCACCATAGAAGGTCTTAGGCCAGAGGGGTGACATAGAGTCACATGAGTGAGAGTCAGGATTTGGGAACTGACTGTGTTGTGATGCTGTATTTACTTTCAGAGAATGGAAATCTCTAGCTTATTGAAGAAGTGCTATGTGCGTGCTCAGTCGTGTCCGACTCTGTGACCCCATGGACTATAGCCCACCAGGCTCCTCTGTCCATGGATTTTCCAGGCAGGAATACTGAAGAGGGTTGCCATTTCCTACTCCAGGGAATCTTGCTGACCCAGGATTAGGACCTACGGCTCTTGCATCTTCTGCATTGGCAGGCAGATTCTTTACCACTGAGGCACCTGCGAAAAGAAGATATAAGTCAGTGGATTTGATGCTTATAAAATCTTTGGAAGGGTTGGAGGAATGGGTTCTCAGTGGGTCTCTGGGAGTATACCTTCCAGAAAAACTCCCTCACAAGGGCATGCTGTGGACACTGCTCTTCTGCCAGGGTCAGGAAGGTAGGGAGTCAGGGGCTCACTGATGCTGCAGGTGCTCTTCTCTGGAGCACATGGCCAGCACCAGAATCAGGGAACCAGAAGCTGCTGTTTCTGCACCTGCCCATCTGTATCCAGCACACTGGTCCCTTGATACTGAGCTGCCATGCAGAAAACACAGCAAAAAGAAAACACACCCATGACAGTGCTTTCTACCGGCAGCAGGGAAGGAGTGGCTGTTGTTGATAGCCTCTGTGTCAGATCTGCCTTCATCCTAACCTGCAGAATCTAACATAGTCCAGAATATCACCGCAAGGTAGTTTTAAGGCCTGTGTGCTGGAGAAGTTCAGAGTTAATGTTGAGTGTCAACCCACAATATCAGGTGTAGGTGGGAAGAGTTCTAAGTGTTTAAGCAGAGAAACAAAGACATGATTTGACTTAACCTTTCCAAAGATCACTGTGGCATCTCTGGGAAAGGACCTCAGGAGAGAGCAAGAGAGGACGAGGTCAGGAAATGAGGGGCATCCATTGGAGGATATCGTACAGAATAGGTGAGAGGTAAGGGGCTGGGCTCGCACCTGGAAGGCAGTGGTGCAGGTGAGAAGAGTGGGAAGATTTGGTGGGGGTGGTTTGAAAGTAGAAAGTCAAACACATCCAAAACTGGGAAGAGAAACCAACTTCCCAGATAGTTTGGATATTGGGGTATAAGGAAAAGAGGAGACAAGAATGAATCCAGAGTTGTTGGCCTGAGCAATTAGAAACCATTCCCTGAGATGGGGAAGACCATGAGAGAATCAGATTTAGTCAGGGAAGTAGAAGCTGTAAGTAGAGATGTCATGTAGTCATGGAGAGAACCATCACGTAGGTGGCATTTGTAGTCATAAGACCCAATGAACTGAAGTATGTATGTTTATTAGAAAAGAAGCTGGAGGACTGAGCCCCAGGGCATTGCAGTGTTTAGATGGCAAGACAGACGGTAAAGAGCATTCATGCAGCGTAGGAGACTGAGAAGGGCTGGCCAGTAAAGTAGGAGGATTGAGACAGCAAGTTCTAGAACCCAGAAGAGAGAGCAAGTCAAGGAGGAGGAACTTAGCCCTTGTGTCTGACACTGCTGGTGGGCTGTGTCCCCGAGGAGTGGAGCTGACAGAGGTCAGGGTGTGGATTTTGGTGGAACAGTAAAAGCAAAATCCAGATTGGAGGAGGTTCCGGAGAGAAGGCAAATTCAGACAGTGCTTTGAAGAAAATTTTCTGTGAAGGGGAGCAGAGAAATGATTTAGGAGCTTGATGTGGATGCTTATGGGATTTTTTTTCAAGTGGGTCATTTTAATAGAGCAGGTGTGTTTGCTGGTGGGAATAGTCCAGAACTGAGGGAAGATTTGATGACTAAAGTAACACTTTATTATATATTCTGGGTTCTGTTTTTTTCTACTTGACATTATGAGTCTTTTCCTGTTTTGATTTTTGCAGATGACTTTTAATAACTGTATTATATTACCTGGGATGAACATAATGCTTATAAAAGCCTTCTCCATTTGTTGTGTTTGGGCTGTTTGCTCTTTTTGCTACTATAAATAACACTAGGAGGAGCATCTCTCTTTATTTGTCTCCCTACCTTTGTCTATTTTTATCATTTCTGGCTGAGGGGTTTAAATATTTTAAAGTCTCATATATTGACATGTTTGCTTTCCAAAAGTCATCTTCCCAGTTTTCAGTTTGGAATTTAAACACTTTTCTTTCAAAGGTCAGTTTTTCATTGCAATCCTAAAGAAAGGCAATGCCAAAGAATGTTCAAACTACTGTACAATTGCACTCATCTCACATGCGCCCAAAGTAATGCTCAAAAATTTCCAAGTAGGCTTCAACAGTACAGGAACCGAGACTTCCAGATGTTCAAGCTGGATTTAGAAAAGGCAGAGAAACCAGAGATCAAATTGCCAACATCCACTGGAACATGGAGGAAGCAAGAGAGTTCCAGAAAAACATCTACTTCTGTTTCATTGACTACACCAAAGTCTTTGACTGCATGGATCACAACAAACTATGGAAAATTCTTCAAGAGATGGGAATACCAGACCACCTGACCTGCCTCCTGAAAAATCTGTATGCAGGTCAAGAAGCAACAGTTAGAACTGGATATGGAACAACAGACTGGTTCCAAATCGGAAAAGGAGTACGGCAAGGTTGTTATATTGTCATCCTGCTTATTTAACTTATATGTAGAGTACATCATGCAAAATGTTGGGCTAGATAAAGCAGAAGCTGGAAAGAGGATTGCCAGGAGAAATATCAATAACCTCAGATACACAGATGACCCCACCCTATGGCAGAAAGCAAAGAAGAACTAAACAGCCTCTTGATGAAAGTGAAAGAGGAGAGTTAAAAATTTGGCTTAAAACTCAACATTCAGAAACTAAGATTGTGGCATCTGGTCCTGTCACTTCATGGCAAATAGATGGGGAAACAATGGAAACAGTGACAGAGTTTATTTTGGGGGGCTCCAAAATCACTGCAGGTAGTGATTGCAGCCATAAAATTAAAAGATGCTTGTTTCTTGGAAGGAAAGCTATGACCAACCTAGACAGCATATTAAAAAACAGAGACATTACTTTGCCAACAAAGGTCCATCTAGTTGAAGCTATAGTTTTTCCAGTAGTCATGTATGGATGTATGTGAGAGTTGGACCATAAAGAAAGCTGAGTGCTGAACAACTGATGCTTTTGAACTGTGGTGTTGGAGAAGACTCTTGAGAGTCCCTTGGACAGCAAGGAGATCAAACCAGTCTGTCCTAAAGGAAATCAGTCCTGAATATTCATTGGAAGGACTGATACTGAAGCTGAAACTCCAATATTTTGGCCACTTGATGTGAAGAACTGACTCCTTGGAAAAGACCCTGATGCTGGGAAAGATTGAAGGCGGGAGGAGAAGGGAACGACCGAGGATGAGATGGTTGGATGGCATCACCGACTCAATGGACATGAGTTTGAGTAAGCTCTGGGAGTTGGTGATGGACAGGAAATCCTGGCGTGCTGCAGTCCATGGGGTTCCAAAGAGTTGGTCACGATTGAGCTACTGAAGTGAACTTTCTTTCAAAGAACACAGCAGCTTCTCTAGACGTGACTTCTATCTCAGTGTCAAGCTGATATATTTGTTAAATATTGGAAGTTCAGAAAAATGCCCCAAATGGCCCCACATCACTTTAACAAAATTGCTTAGAAGCAGTTGATAAAATTTCACTGCCAAGAATTGTTCTTTTTGCTTTATATATATTTGATAAAGTTCCCAGTGGGAGAGCTGAGTTACACTGAAAAAAAAAAAAAAAAAAGAATCATTAAGCGAGGGATTTTATCTAGATCTTTCAGTTGTTACCTGTTAAACTGACTGATGTTCTTTAACTGCACACACAGAACTTTTCTGACAGTCCTACTTATTGCTTCAGAATGGCTTAATGCTTCAAATAAAAGTCTAGATGACTTTTTCTGCTGCTGCTGCTGCTGCGTCGCTTCAGCCGTGTCCGACTCTGTGAGACCCATAGAAGGCAGCCCACAAGGCTCCCTCATCCCTGGGATTCTCCAGGCGAGAACACTGGAGTGGGTTGCCACTTTCTTCTCTACAAAACACAACATAGTCATAGATAATTTCCTGCTTTTCTACAGTCTCCCTTTGGAACTATAGATAGTCAAAATCTTAACCTTTTGAATTGATGCTTTTGAACTGTGGTGTTGGAGAAGACTCTTGAGAATCCCTCGGACTGCAAGGAGATCCAACCAGTCCATCCTAAAGGAAATCAGTCCTGAATATTCACTGGAAGGACAGACTGATGCTGAAGCTGAAACTCCAATACTTTGGCCACCTGATGCAAAGAACTGACTCATTAGAAAAGACCCTGCTGCTGGGAAAGATTGAGGGCAGGAGGAGAAGGGAACAACAGAGGATGAGATGGCTGGATGACATCACCGACTCGATGGATGTGAGTTTGAGTAAAGTCCAGGAGTTGGCGATGGACTGGGAGGCTTGGCATGCTGCAGTCCATGGGGCTGCAAAGAGTCGGACACGACTGAGCGACTGAACTGAACTGACTGCAAATCTTCACCACACTGATGTTCTGATTTTGATGTGCTGAAAATGTGAGTAATTTTTAGTTCTAATTTTCTGTATATTACTATTTGTACAGGCTAGATGGCCTTAAAGGATAAAGTGTGGTTTTTTTTTGCCTTTTTTTTTGATAATGGAAGTTAATTACAGCATTTACAATCATTTTAGATCCCATTATAAAAGCCCAAAAGAAAATCACTCAATGACAATGTAGAGCTTTTGAAAAACAAAGTTCTCCTTTTCAGTGTAGGTTCTCAAACTCTTATCTGCATTTCCAGAATTTAAAAAATAAAGCTCAAAAATTGAAAATCTTTTTTTTTCTTTTTTTTAAAATTTAAATTTATTTATTTTAATTGGAGGCTAATTACTTTACAATATTGTATTGGTTTTGCCATACATCAACATAAATCCACCGTAGCTCATTTGGCTGTGAAATTTGACCTTAGCTGACATGAGGCTATAGTTGGTCTTTTGCAGAGTTATTAATGTATTTGATTACTGATGCTGCTTTAGAACACTGATGAAAAAATCCTAATATGAAGGCACCAAGGGTTTCGGAAGAGGGATGTTGAACCTGAGTTACTTTTCCTTTCCAGTTCTAATGTATTGCTCACTAATGTCTCCTCCTTTGAAAATACTTGGTGAGATGTACAGATCTGATCAATAACTGAGCTCTAAAATACAGTCTAAGTGTAAACTAGGACTAAGTAGCACCAACATCATATTTCCCCTTTTCTGTTGAAATTCATTATGCCCAGTCAAAATAGTAAAAGGGTTTTTGTTTTTTTTGTTTTCTTTTTTTAGTAAAAGGGTTTTGATGATTACAGAATAAACATCAAAGTCTGGTTAAAGTATCATAGGTATTTTCATTTTTATTCTGAGGTCCCTCTAGCACATATGTATATTCTTGATATTTTTGACATATAATTGATACTTTTATCAGTTTACTGATAAGAAGGAATTTATTTCTATGGCCAAATTGTTCCTGATTGAGATTGTGGAAACAAGTGAACTGATACTAGTAGCAGTAGTATTGGCATTGTATAACAATTCCCTAGGACTATGGCAGTATGGGCACATGACTCAGACTGGCCAGTAGAATATTTTATCTCCATGGGCACAGCCGTTTCCTCCAGTGTGGGAGTGAGCATCTCATCCAACAGGGATGATTCTGGGATTGATTCAGATGCTGAGAATAAGGGACAAGGGAAGAGAGATCTCATTTTCTGAGACCATCACCTTAAAGAACTGCTGAGCAGTCATGAGCATCATTTTATACAGAGCCTGACCTCCAATTAGGTGATGACAAGCAGAGTCAAATAGAGCTGAGAAATGGAGAGAGAGGGAGAGGACAAAGAGTGTAAGAGAGGAAGAAATACTTGATGACATCTTTTGAACATCTTCATCAAACTGTGCCTGAAATTACAAAATGACTTTACCAGTGATATGAGCAAACAAATGCCATTTTGGTTTTACCTATTTGGATTGACCTGTTTATTTCATTCAATATAATGACTCAAGATTCATCCATGTTGTAGCATAATAGTATTTTTTAAGGTAGAATGACATTGCATCTTAAAAAAAATAAGGTGGAATAATATTCTTTTTTAAGGTAGAATAATACTCCATTGTGTGTGTCTATATATATATATCATGTTTCAATTCATTCATACATCAATGGACATTTAAGTCTATTTAAGTCCTACATCTTGATTAGCATGAATAGTGCTACAGTGTATGAGGGAACACTAGTATCTCTTTGAGATCCTGATTTTTGTTCTTTTGGATAAACACGCAGAAGTAAGTTTGCAAGATCATATGGTACTTTTAATTTTAATTTTTTTAGGAATATCCATATTGTTTTCTGTAGTAACTGTGCCATTTTGCATTCCCACCAACAGAGTATAGGAGTTCCCACATCCTTGCCAACACTTGCTGTTTGTCTTTTTTTTTTTTTTTTAATAGTCATCCTAAGAAGTATGAGGTTGTAACTTGTTGTGATTTGCACTTACATTTCCCTGGTTAGTGATGTTGAGTGCCTTTTTGTATGCTTTTTGGTATTTGGAGAAATGTCTGTTCTAGTCCTTAGCACTTTTTAAAATTGAGTTATTGGTTATTTGCTGTTGAATTGTAGGAGTTCATTATATAGTTAGGAAATTAACTCATTATCGGATACAATTAGCACACATTTTCTCCCATTTCGTAGTTTGCCTTTTCACTTTTATTTCCTTTCATGCAGTTTCATTTTCTTATTTGTGCTTTGTATTCTTGTTATCTGTGCCTTTGGTGTCATATCTATGAAAGCATTGCCAAGACCAAAAGCTTTTATCCCATGTTTTCTTCTAAGAGTTTTATGGTTTTAGGTCTTATGTTTTCATTGATCCATCTGTCTTATCTTTATGCCAGTACCGTACTGTTTTTAATTACTGTTCAGTTCAGTCGCTCAGTTGTGACCAACACTTTGCTGGTGGGGCTGTTTACCTACTTTCATTTTCAGATAATTTATTGTTACTCTACAGAAATATAACAAATTTTTGCATGTTGATTTTGTATCCTACAACTTTACTGAGTTCATTTGTTAGCTCTAACAGATTTTTGTGGAGTTCTTACACATATAATATATACATATTATATATCAACATCTATTAATATATAAAAGATCATTTCATCTGCAAACAGGAAAAATTTTACTTCTTCCTTTCCAATTTGGATGCCTGTTATTTCTTTTTTCTTACCTAGCTGCTCTGGCTAGGACTTCCAACACTATATTGAACAGAGGTGCTGAATGTGGGCACCCTTGCCTGCTACTGATCTTAAAGGAAAAGCTTTCAAATGGGATCACAAATAATTCTGAATAGCCAAAACTGTGTTGAGAAGAAATAACAGCATCAAAAAGAATAAAATACTTCAGAATAATCTTAAGTAAGAAGGTGAAAGACTTTTACATTGAAAACTACAAAACAGTGATGAAAGAAATTAAAGAAGACACAAACAAATGGAAAGACATCCTGTGTTTATGGGTTGAAAAACTTAATATTGTTAAAATGCCCACATTGCACAAAACAATTTGCAACTTCATTGTAGTCCCTATCAAAATTCATGTGACATTTTTTATAGAAACAGAAAAAGCAACTTCAAAATTCGTATGAATCAGAAAGAACTCCAAATTACCAAATCAGTCTCTAAAGTGTTTGCTGTGATGTGATAATCACATAATAAAAAATCTCTTGAATAAAAAGAAGTAGGATACACCTTTTGATGGAGATGTGCATACATAGGAGCTGGCACACAGACACTGCTTTTTCACATCTCTTTCTAACTTCATGTCCAGTGATGTCATTTGGTGATCTGAAATCAGATATAACGGGAGTATTTACACCACAGAAACTGGCAAATTCTACAAGTAAGGAATTTTATCTGGAAAGCCAGTCATTAAAGTTTTAAAGCACACCACTGCCTACATGTAAATGGACCTGGTAGCTCATTTTTCACTTTTGTGAATTAGTATATACGTAAAACAGTCTATATAATGTAGTGATATTAATGTAATGAGTCTTAATGTTTGTTTCATAAAAACTCACTTTCATTCAGTCTAATAACTTGGAGTTATGAAATCGAAGATTTAAGTAGATCTCTAATTAAAACAGGTAGGATAATTTAAGAAACTGAAATTAAGGAAGTATTTCTCCTCAAGCTAAATTTTGACAAGAAATACAAATTTCAAAGAGGATTGTTTTGAGACATAGATTTTGTTCTTTAAACTAGTAAATGAACTTCAGAGATTAGGGTGCCAAGTGCGTTTACTGAGGTGTTGTGTAATTTGAGGCCTCCCTGGGAGTATAAGGCCCAGCATTCTAGTTTCCTGGTAGTTCATGCTGACTTTTCACTTGGAAAGTTTGGTCACTTTCTCCCTAACCCCCAGAACATTGCACCAAGCTACAGTAGAAGCAGATTGCTGAGACAGTGCTTCACTGTAATTGACATTCCAGTTGAGCTATTTCAAATCCTGAAAGATGATGCTGTGAAAATGCTGTACTCAATATGCCAGCAAATTTGGAAAACTCAGCAGTGGCCATGGGACTGGAAAAGGTCAGTTTTCATTCCAATCCCAAAGAAAGGCAATGCCAAAGGATGCTCAAACTTCTGCACAATTGCACTCATCTCACATGCTGGTAAAGTAATGCTCAAAATTCTCCAAGCCAGGCTTCAATAGTGCATGAACCATGAGTTTTCAGATGTTCAAGCTAGCTTTAGAAAAGGCAGAGGAACCAGAGATCAAGTTGCCAACATCTGTTGCATCTTCGAAAAAGCAAGAGAGTTCCAGGAAAACATCTATTTCTGCTTTATTGACTATGCCAAAGTCTTTAACTGTGTGGATCACAACAAACTGTGAAACATTCTTTAAGAGATGGGAATTACCAGACCACCTGGCCTGCCTCCTGAGAAATCTGTATGGAGGTCAGGAAGCAACAGTTAGAACTGGACATGGAACTACAGGCTGGTTCCAAATCGGAAAAGGAGAACTTCAAGGCTGTATATTGTCACCCTGTTTATTTAACTTACATGCAGAGTACATCATAAGAAATGCTGGGCTGGATGAAGCATAAGCTGGGAGAAATGTCAATAACCTCAGATATGCAGATGATATCACTCTTATGGCAGAAAGTGAAGAAGAACTAAAGAGCCTCTTGATGAAAGTGAAAGAGGAAAGTGAAAAAGTTGGCTTACACCTCACCATTCAGAAAAGTAAGATCATGGCATCTGGTCCCATCACTTCATGGCAAATAGATGGGGAAACAGTGGAAATAGTGACAGACTTTATTTTCTTGGGTTCCAAAATCGCTGCAGATGGTGACTGCAGCCATGAAATTAAAAGACACTTGCTCCTTGGAAGAAAAGCTATGACCAACCTAGACAGCATATTAAAAGGCAGAGATGTTACTTTGCCAACAAAGGTCTGTCTAGTCAAGGCTATGGTTTTCCAGTAGTCATGTATGGATGTGAGAGTTGGACTATAAAGAAAGCTGAGCACCAAAGAATTGATGCTTTTGAACTGTGGTGTTGGAGGAGACTCTTGAGAGTCCCTTGGCCTGCAAGGAGATCCAACTAGCCCATCCTAAAGGAGATTATTCCTGAATATTAATTGGAAGAACTGATGCTGAAGCTGAAACTCTAGTCCTTTGGCCACCTGATGCAAAGAACTGACTCATTAGAAAAGACCCTGATGCTGGGAAAGATTGAAGGTGGGAGGAGAAGGGGATGACAGAGGGTGAGATGGTTGGGTGGCATCACTGACTCAATGAACATGATTTGAGTAAACTCTGGGAGTTGGTGATGGACAGGGAAGTCTGGTGTGCACAGTTCATGGGGTCGCAAAGAGTGGGACACGACTGAGCTACTGAACTGAACTGGCTTTAAATACTGTCATATGCTGAAGAGTCCAATTCATGTCTCCAGCCCAGACCTCTCCCTGCTCTTTAGATTCAAGTATTTGACTGATTACCTGACACCTCCATTCGGATATCTAGTAACATCTAAATGTATCATGTTCAAACTTCATCTGTCCTTTCTCTCCCCTACAGCAGTATCTGCTTCTCCTACAGCCTCTGCCTTCTCAAGAGATATTAACTGCATCTGCCAGACCCTCAGAGCTGTCTTAGTCTTTTTCTCTTCCAGCTCACATCCAGTTCATCAGCACAGTGCGTTGGCTCAGCCGTCAGACTGTATCCAGAGTGACTGCTTCCTGTGGGTGCTGCTGCTGTCACCCTGGCTAGTGGCACTGTCCTCTCTCCTGTGGCGTCACTGTGCCTTAACTCTCCTGCCTGCTTCACCCTTTCACTCTTTCCACAAGTGATTGCTAACACAGAACCCAGAGTGAGCCTGTTAGATCCTAATGGATCACGTCACTGGCCGGCTCGAAACCTCTAGTGCCTTCTCATTTCATGCACGGTAGAGGTCTGCATTCCTGCAGTGACCTGCCAAGCCCTGAGGACTTGCTGTTGCTTCCTCTCTGACCTCATCTCCTATCACTCTTCTGCTCCCTCACTCCCTTTCAGCCACATTGATCTCTTTGTAGCTGCTCCAACACATCAGATGTGTTTCCATCTCAGGGCCTTGGCATCTGCTGCTCCTTCCACCAGAATGCTCACTTCTCAGTCATCTGTGTGCCTGGCTTCCTCCTCTCCCTGAGGCCAGATGCTGTCTTCTCACGCAGGGCTTCCCTGACCCTATTCAAAGATCGCAAAACATCTCTCCAAGTCTAAGCACATTCTGTCCTCCTGTCCTGCCTTAGTTTTTCCCAAAGCGCTTAACATTTGGCCTGTAGTGGTCTTCTTACAAGCCAAGCACCTCGAACTGTGCCAGGCATGTTATGAATGCTAATAAATATTTGTTGAAAGAAGATCAGTGGATGGAGGAAGATTCATTGTGTCTTCTCCCAAAAGGGACACTGGGACAGTGAGGAGCCAGAGGGCAGGGTGCTGCCTTCAGAAGCAGCAATCTCCCATATGAGTGCAGTTTCTCTTCTCTGGCCTAAATGACCAAAATCAAGCATGACCTTAGAAACAGTAATTACCACATACATGAGAAGACAGGCTATGAGTGGAAACTGCAGAATCAGTGACCAGCCAATTTAGGTTACCCCAAATCTGTGGACTAGAGGAGTCAGATACAGAGTGCAGAACAGTTGCTGTGAGTTGTATAAATATATAAAGGACATAGTTATAAAGAAATACAAGGAATCAATAGAGAAACTTGAAAAAAACAAGGAATCAAAACTTTAGGAAACGGAAAACTGAATTGTTGATGTCAAATCACAGTGAGTGAGTTCCACAGCAGGTTAGTTACAACCAAGGAGAAGATGTATCTGAAGAATTTAGCTGAATTTACTGAAGAGAGATGACAAGAAGGAAAATATGAAAGAAAGGTTAAGGGACAAGGAGGGTTGAGTGAAAAATTCTAACTTGTAAGCAATTGGTGTCTCAGGAGCTTAAAGGGAGAAAATAGAGAGGAAATAGTTTAAATGAAAATGACTGCAAATTTTGCAAAATTTAAATGACATCTAAGAGGACTCCGGAAGTACAGTGTATCTCAAGAAGGATACTAAAGAGAAGCCCACACCTAGAAACACTGCAGAGGATCTGCAAACACCAAAGGAGAGGACAAGATCTTAGGAAAAGTTACAGAGAGAGGACGGACTGTGGCGTCGTGAGAGCAGACTTCTCAATGGCAGAAATTGACCTTAAAATACTGCGGAATGAAAATTACAAGATGTAGTGAGGATAAGTCAGCCAGAACCCAGCATTCCGCAACACTAACTCAGGAATAAAAGCAACACAAGCTATTTATAAATTTACAGTATCTGTAAAGGCGAATGTCTACTACAAAGAAACTTATTTCAAAAGAACTCTTACGTTATTGACTTCAAAAAGACTGCGATTCTCCAGGCCAGAATACTGGAATGGGTAACCTTTCCCTTCTCCAGGAAGTCTTCCCAACCCCGGGGTCAAACCCAGGTCTGTCTGAACCATCAGGGAAACCCTCAAAGAGAAGGAAAATGACTCCAAAAGAACAGTTGGGGTTGCAAGACCGAAGGGTAGACAGTAAAAGGGTGAATGTTTAGATAAACCCTTACAGGTGTCGTCTGTATGAAATTACAAGAGTGGCTGAGAGGCATTAACAAGCCGCTCAGAACTCCAGTGTCTCCCTGCCCTGTACCACCACAGAGCCTCCAGCCCCGCCAACACGCCTATTGCCTTTCTCTGCTGAGCCTCCCAGAGTCTCGCTCGGCCCACACTCCGCTGAGCGTCTGCTTGCAGTCTCCAGGGCGTTTCAGTGCACTGTTCTGAGGCTCTTTGTTTGTGTGGCTTAAGTCTTCCGTAGCCTTGCCCACAGCAGCACCAGAGCAGAGTGGGCCACCTCGCCCTCAACAGCCTCTGTTTCGGCACCATGTCTCTGCTGCCGTTTAGGAAGTGCCCTAGTAGAAACCAGCGTGAATATTGAGCTCACTGTGTGTTTCCTTTTCTCAAAGATCATAACCTTGTGCTGGCTTATTGTCCATTGCCTGAAAATGGTTGCTTTCCCATATTTTATACAGGTTTATAGTTGTTTACAGCAGAAGAATAAGTTACTTGCTACTCCCCCATGGCCAGTACTAAATCCCTACTCATTAATTTTTTAGCCGATAGCCTTTTCTGTGGCTGTAAATGATAAATTATAGCATATAAGGCTATCAATTTTCTTCAAAGCACTGTTTTTATTGCATTCCCACAAATTTTATGTAATGCTTTCAGTGTAAGTCAATTCCAAGTATGACTTCCTTCATCATTCATTGTAGTTTCTTTTTCGATGTGTGACTTACTTAAGATAGTATTTTTAAACAAAAGACATGTACATAAATCTTGAAGCCACTTTATCCTGTAAAGCCATAAATAGGGAACAACAAAGGAGTGTCAACAAAATGGACAAGTAAATTGTATATTATTACAGTGGAATTGTACTTAACAATAAAAATCACAAACCAAAACTGTAGCATAATATTGTAGAATAGATGCCAGACATGAAAGAGAAGGGATTGTATGATGCCTTTTAATAAGAAAGTCTCTCATAGTCCAAACCAATTGATGGAATTAGAAATCAGAAAAGGTGGTTACCTTGGGTTTGAGGTGACAATATGCAGAGTACATCAAGAGAAACGCTGGGCTGGAAGAAGCACAAGCTGGAATCAAGACTGCCAGGAGAAATATCAATAACCTCAGACATGCAGATGACACCACCCTTATGGCAGAAAGTAAAGAGGAACTAAAAAGCCTCTTGATGAAAGTGAAAGAGGAGAGTGAAAAAGCTGGCTTAAAGCTCAGCATTCAGAAAACAAAGATCATGGCATCTGGTCCCATCACTTCATGGGAAATAGATGGAGAAACAGTGGAAACAGTGTCAGACTTTATTTTGGGGGGCACCAAAATCATTGCAGATGGTGATTGCAGCCATGAAATTAAAAAGACGCTTACTCCTTGGAAGAAAAGTTATGACCAACCTAGATAGCATATTAACAAGCAGAGATATTACTTTGCCAACAAAGGTCCATCTAGTGAAGGCTATGGTTTTTCCAATGGTCACGTATGGATGTGAGAGTTGGACCATAAAGAAAGCTGAGTGCCGAAGAATTGATGCTTTTGAACTGTGGTGTTGGAGAAGACTCTTGAGGGTCCTTTCGACTGCAAGGAGATCCAACCGGTCCATCCTAAAGGAGATCAGTCCTGGGTGTTCATTGGAAGGACTGATGCTGAAGCTGAAACTCCAATACTTTGGCCACCTGATGTGAAGAGCTGACTCATTGGAAAAGACCCTGTTGCTGGGAGGGATTGGGGACAGGAGGAGAAGGGGACGACAGAAGATGAGATGGCTGGATGGCATCACTGACTCGATGGACACAAGTTTGAGTGAGCTCCGGGAGTTGGTGATGGACAGGGAGGCCTGGCGTGCTGCGATTCAGGGGGTCGCAAAGAGTCAGACACGACTGAGCGACTGAACTGAAACTGAACTGGGTTTGAGGAGTGGGGTGGAGTCAGGGCAGGTGGAGGTTATAAGGATACCCAGAGAGGGGACAGTTTTCTGGATATGAAACCAATGAAAAGCTTCTAGATGGAAGAAATAGAACTTGAACTTTTTCCCACACCCAGATTAATTTCTAATCTCTTAGTAGAGTCCCAGATACTCTCAGTGCTTCATTCCTGCCACATGGTTCTTGTCACTGTCTGTGTGCAGGTTGGGAAAGAATTTCCAGACATGAGACAGAATGAAAGAGAATAGGATTTGTTCATAGGGGCTGCTCCCGGGACAGCAGGCCAGCTTCCTGCTGGTCAGGGAGAACAGACCCTGAATATGGGTCAGTTGCCTGACTTTATAGCCAGGAACAAAGCACCAGGGTAGAACCCTTGCAACTCATTTGCTGGTTGAAGGAGGTACATGTACTTCCTTACATGGGGCACGGGAATGACAGGACAAATACCTTTCCTTATACAGGATGGGACAGGGACAGGCCATGCTGCCCAGGAGGGCTCAAAACAAATTCTGCACCAGTTGCAACATGGCAGGAAGGTGATAGAGGTCTGGTGCATTCTGTTCCTGCATCTGAAGCCCTCGAGCTCATCTTGTTTTTTGGTCCTCTGGGCATCACAGGTCTAATGCAGCACTGAAGCCCTGGTCATCGGTCATTGTTGTGCCGACTCCACTGCTTCCAACTACCGAGTCCCCCTGCCACCTTGCACCATTCTGGTTGCCTGGTCCCATCTTCCTAACCATGCCTTGTCGGAATCCCTAAAGAGGCTTTTTTTTTTTTTTCCCCTGGAGAAATTAGTGAGAAACGGAGTCCAGAGAAGCTCTGCTCTCTGAATCCCCATTAAAAGTCCAGTAAGTGCTCATGCTTAGCTGTGTCCATCTCCTCGTGACCTGTAGCCCACCAGGCTCCTCCATCCTTGGGATTCTCCAAGCAAGAATACTGGAGTGGGTTGCCATTTCCTTCTCCTGGGGATCTTGCCACCCCAAGGATTGAACCTGCATCTCCTGCATTGGCAGGCAGATTCTTTACTGCTGAGCCATCTGGGAAGCCCCTCTGGACCCCTAGATGTCTTTGTCTCTCTCTCATCTCAAGGAGAATCTGTCAGGCTTGGAGTGAGGGTCCCCACACGCACTCCTACTTCTGCAGAGTTTCTTATCCTACATGGGTGAAGCCTCTCCTTTTGAGCTTAGGGTTTTGGAAATACAGGCCAAAAGAAAACACATTTGCCAGGCAATGCTAGTTCTCCACCCTACCCCACCACCTGAATAGAGCCATAAACTCAGAGTCAACCCTTGGAAATTGAGAAGGCAGAGGGAAAAGAAGAAAAAAAATCCACATAGTAATGTCAAAATACTATCTTGCTTATATTATTCTTCTCTTCTCTGCCTTGTGGAAAACTCAGAGTCCACTTAACATCCAGTTATAGGCCACTCAGATATTCTTTTTCTTGTTAAAGTATTGCACTGTGCTCACAATCACTGTTTAAAAATGGTTCCATGACTCTTCTTTAGCCTTTCTTGATCATCTTAAGCATTTTCTTGACTCTGAGGGGATCTGTGATACAACAGGATTCACATGGCTGACTGTTCAGTGCCATCAGCTACTCAAACCCCAGCTAGCAGAAGCAGGATTGCAGGGTGGATAATCTGCTGGGCACAATGCCAGCAGTCTTTTTTCCATTCCTGTGATCAGCCTGACCGGAAGTGCACACAAGTTACTCCCTGGCCAGAAAAGTCCTATCCGTTAGTTGTGGTATTTGTTTCATTCTGAAAATGGATAAGGATTTCTGCTCAATCAGTGGCTAAGATGGGTAAAGAATAAATGAAGTTGTTAAACGGGTGAAGGAAAAATATCCTTTGGCAATAACTGGTGCAAAGTTGTACAAAATGTACTAAGGTTGAAAAGTATGCCGTTGTGAGCATCTTTGGTTCAGAATTACTTCTTTCCTTGACTTTCCTAAGGACTGTCTCTGACCTTCCTGTCTCATGGTTCAAATCATGCTCCATTAAAAAAGAAAAAAAGAAGGAGAATTTACGTGCCAATGAGAACAAAAAGAATCACAGTAGCATTTTAATCCAGTCCATAACCCCTGCTATGGCAGAGACTTACTCAAACACAAGGACAAAATGGATAGACTGAATTGTCTTGGTTAAGAGCAGCCAGTCAGAAATAGAACAAATTTGCTGAATTTCTGCTTTGTTGACGCTTTGATTTAAGACTGAGTGTCGGTTTTCCTGTGGGGTTGGTGGACTTCAGCATCTGGGTTTTGTTTATTCGTGGGCTGGCCCTGCCGTCTCCTGGGGACAGCCCCTTACCTGCTGCATGTGCTCTGTGCCCTGTGTCTCCAGGCCTTGTGCTACGGGTCATCAGTCCGGCCCTGCCACGCGTGGCTGAGTCTCCTGGGCTGTGCCACACACCAGTGCGTAGAGGAGATTCTTCTGCGCTGGTGTTGTCCCCTCTACCTCTCTCCAGAAGCGTCTTTCTGAGAGGTGTCTGGTGACAAGCAAGCAGGCAAGTGAGTTGAGTTGGATCTTCTGCCATATTGACTGATCTCAGAAAAAGATAAATTACCAAAAGATGAGTTCACCAGAAAGATGAATTCCTCTCTCCTGAAACTCATGTTTCTAAAATGCTGTCAACCACTACAGTTAATTGGCAGCACTGCCTGCCCAACTTTTGGTGGAGATGTCAGATAAGCAAATACCAGCTTACCCAAGAACTAAAAACAGAAATTCGCTAATCTAAGCTGTCCTTAGGGTCAGTTTCTTACTTGATAAGCTGGATTCTAAGTTATACTTCAGAATTTACATAGCTAATGTAAATTCTTCTAATCTAATAATAGTTAATTTTATTTTCTATAATTTATTGAATTTTATGTATGTTTCATCCACTAATTCAGTTAGAGTAAATGGGGTGGGTGATTTTAAGAGTCAGAGAAAGTGCTGTGTAACACCTATTTTTGCTGTTTTCCGTAATATTTCTGGGCTAGCCCGGTAAAGAGTCTGTGTAGCAAGCTTCGGCAGATGGCAGTTTGGCCAAGTGTTTAGACACGGCATAGTGAGGGCCAGTGCTGTCCAACCTGGTGTGTTTGTGCTTGGATCCCCACTGACTGCTCTGTCTCCTTGTTTACTCATTGTCCACAGTCTATGGCTTGAGACCAACTTGTAGCACGTTGCTTCTGAGAATAGTACACTGTCATCTATGACTTTATAAGAATTGATGCTTTTGAACTATGGTGTTAGAGAAGACACACTTGAGAGTCCTTCAGACTGCAAGGAGATCAAACCAGTCAATTGGAAAGGAAATCAGTCCTGAATATTCATTAAAAGGACTGATGCTGAAACTGAAACTCCAATACTTTGGTCACCTGATGAGAAGCACAGACTCACTGGAAAAGACCCTGATGCAGGGAAAGATTGAAGGCAGGAGGAGAAGGGGACAACAGAGAATAAGATGGATGGATAGCATGACAGACTCAATGGACATGAGTTTAAGTAAGCTCTGGGAGTTGGTGATAGACAGGGAAGCCTGGCGTGCTACAGTCCATGGGATCGCAGAGTCGGATATGACTGGGTGACTGAGCTGAAATGATCGATGAATATATGGAGCCAAATAGAAGAATGCCATCTGTTGTTGTTTATAGGTGACTCTACTGGTAAAGAACCTGCCTGCCAATGCAGGAGACACAAGAGATGCCAGTTCAGTTCCTGGGTTGGGAAGATCCCCTGGAGAAGGGCTTGGGAATTCACTCCCGTATTCTTGCCTGGAAAATCCCATGGGCAGAGGAGCCTGGCAGGCTATAGTCCCAGGGGATTGCAAAGAGTTGAACATGACTGAAGCGACGTAGCATGCACACACATGTGTTACATTACAGCTCTGTGAATAGGTGGTTATTGATATTTGTTCAGCTGTTGAATGATACTTTCAGAGACCTGGGTTCTTTCCACCTGTCTTTTCATTACTCTGTGTGTGAGCTTTTGACCTCAGGCTGTTACCTCACCGATACTTAAATAACTGCTGCTCCAGTAAGGCAGAATGAGTATAGGAGAAAAACCACGTCAGCTGGTTACTGTCTTCTTAATGAAAAAAATTTAAACTTATTTAAAAAAAAATTTCTGTATTTATTTATTTGGCTGCTTTGGGTCTTAGTGGTGGCATATGTGGGTCACGTATCTTTAATTGCACCACATGGATGGGCTCTCTAGCTATGGCGCATGGGCTTAGTAGCTCTTTGGTTTGTGGATCTTACTTCCCCCACCAGGGATCGAACCCACGCCCCCTGCATTGCAAGGCAGATTCTTAACCCCTGGACTATTTTCACTCTAAACAGAATTCAGATGCCACTCAGAAACATCAGCCACCTTCTACTCTAGAACTGAAGAGAGTTAGGGCTTTGCTCTGCGTTAGGTTTTGGCTTAAGGGACTTCTGTGGCTGATGTGATCTACCCAGACTACTAAACTTTCCATATCAACAAGAAGGCTGCTCCCCTCCCCCCCCTTTATCATTCATGTGTTCACTGCAGTAAAACTTTTAATTTCCTTCAAGTTACTTTTCTTTTGCATTCTCAACTTGGGTAACTTTTGACACAAGAAAGCTAGGTTTCAGCCCGACTGGCTTTCAACCTGCCTTCCTCACTAAGCTTCATTATTTCTAGCTTTTGATTTAAAGTGAGAGACATGTGACCTTCCTTTCATTTGAACACTTAGAGGCTGTTGCAGGGTTATCAATTGATGTAATTTCCTGTTGTTGTGTCTCAGGGAATAGGGAGGCCCAAGGAGAGGGGGAGAGATGGGGCCATGGCTGGTTGTTGGAGCAGTCAGAACACATCCAACATTTATTGTCCATCTCCTTATATGGGTGCAACTTGTGCCTCCCCAAAACAATTACAATAGTAGCATCAAAGATCACTGACCGCAGACCACCATAATATATATAATTATAATGAAAAAGTTTGAAATATTGTGACAGTTACCAAAAGGCAACACAGAGACACAAAGTGAGCAAATGTTGTTGGAAAGTTTATGCCCATAGACTTGCTTGTTACAGGGTTGACACAGACTTTCAATCTGTAAAAACTGCAACATCTGCAAAGCACAGTAAAGCTAAGTGCAATAATATAAGGTATGCCTGTCCACCTTAACACTGCATCAGTGGGGTCTCGTATGTATAACAATGGGCCATTACATGGAAGAACTGCACGCCTCATCCTACTTAAGAAGAAACTTATAGGGAAACTAAATGATAACAGGGGAGATAAAAAACAATGACATCAGAGGAAAACTCAGCCTCCAACAGCTGCAGTAAAGAGCAAACAGTAAACACAGCCTGACTCCTACCTAGATATACAAAGAACCTTACCCTAAAGGCTCATTCACCTCAGTTGTTTTTACCCAGTACATCATGTTCAGCTCAAAGCATACTAAAACACACACACACACACACACACACACACAAGCTGGAGAGACAAAAGAAGCATCAGAGCCACACTCAGATATTCCAGAGATGTTGGATGTATCAGATCAAAAATTTAAAACAGCCGTGATAAATAGGACCCTGGGATGGAAAAAGTACATCCTTCTATGTGCTGATTTAAAAACTGACTCTCAATAAAACTGAAAGAAAAGTGTCTAGTACAGTGGGCTCTCCATTTTCAGGGGTTCTGTATCCACAGATTCAACCAATTATGGATCAATGATATTTGGAAAAGAAATTCCAGGAAGTTCCAAAAAAGCAAAACTTGAATTTGCTGTGTGCAGGCAACTATTTACATAGCATTTACATTGTATTTGCCCTTATAAATCTTGAGGAGATTTAAAGTGTACAGGAGGATGTGCTTACACTGCATGCAAATCCTGGGCCATTTTATGTAACGGGCTTGAGCATCCACGGATTTTGGTATCCTCAGGGGTCCTGGAGCCACTTCCTAGCAGATACTGAGGAGTGACCGTAAACTCAACAGAGACCTTTGGTGACATTACTAGACAGTGTCCAGTGTATCTGTGCCTGCTTTCTTTCCTTTTGATGAAAAGAGATAAAGTTTTATGATGTCAAATAGCCTTATGACAAGACATTGTCTGAAAGTGTGAACCTTCATATGTATGTGAAGAGCACTGTTCAGAGAAAAGTTTTAGATAATTGCAAAAAGTGAAAAACACGTAGAAGACAGTTCATGATAGTTCCTTAGTTGTATTTACTGCAAAACATTCTGGACACAACTGATCACATAGTAAACCTTCTGTTTTAAAATTACTTTCTCCTTGTAACATGGATCTTTTGTTCTACATCCACCTTTAAGAAATCAGTGTGATTGTTGAGATTTTAAATAGCAGTTTTTCTGTTTCCTTCATGTTGTTGCTGATTATAATATGCTTAAGTGAACCAAAACTGCTTATGACCGCTTGAAAATCTAAAACACGACTCAGAACATCGTTCATTCTCTGGCACTACTGTTAGCTGTTTAACGAGCACAGGAAGAAAATAAGAGTTTGATAGTAACGATAATATGAAGAGGCATGAAAATACTAAAGGGGAAATGGTGTAGGTTGGAAGATCCGTGATCCTGAGACCCACCGTCTTCCCTCAGTCTGCAACGTGACCCCTTCCCTCAGAGTCTACATTTCTACCAGAAACACAATCAATCTCTTTAGACAGATGTGAAACTTGGATGTCATCCTCAGACCTTTTCTCCTGTCTGGTTTTCACACCCCTCTCTAAATCTCTACACATGATAATAAAGACATTCCTAAAGATACAGTTGAATTAGTATTTCTTGACCATACAGGGAGTCAAGCTTTGATCTGAACCTAAATATAAAGGGCATTAGATATATGACATCTACCCCTGGAGCCCTGGATATTGAGACCTCCCATATTAGGTAGGTCCAGCTGAAGTCAGAAAAGAGCTATCCCATCAACCAAATTACCTGGAAAAGATCAGCATGCGTGGGCATGACAAATGGCTTCAGTTGCGTCTGACTCTGTGACCCCATGGACTGCAGCCCACCCGGCTCCTCTGTCCATGGGATTCTCCAGGCAAGAATACTGCACTGGGTTGCCATTTCCTTCTCCAGGGGAGCTTCCTGACCCAGGGATCAAACCCACGTCTCTTACGTCTCCTGCATCGGCACTGGGGTTCTTTATCAGTAGCTCAACCCGGGAATCCCAGGAAAAGGTCAGAGCTTCCCATAATAAAAAGCTGGATTAAAGTAAATAAATATGGAGTGAAATATAGGGAAAGAGTCTGTAGAACAACTACATGGATTCTGTGAGAACAGTGACACCCATGAGCTGCGTCACTGGGACTGCCTCATAAGGTGCATGGCAGGGGCTCTGAGGCTGGCCTCCCCGCTGCCTGTTTACTGTGCTTTGCCTTAGTCTACGTATTGGCCACATAGGCTTTGCTTCTCTCCATGACTTCCCATGGAGAGACTCGCATCAGTTAAGGTCTCTATAGCCACTCAGAGCTTATGTGCTACCTTTGTCACGCCCACGCCTGCTAGTGTCTCTTGTCTCATGCCCAGTACTCACCGCCTTAGTCTCTACCTACCTTCCTTGAAGCTGGGTAACTCCCTCTTCCAGCCCTTTTCTCTTCTTCCCATCATTCCTTTTCATCTTTCTATTTCTGTTCCTCATCACTTATGCCTGGACTTAAACTGAAGAAATTAGGGAAAACCACTAGACCATTCAGGTATGACCTAAATCAAATCCGTTATCATTATACAGTGGAAATGACAAATAGATTCAAGGGACTAGATCTGATCGACAGAGTGCCTGAAGACCTATGGACGGAGGTTCATGACATTGTACAGGAGGCAGGGATCAAGACCATCCCCAAGGAGAAGACATGCAAAAAGGCAAAATGGTTGTCTGAGGAGGACTTACAAATAGCTGTGAAAAGAAGAGAAGTGAAAGGAAAAGCATAAAAGGAAAGATATACTCATTTGAATACAGAGTTCCAAAGAATAGCAAGGAGAGATAAGAAAGCCTTCCTCAGAGATCAATGCAAAGAAATAGAGGAAAACAATAGAATGGGAAAGACTAAAATTGCCAAGGGACCATTTCATGCAAAAATGGGCACAATAAAGGACAGAAATGGTATGGTATAAAAGAAGCAGAAGATATTAAGAAGAGGTGGCAAGAATACTCAAAAGAACTACACAAAAAATGATCCTCATGACCCAAATAATCATGATGGTGTGATCACTTGCCTAGAGCCAGATATCCTGGGATGTGAAGTCAAGTGGCCTTAGGAAGCATCACTATGAACAAAGCTAGTGGAGGTGATGGAATTCCAACTGAGCTATTTCAAATTCTGAAAGATGATCCTGTGAAAGTGCTGCACTCAATATGCCAGTAAATTTGGAAAAGTCAGCAGTGGCCACAGGTCTGCGAAAGGTCAGTTTTCATTCCAATCCTTAAATAAGGCAATGCCAAAGAATGTTCAAACTACCGCACAATTGCACTCATCTCACACACTAGTAAAATGATGCTTAAAATTCTCCAAGCCAGGCTTCAGCAATACGTGAACTGTGAACTTCCAGATGTTCAAGCTGGTTTTAGGAAAGGCAGAGGAACCAGAGATCAAATTGCCATCGAAACTGGATCATCGAAAAAGCAAGAGAGTTCAAAAAAACATCTCCTTCTGCTTTATTGACTATGCCAAAGCCTTTGATTCTGTGGATCACAAACTGTGGACAATTCTTCAAGAGATGGGAATACCAGACCACTTGACCTGCCTCCTGAGAAATCTGTATGCAGGTCTAGAAGCAACAGATAGAACTGGACATGGAACAACAGACTGGTTCCAAATCAAGGAAGGAGTACTTCAAGGCTGTGTATTGTCACCCTGTTTATTTAACTTATGCAGAGTACACCAAGTGAAATGCTGCACTGGACGAAGCACAAGCTGACGTCAGGACTGCTGGGGGAAATACCGATAACCTCAGATATGCAGATGACACCAGTCTTATGGCAGAAAGTGAAGAAGAACTAAAGAGCCTCTTGATGAAAGTGAAAGAGGAGAGTGAAAAAGTTGGCTTAAAGCTCAACATTCAGAAAACTAAGATCTTGGCATCTGGTCCCATCACTTCATGGCAAATAGATGGGGAACAAAAGGAAACAGTGGCAGATTCTATTTTTCTGGGCTCCAAAATCACTGTAGATGGTGACCATAGCCATGAAATTAAAAGACACTTCCTCTTTGGAAGAAAAGCTAAGACCAACCTAGACAGCATATTAAAAAGCAGAGATGTCACTTTGCCAACAAAGGTCCATCTAGTCAAGGCTATGGTTTTTTCAGTAGTCATGTATGGATGTGAGAGTTGGACTATAAAGAAAGCTGAGTGCCAAAGAATTGATGCTTTTGAACTGTGGTGTTGGAAAAGATTCTTGAGAGTCCCTTGGACTGCAAGGAGATCCAACCAGTCCATTCTGAAGCAAATCAGTCCTGGATATTCATTGGAAGGACTGATGTTGAAGCTGAAACTCAAATACTTTGGCCACCTGATGCAAAGAGCTGACTCACTGGAAAAGACCCTGATGCTGGGAAAGATGCAGGAGGAGAAGGGGATGACAGAGGATGAGATGGTTGGATGGCATCACCGACTCGATGGACATGAGTTTGAGTACACTCCAGGAGTTGGTGATGGACAGGGAAGCCTGGTGTGCTGCAGTCCATGAGGTCACAAAGAGTCGGACACGAGTGAGCTACTGAACTGAACTGAACTGAACTGATACCTGGACAAGCTCCTTCGAGAGAGTTGCTGGTTACCTGATTTTATTGTTAGAGCAAGCCCAAGAGAGAAGTCAAGGGAAATTTCCATCAGACCTTCTGGGAGCCAGGAAGAATTTTTGCTAGCTGCTGGATGAGCACTACTTAGCAAAACAGCATGTAACATAGGCAGGCTGCCTCTGCCAGGGGAGACTGAGAGATACACTTCTCTGCCAGCTTCCTGTGCCCTGAGCCCTGGCAGGAATAACAGAGTGAATGTTTGCGCCCTCACTAACAGCTGCTTTGTTGTTGTTGCTCAGTTGTTAAGTCGTGTCTGACTCTGCACTGACTCATGGACTGCAGCATGCCAGGGCTCCCTGTCCCTCACTACTCCCGGTGTTTGCCCATGTTCGTGTCCACTGAATCGGTGATGCTATCCAGCCATCTCCTCTGGGGGCAGAGGATGAGATGAGAACTGCTGCTTCGCTGCTAAAGTTCTACGGGTCTCCTGAACACAAGCTCTGTTGGCTTTCAGAGCTAAGTTTTTTTGGGTCTTGTCCCTTGGGTGGGAGCCTTAAAAGTATGGGTAAGAGACATGTGGTCCAGACCCTTTGCTCCTCATGGGGAAGCTGGAAGTTGGGGATACCATACCAGTTGTTTGGCGCTGTGCCAGTCCAGTGCATAGGCATCACCAAAGTAGTTTTTGAATTTCTCTCAAAGGAAATTACAGCCAATTAGCCATACATTCAGTTTATCTGAGGGATGAGGGAAGTTCAGGATTCCCCTTATCACCATCTTGGTCTGCAGTTCTAAAGGAAATTTGATAAGGAGAAAGGGAGGCTAGGCAAAACATACTAAATATAAAAACCACATAAGGGGAACTTCCCTGGCAATCCACTGGTCAAGGATTTGCCTTCCGACACAGGGGGTGCAGGTTCCACCCCTGCTCAGGAAGCTAAGATCCCCATGCTTCTCTGCCAAAAACCAAAATGTAAAACAGAAACAATATTGTAATAAATTCAATAAAGACTTAAAAAATGGTTCATTTTAAAAAGTCTTTAAAAAATCACATAAGATATTCATACTTCCTGATTACAAAATTGATGCTTTGAGAGATTAAATAATTTGTTCAGATGGTAGCTGGCAGAACCAGACCTTTATCAAGTCTATTTTACTACAAAACCCATGATTGTAACCAACGTGATAGAATGACCCCTTGCTCACCCTTGCTCCCATAGTGACTGGTACAATATCAGCATAGGATGAACATTCTATAAACACTCCCCAAGTGATGAATGAGATGAATGAGAAGATGAATAAATAGATGGATAAAGATAATGGCAAGTGGCCAAAAATGGCTAAACTTTAGTTGTGTGGAGATTTGTGTCAGTGCACAAGGGTGAAGGTGTGGGTGGCTCACACTTCTCCTTAGGCTTATTTTCCCTGAGTAGGCTGTGTTTTTACCACCACAAGCCACAGATCTTGCCTCAGCATATTTTTGCTTGTTTTTGCTGGCCAATAATGCATCTCTCTTTGCCCCTGGCTCTTTGAACCTCCTTCATGACTGAAGCCTTCCTAGACAATCTCTATTCCCCTAGATCTCCCTTGTCTGTGAACCTCTCTACAGCATTAATTGTATTGATCTTGGTTTGCACAGCTCTTTCACTGTTTTGTGTCTAATACATATTGACCAATGCATCTCTCCAGTCAGATTAGCATCAGATTTGTGAGAACAGATAAAGGATACTCTTGCTCAGGCCCAAGTGGTGAAAAACAAATTAAAGGTGCTCCATAAATAATCATTTCTTGATTAACTGTTGAGGTATTGGTTACAAAATCAATAGTCTATATTTGGAAATGGCAAAAGCCAAGCTCCCTGGCTGTAGATCAGTCAGAGCATGATTTAAAGGTTGTGGACAGAGGACCTGGCCCACCACAGATTTACTGACCTGACGCCACACTCATCCTTGCTGTGTGCTGTCCAGTGAGCAGAATGGGAGGGCCGGAAGTCATGTGAATTACTGACAATTCATTAGAAAAAATACTTGGAAAGACAACTTGAAAATCAGAGCAAGTCACTGCTTCTTGTATGTTCCTGCAAAAATGAGGACTACTTCTGACCTGGCCATTTTTTCCTTTCAAATGCAGAAACCATAAAATGCCTTTATAAGTAATTTCTCTGATTTGGTTTACCTTGGGCAGAGTCCAAAACCCTATTTTTCTGTGCTTTCCTCACTTTTTTCCAACGAACTATTTTTCTTGTTATAAATGAGGCTTAAGATATTTGTGTGTGTGTCAGATGTTTCCTCTGGAGGATTACTTTAATTCTCTCAGCAATACAATACAGATTTTGACATTCTTCTCCTAAATGTATTACCCAATGTTTTCAGTAAGTTCATAGAGGGAGAATCACCAAAGCTTAAGAGCAAGAAAATAAGTGCAGAGCAAACTCAGGCGTCCCAAATTTCCTTTCTTGAGAACACATATCCTGGAACTGACAAAATGAAATAGAAGCTTACAGAAGGAGTTGGGGAGCATAGCATAATACACACAGACGTACGTATAAATCGATCCTTACCAACCAGAGTAAGCATATAGTGCTGAGACAGTCCTCCCCTAAGAACGTTTTACAGCACAGTGAGTGGGCAGATGTTCCTGAACATCGTCCGAAGGCAATAATTAAAGATCATCATCTGTTTGTTTTCTTTATCTAGTCAGTGGTATTTAGGTGAAATTTTTAGCTTGTGTAAGGTTTGAATTCCCTAGAGCAGCAGGGTGAGTGTCTTTATCCATTTGTGCTGCCATACCAAAAGGGCTATAGACTGAGTGGCTTGTAAACAAAAGAAATCTATTTCCCACAGTTCTGAAGGCTGGGAGATGCAAAATCAAGGTGAAGCTGAAACTGTGTGCCCCAGCCTGGGACTTGAACTCATGGTCTTCTAACTGAGGTCATACACCTGGTCTCAGGACTTAATGAAGCTCAGGTTCTTGATGTCTCATTGCAGAAAGAATTCAGTGAGAAACAAAGAGAGAGGTAAGAAGTGGTTTCCCTGGTGGCTCTGCAGTAAAGAATCTACCTGCAATGCAGGAGACCTGGGTTCGATCCCTGGGTTGGGAAGATCCCCTGGAGGAGGGCATGGCGACTCACTCCAGTATTCTTGCCTGAATAATCCTACAGACAGGGGAACCTGGTGGGTTACAGTCCATGGGGTCACAAAAGAGTTGGACACAACTTAGTAACTAAGCAACAAAGAAGTGGATTTGTTTAGAGAGAAATGCACTCCACAGACAGTGTGGGCCATTACACAAGTTGAGAGTAACCTCAAAATATGGTGTAGTTAGTTTTCATGGGCTGAGTAATTTCATAGGCTAATGAGTGGGAGGAGTATTCCAACTATTTCGGGGAAGGGGACTTCCAGGAATTGGGCTACCACCCACTTTTTGGTGTTTAGTCAGCCTTGGACCTATCATGGTGCTAGTGGGTGTGTCATTTAGCTGATGTGATACAGTGAGCATGTACTGAAGTCAACTTGTCTGCCATTTTTGACCTGTTTGGTTCTAATCAATTTATGTCATGTCCTCAGGCTGTATCATTCTTTTACAGTTTGTCCTCTGCCGGCTTCCCTCTTGCTTCACTAGCAGATTAGGAGTCTGGTGAGGGTCTGCTTATAGACAGACCCCCAGCTCTAGTTCATTTAGTTCATAGACACTGTCTTCTTGTGTTCTCACCTAGCAGAAAATGAGATGGTTGGATGGCATCACCAACTCAATGGACATGAGTCTGAGCAAACTCCAGGTGATAGTGAAGGACAGGGAAGCCCGGTGTGCTGCAGACCGTGGAGTCATAAAGAGTCGGACACAGCTTAGCGACTGAATACCAGCACCACCTGGCAGAAGGGGCAAGGGAGTGCTCTGTGGCTTCTTTCATAAGGGCACTAATGCACTCATGACCTAATCACCTCTCAAAGGTCCCACCTCCAAACACCATCATTATATCAGGGATTGGGTTTCAAATATGACTTGGGGGTGGGGAACACAAACATTCAGTCTGTAACAATGAGTGCTCTCAAGATCTAAAAAGATGTTAAAGTGTAGCTATAACTGAACTTGCAGATAGGAAGACTGACATTGAATAAAGTAATAGAACAAAACAGTTTGCAGAACTCTATCCGTAACTATGAAACATCAAACCCTTCTGAAGTGTCAGAAACATCTTTGTACATTAAGACCCAGAGGTGAAAACCTTCAGAGCACCTTTCTCTTTTTAAGAGAAGTAAGACCGAAAGTTTCTGGATGCTGTGGGTTTAACTGTCGGTTTGTGTGTTTTTCCTCTTTTTTCTTCTGTCTCTTTAAAATAAAAACCCCTGCTGCTGCATGTTATGAAAATTCTAGTTTTCATATTATTGAAGCCACAAAACAAATACAGGGAGGGTGAAAATACCTTGTAGTTCCCTTTTCTGTATAAAAAGTAAGGAAGAAGAGGACAGAGGAGTGCCCTCAAAAGGCACCCTGAAGACACCAAAAAGAGATGGGAGCTGCCCCCCAAGGTGCCGGGAGCCAGCGTGAGGAATTCCACCCGTGACAAGGTCATGCGGCAGAGCTCTGATGGCAAGGGTAATCAGACCTCAGGTTTTCCCCCTGGAATTTCCTGAGCATCCACCCCCCAAAAATAAGAATCTGCCTGCTTTTCCACTCTTCTGACATTCTCTGGAAAAAGTCAATACAGGGCTTTAGTCTTCTGCATTTGAAAGAGTGTTTCAATCCAAAAACCCCTCTGGTGACTTTCTAGCCTGCCTGCAGGACTCGTACAGCTGCGTACGTGATTGTTTGAGGCCTCCTGACCGCAGGAGGCACAGGAAGCTTAAAACATCCTAGGAATGTAGGGGCTTCCGAAGAGTCAAAATCATTAGAATAGGACTGATTAAAGGTTTCATTTGTTGAGCCAATACTTGCTGCCAAATTTTCATATCCTTTATTTTTAGATATAGTTGGTATATAGAAAAACAAGTAGTAGACCTGGTATTAGCAACATTAGACCTTTGAGTTAAGTACCTTCTTTGTTATAACCCACTGCACCTTTGTTCTATAGAGATGTAACTTTAATGCTTTAAGGAGATGCAGATTAAAGAAAAACACTTCAGGGGAAATGAAATTAACATTCATTAAGGAAGAGAGCCAAAAGGTGTTAACAAGCCTCTTGGCCAGAAGATAATGTAAATCACCTGAGACCTTTTGTGTACAAAAAGATATACAGAGTCTGGGCTGCGAACGCTACATAATTTTGTATTACCCATTGATCTCTATGTTTAATCAAAAGTATGAAAGGCCTTGAAGGACAATAGAAGGAGAGCCAGTCGCTGGACTGGTTTCCCCCGTCCCTGTGTCTCCTCTTTACTCTAATTTCACGCTGAAAATCCCATCTGGGGCGTGGAGGCTCACTGTGTCTACTTACTTGTCCCGGCTTCCGTAAGAGAGAGAGCCCAAGGCGGGGCACTCTCCGATATTCAAACGGGAGCCGGCGGCCTAATGTAGATGGTGCAAGCTCCTTGTCTGGAACTTTATTGGTTTTCCACGTAAACCAAGTTAATCAGCCTCTTCTCTCCACTTAATCTTCCTACTACACTATTTCTTCCTAATCTAATCTTATATTAATAAGTTTTTCTCACGCCAACGCCGTCCCCGCTTTGAATTCCCTGGATCCACCTGGGGTGGATCCTGGCACCAAGGCTGCCTGTAGCTCCTTGCTTATTGCTTATTAACTCCACGAGACAAACAAGATAGAAGGCACACAACATTGGGTCATTTCAGGGGATCACTTATTGCAGAGTGAGAGGGACAAAGATGACAAGGAGAACTGAGGTCTCAAGATAGGACATTAATGCTGTTTTTTTTTAAAGGCATCACAACACTTTCATTATGAAGATCAGAGCCAAAGCAATTTCAATTTTATGAATTTTACATTAGTATACCAATTGAATTTCTGAGGATTAAGATGTGTAATATTCCTTGATACATCAGTATACCAATTGAATTTCTGAAGATTAAAATATGTAATATTCCTTGATACAGAATTATCACACTAACACATCTTTGTGTAAATATATTGAGTCTTTAAAGCCATTTTCTATAATTTTGTAGCAGTCAGTGCCAAAAGATAAAGCTTAGAAATTTCAGATAATAAATCCAAGAAGCTTAAAACTGCGACACACAGCTTTCCAGAGAGCAAATGAATGCATTTCTCAGAATCATTTTTTTTTATTATAATCATCTGCAGGGAATTCTGGTTTTGCTTCAGATATGCAAAACAAAGAGCACAATCATACAGAGGCTTCTCTGAGCAGGTTTACAAATAGAAGTTCTCTGGCTAAGAGGAGCCCTGTACACTTACGAGGAAAAGCTTGTGACAGACAAAACATATTAAAAAGCAGAGACATCACTTTGCCTACAAAAGTCTGTATAGTCAAAGCTATGGTGCTTCCAGTAGTCATATATGGATGTAAGCAAAGAAGGCTGAGCGCTGAAGAACTGATACTTTTGAACTGTGGTGTTGGAGAAGTCTCTTGAGAGGCCCTTGGACTACAAGGAGATCCAAGCAGTCAATCCTGAAAGAAATCAATCCTGAAGATTCATTGGAAGTACTAATGCTGAAGCTGAACTTCCAATACTCTGCCCACCTGATGTGAAGAGCTGACTCATTGGAAAAGACCCTGATAGTGGGAAAGATTGAGGGCAAGAGGAGAAGGAGGTGACAGAGGATGAAATGGTTGGATAGCATCCTCGACTCAATGCACATGAATTTGAGCAAGCTCTCAGAGATGGTGAAGGACAGGGAAGCCCTGTGTGCTGTAGTGAACGGAGTCACAAAGAGTTGGACACCACTGGGTGGTTGAGCAACAGCAATAGCAGGAGAGGAGGAGGGCCAGTAAAGCTCCCTGCAAGCTGCCCTTCTAGGCAGGGTTCCTCCTCAGTGGAGGAAGGGGAACTTTGTTAGTTACCAACCTTGGACAAGTTAATTACTCCCTGAAGCCCAGTTTTCCAAGCTATGAAATTAAGATAATAGTAACTACGCAGGACTTTAAGAGGGTCAAATGAGATAAAGTATGTGGAAGTCTCATCTACCCAATATTGGATGTGAAAGGATGACAAGTTAAAAAACTCTGAGCTGCTGCTGCCAGGAAAGACGTGATATTAAATAGGGCAGAAAATGTGTTTGGCCCAGTGGAGAATCCTTTATCACACAGATTGAAATGAAAATCATTCTCCCCACCAAAAGACACATACCAGGAAAGGCCCTCCAGCTGGAGTGATATGGGCAGAATGCAAAAGGGAGAAAGTGGAAGAGACAATCAAAAAGAAGGAAACATTAGTGTCAGGATTTTTGCACCTGTATTAAGTGAAGCAAACCTTGTTAGGGATGACATGGATAATGATCCAGTACTTCAAGTCTTGGGGGTCAGTAAAGCTGACAGAACTGATGCAGGGATGAAAAAAGAAAATATCTTTTTAACCTTTAGAACATAAAAATGCTGAATATGATCAAAAAATTTTTTTAATACATCAGTCATCTCAAAACCTAGAAATGAACAGGAAACTCCAGGTCAGAAAGGTGAGAGGAAACTGAAGCCAGAGAACTGATTCCATGTGTGGGACCTGACACTTGGGCATGAGGGCCGGTGGGGAGTGAATTCTGACCCCAGGGTGTGCATCCCCAGACAGGAAGCACTCCCTTTAACTTGTCGTGTGTGTGGGAAGGTTATAGGGAGTTTGCCTTCCCTGAGGAGGTCGGGAGAAAAATAACCACTCATGAGAAGTCCGAACTGTACTCCTGCACTGCACATTGGTGTGAAGTCTGCATTCACACAGGAAGGACACCAGGTTAAGAGCCTAACACGAGAGATCTGGCCGAAGTGAGCGCCCTGTGTTCCCAATACGGGAAACACAAAACACTCTGTAAGGATGAAGCCATAACCAGCACACAGGGGATTCCCACGGAAAACAGCCCCAGGAAGAGACTCCCACAGTAAAAAGTAATACAATGAAAGTTGCCATGTGACACAGGAAAGCAAAACAAAGAGAATCAGAAATATAGAGACTGCTGGAAGATATGCTTTACCAAGACTGGAAGGCAATAGCACCATATCAAAGGGAATTTAAAACAAGCCTAAGATGTTTAAAGACAGAAATAGGATAAGATACTGACAGCATGAAAAAAAAAGAAAAAAAAAGAGCAAATCTTTGACAGAACCAAAAAGATAGTCTTAAAACTAAACATATGGCCATTGGAACACAAAAGCGCAAAGAAAAATAGATGTATAGACAGTGAAAAATAGTAAATTTATAGGGAAGTATAATATCAACCAAAATGCAGAGGATAAAAAGAAAGTGAAATTAAGACACATGGGGATAAATAAAAGCTCTAATATATACCTTGGAAGAATTTTAAAAGGAGAGAATAGGTGAAAGCTGTCTTTGAAGCATGGTTCATAATAAAGGCTCCTTGGATGAATCCGTGGCCTTTTAGATTACGAAGTATAGTCCAGGGTTCAAATCTTATTATCAAATAGATATGGTAGAAATTGCTCTAGGATAAGAATTCAAGGCTGCTTAACAGAATGAGCTTAAAATATCCACAGATGTGGCAGAGGGGTTAACTGAGACAGCTTGACTTTATCCCAGTTTTATTTCTGTGACTAATAACTGACGATTCAAACTATAAATGACCCAGCGGGCCATGTGTGAGGGTGAAGGTCAGGAAAATTCCCCCACAGAGCTCAGCTCTGAGCTCACCTCCACTTTAAGAGAACTGACGTCCTAGAGGGACGCAGCCCAGTCTGCAGACAGTAGGGCGGGCTGGCTCCATCCTAGGAATGTGGCGCATGTTTGTTTCAATGTGGCACATATTTTCCCCTGACATTAGCATACCTACCTCATTTCTCCAAAATACTTGAAGACTGGCTGGTACACAGCCCCCTGCACTCCATGGAGACGTCTACCCGCTTCTGCCTCACATGTTGTTTCCTGTCCAGTAAGGGGAGTGCGTGGTTTGTTAGCAAAGATACTCCTGCCAGTCACCACCTCCCCAGTACTTGTGTCTGCACACACCTGCTCTCGCTCATTGGGCAGTTAGTGGGTGGGGGTTGTATCTGGGGATATACGGGTGCCCTCGGGCTGACTCCCAGCAGCTCATTCAAGGAAAGATGCTGAGGCGGAGAAAGGTCCCTGCGCAGTGGTTCCCCAAAGCAACAGCATCACTATCACCTGGAACTTCCTAGTGACGCTGAATCTGGGCCCCATCCCCAGACCTCCTGGAGCAGAAACTCTGGGGGCCGGCCCAGCCTTCCCTGAATAACAGGCCTCCAGGTGATTCTGACTCTCACTCAGGTTTGAGAAATGCTGGACAAGGAGAACCAGTCTTTGTGAGCAGTGGTCCCTTTTAGAATGAAAGATTTGATGTTCTTTTGAAGCAGAAGTCCACCCACACGGGTTGTGTGCGCTGCACCCTCCCCACTGTATCAGGGTTTGCCGCTGTTCAGTCACTCAGTCGTGTCCAACTCCTTGGGACCCCATGGACTGCAGCACACCAGGCTTCCCTGTCCCTCACCATCTCCTGGAGTCTGCCCAAGTTCATGTCCATTGAGTTGGTGATGCCATCCAACCATCTCATCCTCTGTCGGACCCTTCTCCTGCCCTCAATCTTTCCCAGCATCAGGGTCTTTTCCAATGAGTTGACTCTTCATATCAGGTGGCCAAAATATTGGAGCTTCAGCTTCAGTCCTTCCAATGAGTATTCAGGGTTGATTTTCTTTAAGGTTGACTAATTTGATCTCCCTGCTGTCCAAGGAGTTCTCAAAAATCTTCACCAGCGCCACAGTTGGAAAGCACCAGGGCTAATTGACTCCAGACCCAGGGAAAATGCCAGTATTCTTCTGAAGTGCCCCTAGGCAACCACCATCAATTGACTGCAGTGGGCCAGGGAGAGGATACTTATTTGCCACCCTACAGACTCTCCCCTTGACCAAACTTTAAGGCAGGCTCCTCTGAGCTCCTTTCTAACTAGGCTTCTTCCTTGGTCTCTGTCTTTGGCCTACCAAGCCCAGTTTTAGCAAAAATACTGCTTGCTTAGCTAGAGTCTCCACACGTTTGATATCTGATTAAATTCCTCACTCCACACCACTGATGATGTCTCCCTTCAGCAAGAATCCCATTTGACCAGTTTAGCAAGAATCACCCTACTCTTGACTCTTAGTCATTTTCTACCCACTGCCCCCCTCCATTTTGCCTGGCTACAAATCCCTAGCTGTTTTTGCTGTATTTGGAGTTAAACTCAGCTTCATTGAAGCTTCTCTCCCCTGTTGGAATAATACTGAATAAAATCTGTTTCTCTTGGACACACCTTAGCAGGTGGTGAATAAAAACTGTATTGTAGGAAACAGATTAAAATGATTAAACAGATTATTATTAAGTAATTAACAGAAGTTAATTATTTTAATCTAATTTTGTAGGCCAGGCTAGAAAATAAACTTTGAACAATGTGAAGACAGAAACCAAACTTCACTGAGTCTTCTCTTTCATAGCTCTAGAATATAGTGAGTCAAGCCCTTTTATATACATTTTAAAAAAATACCAATTGCAATCAGAAAAAAAATTAAAATTGATATAAAGTACACTTAAGGTTCAGATGATCCTATCAAAGAAAGAAATGCTTTTATTACACTTAGAAAAGTCACCAGTAGCCTCCTAATTTCTAAACCCAATGGTTCATGCTCCACTTTAAGTAATATTGGGTTTTCATCACCATCATCAAATGCCTGAATTGTCTTTCCCCAGTAATTTCCATCCATTTCTTGGTGAGCACCTAATTCTATCTTGGCAATATATTCATGTAACCAACTTATTTCTTAGAGAACCTGGTTATGTTTTGGCATAGCCTGCATAAAAGGAAAACAACTAGAGTTCCTTAAATGATGAAAATTTAATTTGAAGACTGTAGGTAGAAAGGAAAAAAAAGTCTAAGGATCCCAACGGAGGCTCATCAGCTCATAGGCAGACGACATTTGACTTTCTGGAAAAGGAAATGTGCTGCACTGGATTATAATTCAATTTTTATATTTCATGCACTCTAATTTTCCCTCTGTAATAGTTACATCAATTTTAAAGAAGAAAAAGGAAAGCAATTCTCCCCTTTCTAAATCAAAGATAAATGCCAGTGGGCCTTAGAATTAATTTCAAAGCCTGGAGTGAATGTCACCAAGAGGTACTTCGGCATCTGCATCAAGTATCTCATTAGAATTTATTTTTAATTAAGGTGATATCATAGGGCTTTGCTTCCTGAAGGTTTGGGAAAGAATTAGCACCATTCTGTGGTGAGCTTGCTAGAAAGTGTTTTTGATAGATTTGTTTCAACATTCTTGTGAATAACCCAGAGCTAAGAAGAAAAGGTGCACCCCTGGTACTCTAGGATAGATGTTTCTGGTTGAGGGTAAGCAAGTGAGCAAAAAATACAGAGAGGCACTGCTGGGACTTGGGCTGGGGATTCAACAGCCAGAAACCACCTGCTAATGGAAGCCGTGATTGCTCAGGTCCAGTCTCGCCCCGGCCTGGCCAGGTGCCCTCAGGCACAAATGCAGGGGCGTGCTCCTCAACCCACACACTTTTCAGAGTGGCTGGTTAGCTGTGTCATCTCCTTCCATCACCAAAGCTACTGACGTGGCCCCTGATGACACTTAATGATGTAAGCCCGTCACCTGACAGAGTATTGGCATGCAATAGATGGGCAACATGTGATTAGTAAACTGAATGGTTCAACAGCTTTCAGGCCTGACCCCAAGTTGCTCCAAGCTCCAGAGCTCGCCGACTTCTTCTGCCCTGAAAATCTTTCCATTAAGAGTCTCATCTCTTCTGCCAAGGTGAAAGGAATTGTTGTTCAGTCGCTCAGTCGTATCTGACTCTTTGCGACCCCATGGACTGTAGCCCCCAAGGCGTCTCTGTCCATGGGATGCTCCAGGCAAGAATACTGGAGTGGGTTGCCATTCCCTTCACCCAGGGATCTTCCCGACCCAGGGATGGAACCTGCATCTCCTGCACTGACAGGCGGGTTCTTTACCACTTAGCTGCCAGGGAAGCCCTTAAGGAGAAAGGAGCAATCCATTAACTCCAGATAATATTCCAGCTCATTTGTTACTCCTTTCAGATACCATAAGGTCTACATTCAGTTCAGGCCTCCAGGCATATTTGCAGGTCAGTGGAAGAAATAGTTTGGACCAGAAGGGCCTGTTTCTAACCCTCAGAAGACCCCGGAAGTAGGGTTCCTGGGGAGCAGCAGCAGTGAAAGGTTTGCTTTGGCAGAGAGTCAGCAATGCCTTGCCTCAGTTACTGCTGATGCGAATGCCGAACGTTGCCCAGAGGGGTACAGTGTTTACAGTGATCCTGGGTGCTAAAAATAATAGCTGTTGGAGGATGGGAAGACTGTTGTGGTGTACACACTGTGGAGAGAACTCACTGGAGGGGTCCTCTGCTTTGCAGCTTCTCTCCTTTTAATAGACGAACGTCTTTTAATGTTGCATACCAATACTTTGTGGATTCAGGCTATCAAGTATAATAGCTCATAGAGGAAAGTAAACCGCTGATTCTATAAGAAATTTAGAAAATTTATTGGACAGCTAATATTTCTAGCTAATTATTCTTTCTAATGTGGTGGATGTGGTTAAACTAGGGCACAATGCTATCCCATTTCTTGTGTGTGTTCATGTGTAGCTAAACAGCCAAAAGCTGTCTTAGAAAATGGAATCAGGAGTGTAAGACACGTAGTAAGTTCTGTTCGTGCTGCAGCGAAAAGGCTTGTTGTGATGTGAGTACATTACACAGAGAACACAGCAACCTCGCAGAAATTACACTTTCTGTCTCCTTGAGGACCATATGTATTTTTCTCTTTTAAAAAATTTTTATTTTTTAATACAGCTTTAAAAGTTACAAAATATTTACAGTTATTATAAAATATTAGCTATATTCCCCATGCTGGTGCTAAGTCACTTCAGTCGTGTCCGACTCTGTGTGACTCCATAGACGGCAGCCCACCAGGCTCCCCTGACCCTGGGATTCTCCATGCAAGAACACTGGAGTGGGTTGCCATTTCCTTCTCCAATGCATGAAAGAGAAAAGTGAAAGGGAAGTTGCTCAGTCGTGTCCAACTCTTTGTGACCCCATGGACTGTAGCCTATCAGGCTCCTCCATCCATGGGATTTTCCAGGCAAGAGTGCTGGAGTGGATTGCCATTTCCTTCTCCAGTATTCCCATATTGTACAGTATATCCCTATAGCTTATCTTACATGCAATAGTTTGTGCTTCGTACTCCCCAATACCTGTATTGCTTTTTGATGATGAAAGAGATGGCACAAGGAGGCATATCCTTCACCTTATAACTGAGAGGTACAAATTCACCCAAATGGATTAACATTTTCATCTGTCATCTGCTGGTAACAGAATCAAAGGAAGTTAATCCAAAGTTGCTAACAAAAACAGACTACCTTCACATTTTCCTACTAATAATGAGAATTAGCACCTCTTCTCACTTTTGTGGCAGTTTGTATTTCAACTGCACAGTTGACCCTCAGTATCCATGTGGGATTGGTTTCAGGAAACCCACAGATACCAAAGTCCATGGACGTTCAAGTGGTTAGTGGCGTAGTATTTGCATATAATGTACAAACATCTTCCCGTATACTTTAAATCATCTCTAGATGACTTACAATACCTAATATAATGTAAACACTATGTAAGTTATCACCGGTGTGTGGCAAATTCAAATTTTGGTGTTTTATGGAACTTTCTAGAACAACAACAACAGAATCCCAATCCACAGTTGATTGAATCCACAGTTGATTGAATCCACAGATGCAGAACCTGCTAGATAGGGAGGGCTAGCTGTATTTGCTATTCTAAGTGTCACGCATGGGCTGGAGAATGCAAATTCAACAGGGAAGCGTGACCTGACATAGAGAAAGACAGAAGGGATGACAGCTGCAGTTCGCCAAGATACTGTTTCATATTCTCCCAGAAAAACTTATTTAGTACTGGACAGAAAACAAATTTAAGCAATGATCTTTCTTGCTAAAGATCATTGTGGAACTCACTTTTTAATACCCTATAGATTTCCCATAAGACAACAGGGATATTATTGCATATGTCATGTCTTATGACTATAACAGGAAAGAACAATTATTTGCAAATATAAGAATCCTATGTGTAATTGTGATTTTAAGATTATTTATTAGTTTAAGAAAGACTAAATGCCTTTGGAGGAAAATAATTAAACATTCAAATCATTTTAAAAACAGGGAAGAAAAAAAATTAAAGCTGGAAAAATTAGTGAAAAACTGAAAGTAGTAAAATACATGGAACCAAAAGCTGATTATTTTTAATTTTATTAAAATAAAATTTCTAGAAAACTTAATAAAAAATAGCAAAGCACAAACACAAAGCAAAGTAAATTAAAAATGAGAAATAGAACATAACCATCCCAGAGATGAAGAATTAATTAGAAGACATTCTGTGGCTGAATCAGCCATGCCCTGGGCAAGACTGCAGGCATACATCCAAGAAAGGATAAAAGCACAAACTCATCTATTAGATCTGTGGTGCTGTAGCCTGACATAAGGCAGAACATGCCAGTGATCTCAGTCACAAGGACTTGTTCATTAGAGTGAAGGATGTCAGTAGCCTATAACCTAAGCAGACTTTTTAGACCTTCAGGAAGAGAAGTCATTTCTGCAGAGACATTGTTGGACATGGTTTGCAGCGGCAGGCTCTTCAGGATGGGTAGTTCCTCAGAAAGATACTAATCAAGTTGATTGGTAAGAGGCCATGAGAAAATAGGTCCAGGAATTTTAAGGAAATTCTTAGAGTCATGGTGGTGATTAGATGCTGCATGGTGGTGGTGTGTGCTCAGTTGAGTCCCACTCTTTGCAACCCCATGGACTGTAGCCCACCAGGCTCCTCTGTCCATGAAATTTTCCAGGAAAGAATACTAGAGTGAGTTGCCAGGCTCTCTCCTCCAGGGGATTTTCCTGACTCAGGGGATGCATCTGTGTCTGTTTCATGTCCTGCATTGCCAGGCTTGTTTTTTTTTTTTTTTTACCACCTGCATCACCTAAGTGTTAGCATTTCAGATTCTTACCAGGTGGTGCAGAGCGTAAGAAATGAATTAGCATGTATTGTGGTGACCACAAGACCTCTAAGTGGACGATTTTTAAAATCATTTGTTGGTCTTGAATGGTGAAACAACAGCTTTTTTAAAGACTTGGGCCTCAAGAACGAAGGAGAACCTTATCACTCAATGGCTTGGGAGAATGCATAGTCAAGGGGAAGAACTGTGTGCCATTTCCACTGCAGCTGTTTTATCACCGCAGGAAGTTTTATCACTGACAAGTTAGCGAAACAGGATACCTTCAAGGGAAGTCCAGGTGTGGAAGTGCTGGCAGAGCTGGGGAAGAGAGGGGCTCATTCATCAGGGTCCAAGGCCAGTCTACGGAAGCTGAAGTAGGAGGCTGTGTCTTTGTTTCTTGCTGGGGAAAAGAGTGGCAGGAAATGAGTGAGAAAGCACTGCAGAGTTAGAAAGATTCTGGAGCGTGTGCCCCATGTGTCAGTGCGTCAGCATGGTAACTTGAAATGCCAAGTGCAGCGGATTCCAGTGGCAGGGAGGGCTACTTCTGTTTAAACTGAGGTTATCTTTCAATGGAATTCTCAATTCAGGTCATTCACTCAGTCATGTCCAACTTTTTGTGACCCCATGAACTGCAGCACGCCAGGCCTCACAAGTCCATCACCAACTCCTGGAGTCTACCCAAACTCATGTCCATTGAGTTGGTGATGCCATCCAACCATCTCATCCTCTGCCGTCCCCTTCTCCTCCTGCCCTCAATCTTTCCCAGCATCAGGGTCTTTTCAAATGAGTCAGCTCTTTGCATCAGGTGGCCAAGGTATTGGAGTTTCAGCTTCAAAATCAGTTCTACCAATGAACACCCAGGACTGATCTCCTAAGGATGGACTGGTTAGATCTCCTTGCAGTCCAAGGGACTCTCAAGAGTCTTCTCCAACACCACAGTTCAAAAGCACCAATTCTTTGGCACTCAGCTTTCTTTATAGTCCAACTCTCACATCCATACATGACCACTGGAAAAACCACAGCCTTGACTAGATGGACCTTTGCAGACAAAGTAATGTCTCTGCTTTTTAATATACTGTCTGCTGCTGCTGCTGCTGCTGCTAAGTCGCTTCAGTCGTGTCTGACTCTGTGCAACCCCAGAGACGGCAGCCCTAGGTTGGTCATAACTCCTTCCAAGGAGCAAGCGTCTTTTAATTTCATGGCTCTAATCACCATCTGCAGTCATTTTGGAGCCCAGAAAAATAAAGTCAGTCACTGTTTCCACTGTTTCCCCATCTATTTGCCATGAAGTGATGGGACCAGATGCCATGATCTTAATTTTCTGAATGTTGGGCTTTGAGCCAACTTTTTCACTCTCCTCTTTCACTTTTATCAAGAGGCTCTTTAGTTCTTCACTTTCTACCATAAGGGTATTGTTATCTGCATATCTGAGGTTATTGATATTTCTCCTAGCAATCTTGATCCCAGCTGTGCTTCCTCCAACCCAGCATTTCTCATGATATACTCTGCATATAAGTTAAATAAACAGGGTGACAATATACAGCCTTGATGTACTCCTTTTCCTATTTAGAACCAGTCTGTTCCATGTCCAGTTCTAACTGTTGCTTCCTGACCTGCATACAGGTTTCTCAAGAGGCAGGGCATGTGGTCTGATATTACCATCTCTTTGAGAATTTTCCACAGTTTATTTTGATCCACACAGTCAAAAGCTTTGGCCCAAGAAAAAGAAATTCAAAGAAGCAAAATGGCTGTCTGAGGAGGCCTTACAAATAGCTGTGCAAAGAAGGGAAGTAAAAAGCAAAGGAGAAAAGGAAATATATACCCATTTATATACCCAAATATATACTTTGAATGCAGAGTTCCAAAGAATAGCAAGGAGAGATAAGAAAGCCTTCCTCAGTGATCAATGCAAAGAAATAGAGGAAAACAATAGAATGGGAAAGACTAGAGAGCTCCTCAAGAAAATCAGAGATACCAAGGGAACATTTCATGCAAAGAATGGGCTCGATAAAGGACAGAAATAGTAGGGACCTAACAGAAGCAGAAGATATTAAGAAGAGGTGGCAAGAATACACAGAAGAACTGTTTAAAAAAGATCTTCATGACCAAATAATCATGATGGTGGGATCACTTACCTAGAGCCAGACATTCTGGAATGTGAAGTCAAGTGGACATCAGGAAATATCACTACAAACAAAGCTAGTGGAGGTGATGGAATTCCAGTGGAGCTATTTTAAATCCTGAAAGATGATGCTGTGAAAGTGCTGCACTCAATATGCCACCAAATTTGGAAAACTCAGCAGTGGCCACAGGACTGGAAAAGGTCAGTTTTCATTTCAATCCCAAAGAAAAGCAATGCCAAAGAGTGCTCCAACTACCGCACAATTGCACTCATCTCACACACTAGTAAAGTAATGCTCCAAATTCTCCAAGCCAGGCTTTAGCAATACGTGAACCATGAAGTTCCAGATGTTCAAGCTGATTTTAAGAAAAGGCAGAGGAACAAGAGGTCAAATTGCCAACATCTACTGGATCATCAAAAAAGCAAGAGAGTTCCAGAAAAACATCTATTTCTGCTTTGTTAACTATGCCAAAGCCTTTGAGTGTGTGGAATTTTCAGGATGGTTATATATGGGAGGGAAATTATATGACTGTCAAAAACCTTTCTCAGTATAGCTGCAAGTGCTGAGCAAACAACCAAGTTCAGCCGGTCCAAACCATTCAGAAAGCAAATAGCTCTAAACTCCACAGGCCAAGGAGAAACCTTTATTTCAGGTCAGCTGAGATGTTAGTGGGGAGACTGAATGTGGTGTAAGCTGTCCAGGATTAAGCTGTAAGCAGAAGGCTGGCGGGACAGAGATGAGGGCAGACGTCACCCACCCAGTAAGGGAGACCACCAAAATTTTGCCACTTTCCTCCTAATTTGGTGCCCCACAGTGGTAAGCTTGCTGGCGTCCATACAGCTAATTCCTCTCAGGTGCCTGATGGATCCATATAAGTTGCTTCAACTGTCAGTCATAAAAGCTTGTGTCTTTGGGGGAGTGAGTGGCGAGCAAGATATATAAGTGTGCCTTCTTAGTTTAGCTTCTCAGCTTTCTAAGAACCCCACTGATCCAGTTCCTTCTGAACCTTTCATTTGTTTATTGAATCCATTTCTTACTTGGGCAAGACAGCTAAACCATTTCCCGAGGCTGGTTTATTTGTTAAAATGCATAAATAAAATTTCAAGTAAATGACTAGAAAATAAAATTAGAGA